>NC_051847.1:103488014-103655015 GCF_002237135.1 Teleopsis dalmanni | reverse complement strand
ATTAGGGTGGCTCACGTTATAAGGGGGAAAATTAAAAATGATGTTTTGAATGAGCGCACCCCCTAGGAATATGCCATTGACCAAAAAAATGATATTCCCAAAGTTTTGGATCAATAGGATTAAAAATGATGTTGCGCCACTCGAGCAAAGTTGGGTTTTCAGTACAAAAAACAGAAATTTTTCAATTCAAGGTCATTTTTTATCTTTGTTACTTGTTTCAATAGTTATTAATATATACTCATTTGATAGATAATTGAAATATCTTTTTAATAAGATACTGATGAGCAAAATCGGTTAAAAATTATGCGCAAAACACAATAATTAGTTGAGCGACTGTGCTCTATTTTCTATTTTATAGCTTTTAGCTGGCATGCACAATGCAATCGCAAATGTTTACAAGAAACGGAAGAAACATAAATAAAAAATAAAAATAATACATTTCTACTTAATAATTTATATAGACAATTAAGTAGAATTGAAAAAGTAGTCAAAACAAGAATTTTTTCGTAAGCAAAGAAAAAATGGTGGTACAGGAAGTATGACTGAAGTTAATATCTTTTTAGCAAACGAAGCAAGAGCGGCTAAAAATTCCATTGATTTTAATTGGAATAAATTCGATGAAGAAATTTGTCTCAAAATGAAAGCTGAATCTTTAATCAACAAAATTGGGATAACGCAGACAGAACGATTGAATTTATCACTCCTAGTTTAGATTCTCGATGGAGCATATGTGTGAAAATTTTAACCCACACTAGGTTAGGTTATGTTCGGAAGGCACGTGCTGACAGTTGTCAGCACTTCTACTCGGAGACATATATTGCCCATTGGGATGCTCTCAAAAAATTTTACCAGGCGATGCGAGTTGCTAACCTTTGTTATCCTTGTTAAACCATTTGATTTTCCAGATGAAGTTGAGGAGATCCGATAAGCTTGCTTTCGTTATCTCTTGCAAGCCAGTAAAATAAGGATCCCCAAGACATTAAAGTAGCCTTGTTTGAAGTCCTGGACAGAGACATAGGAAGTGGTTGATAGATTTTATCTCCTCTTCATCTTGGCAACTTCTGCATAATCCACTTGTTGGAGCAACTTAGGTCATAAGATTCTAGCGACCTTACAGTCTTCGCGGTTAGTTTATAAATTGATAGTCACCGTATTTAGAGGTCGGCCTCTCCTGTATGCAGTTCAGCACCTCTTCCGGCCATCTCATCTGCTAATTCATTCCCTTCAATATTGCTATGTCGAAATGTACTATGTCCAGCAAAGAGAGACCTTATGATATTTGATGATTTAGATTCAATTGCTTTCAGTGCGGCCTATCTACAAAAATAATGATATTCGAAGGACGAATTATACTTTGTTGTCTAATGTTGACCTCTTTTTCAATAGCATATATCTCGCCGTGAAACACGCTGTAAGTAGCAGGGATTCGGTAGCACTGTTTTATCTGCATATATTTCGAGAAGATATCTGCTCCCGTACCGCCTTACATCTTTGAGCCATCTGCGTAGATAGTAACTGTAGAGTTACCGGTCACAGATCGAAGCTCCTAGCTATCTCTGGTTAGATAAAGAGTGGGAACCCACTAATGAAGTTATTTTCCTCAAAGAACCTTATTGATTTCGTGACCGAAAAGATAAAAAATTTTTTGATCGTTTTTGCCTATCTAATAGTTTTATCAGTTTCGATCCTTCGCCATGGATGGAGACGCAAGATTATAGAGATGCACTTGGATTCTGTGCCAGACTTCATATGATAAATGATTGTATAGAAAGAGGAATTAGACTTATGATGGATTATAATTCGATTTTGACAAAATATGAAGAGGAAAAACAATAACATATGTTCTGCAAGTAGTCGAGCATTATCATAAAAATTATCCTTCACGTTGTCAGATTTATGTTATAAAACATAATAAACACAATATATTAATTACTGAAAAAAAGGGTTTTCTTGATATTATAATTTTTTATAAATAATTAACTAAATCGTAGCATATACCTATTACGTACTTGTGCATGCCAGCTAAAAGGTATGAAATAGAAAACAGAGCGCAGTCGCTCAACTATTTATTGTGTTTTGCGCATAATTTTTAACCGATTTTGCTCATCAGTATCTTATTAAAAAGATATTTCAATTATCTATCAAATGAGTATATATTAATAACTATTGAAACAAGTAACAAAGATAAAAAATGACCTTGAATTGAAAAATTTCTGTTTTTTGTACTGAAAACCCAACTTTGCTCGAGTGGCGCAACGTCATTTTTAATCCTATTGATCCAAAACTTTGGGAATATCATTTTTTTGGTCAATGGCATATTCCTAGGGGGTGCGCTCATCAAAAATCGCATTTTAGTTTTTCTGAGCCACCCTACTGACACATAGATGGCGGTACTAATACTAAATAAATATTTTTTTTCGAAAGTGCAAACCTTTTTAGGCTTACTGTCAAAATCATATGTTAATCCGACCATTTGTTTACAAGCTACAGTGCTTTAAGTGACGCTACTTTTGAGTTTCCAAAAAAAAATGAATTCAAAGCAATTCCGTGTGCTGATTTATCATTGTTTTTTAATGAAAAAAAATACTGTTTAATGAAAAAAAATACTGTTTAATGCCAGGAATGGCTTTTGAAAAACATTATTCGGATTCTGCTCCATCAAAAAAAAAGTATTTGTTCTACAGATATCAGCAGGCAGTGTACACACCATAATACACGAACATTTGGGTATGAAAAAGGTGTTTTCCAAATGGGTACCGCGTTTGCTCACACCGGAGCAAAAACAACAACGAATGGATGATTCAAAGAGCTGTTTGGACATGTTTACGCGCAATAAGTCGGAGTTTTTGCATCGGTACATCACGATGGATGAAACATGAATCCACCATTTCACTCCAGAATCAAATCGGCAGTCTGCTGAGTGGCATGCAGCCGGTGAAAGCCGCCCAAAGCGACCAAAGACGCAGCAGTTGGGTGGCAAGGTTATGGCGTCTGTATTTTGGGATGCGCATGGAATAATATTCATCGACTATCTCCAGAAGGGAAAGACCATCAACAGCGACTATTATATAGCGTTATTGGAGCGTTTGAAAGACGAAATCGCAAGGAAACGGCCTCATATGGCGAAGAAAACAGTTTTGTTCCACCAAGACAATGCATCGTGTCACAAGTCGATGAAAACGAAGGCAAAATTGAACGAATTGAGCTACGAATTGCTGCCGCACCCACCGTATTCTCCAGATCTAGCCCCCAGCGACTACTGGCTCTTCGCAGACCTCAAAAAGATGCTCCGTGGTAAGAGATTTGGCTCAAATGATGAAGTAATCGCCGAAACTAACGCCTATTTTGAAGGCAAAGAAAAATCGTTTTATAAAGGCGGTATCGAAAGATTGCAAAAGCGTTGGAATGATTGTATCTCCCTAAAAGGGGACTATGTTGATGAATAAAAACGAATTTTGGCAAAAAAATGTGTTTTAATTAATTAGTCACACACATTATTGAACGAAGTGTTAATATCACCGGACAGTGACGCGGCAATTGACATTCAAAACCGAATTAATAAAGCAGGTTTCGAGTTTTTGTTGCTGAATAAAGTATGGAGCTTATCGATACTTTCCTGGCATACCATGCTGCAGTTATGCAACAGTAGTGTCAAGAGCGTTTTGTTCTAGGGCTGCGAAACCTGGCTCACTACCGACAACCTAGTTCATGAACTTCAAACCTTTATAAACAAATGTCTCGGGAGGATTTTGAAAATTTGGTGGCCCCGCTATTAGAAATTCCGATCTCGGGTCTGCATGCCGCCAATTCCTATCGCAAAATAAATCAAAAAGCGTAAATTGCAATGTACCGGTCACACATTAAGGAAGCTACCAAACGAAATTTGTAAACATGCGTTAACGTGGAATCCTCAAGGAAGTAGAACATCTTGTAGGCCCAAGTAAACGTGGAAGCGTACACTAGAGAAATTCAAGCAAGCGGAAGAATGCTATGGTATGCATTTTTTCAACTGAAAGTTGAATTGATGTAATTCGTGTAAGGTAATAAAGCAAGCAAACAACATAAATGGAAAACAACATGAAAAAAAAATTTTTTTTTTTCGAAACGCTATAGTGCGCAAAAGTTGCCTCTAGTATAGAGTAAAAAACATTAAAAAAATAAATATTATCAGTTGATATCTTACATTCGTTCATCGCCTCCAAAAGTTGGCAACACTGATTAAATCGATCATTTTTCAATAAAAAGACAATTATTAATATGCATACAATTAGTATAGTTCAACTTTTCTATATAAATATTGCCAACACACAGTGGTCGGGATGGCCAATCTAGCAGGATTTAAATAACATCTCTGCAATTTATAAGCCTCCGACTTTATTATTGAGCACACTGCTAGAACAATCAGTCATAATGCTTAGTTTCGTAGTAAAGGGTTTTATGAGTTCAATGAAGTAATTGGGTAACTGGTGATTTCGGTAAAAATAATAAAAGGCTTCTATTTCCAAAATATAAGACCACTTAGTGGATGTCTGCTTTATTTTAAAATTTAATAATAATAGAATTATAAATCATAACACCTGGGAATGAATTGCATCTTTATTATATTTTTATCTATAAAAAATCAATTGTTCATAACACAGGACAAATCCTCATCATCGTTCAAGAAAACGGGCTGCTAGACTGCACTTCTTAATGTAGTTTATTCTATAGTTAGTGATTCTTAAAAAAATTGTGTGTGAGGACACGATTATTCTATTTTTAGACGCAAGAATTTGTCTTTTCAACAATTTTAATAATATAAATAATGATTATATTATAATATAAATAATGTTGATTAATATTAATTATACAATATCGGTCTTATTTTTAGTACAATGCTGTGATTACTGACATCTTAGTAGATGATGCTGTCAGTTGCGGGTCAAATCAATCTCATTTACAAAAAGATGGTGTTGCAGCTGACAATGTAGCAATAGTAGAAACAGATGTAAATGTACAATGTAATTATAGACATAGTAATGATTTATTTACTAGCGTGGATGAAAAAGGTGGTTCTCTTAAATTAGATATGACTTCTAAGAAAATACAAGCTACATCAAGTTTTGACGGAGGTGGAAATAATAGTCGTGTAATAATACTAAACAAAAATAAACAATCAACAAGAAGTGCTGAGTCTAATGTTTCTATTGATTTAAATGAGAAATGGTCTAATAAATGTGAAGTAAATACTACTCTATTAGAAGAACAAAGATCTAAATATGGTCGCTTACGTGTGTTACCATCCGGGCATACAAGTGTTCAGGATTTGGGACCATCTATAGAGACAACATCACTTCATGATCAAGATGCAACATCACCATTTTCTGTAGAAAATCAATCTTGTACAGGAGGTGGAAATACAGCTCCTGCTGGTAATGTTGTAAGGATAATTCAGCGTAATAATGTTACAGAGCATATGCGTAATCCAAACCCATTACTTCAACAACCTGTAAGCAAACGTTCAGCAACCCTATTAAATTTGCGTCCATCCTCAGGCACAACTTTAACTCAACGCTTAAGTGCATCTACCAGAGGTAGTGGTGGAGACCATTCAGTTACGCAATTTGCTTTGATTGATGATGAAAATGTCTCAGCACTTCAACAAGTTACAAAGGGTGGAGGGGCGTTGACTTTAGCGTCTCAATGGAAAAGTCAATTTGACGATTCAGAAGATACTACAGATAATGAATGGAAACAAGAACCTCAGGTAATTTAAAAAAATTAAATTAAAAAATATAACTATTGCTTTATATTGAGTACTAAACATTATTGCAGGTTTATATGTGTGTATACAGGGTGAGCCACGAAAACTGCAACAAAGTAAAACGCTCTATTTTGTTTTTTTTTTTTTGATTAAATTTAATGAAAGATAATGAAAATATGCGAAAAGAATTTCAAATTTTCAAGTTAATTTAATTTGATTCACGATCGTGAACTCTTAAATGAATTAATTTTGAGCTTTCTGTCATTATTGTTTTGACAGCTAGATCAGTGTAAAGTTTGTTGCAATATTCGTCAGCCACTCTGTATATTTATTTTTAATCATACATTATTTTAAAATTTAACGTGTTAATTTTATTGAAGTTATAGTAATAGTATTTTAAATTTTTCGAACAATAAACCGAATTATTTGATTCAAAGTGCATTAACTTAAGGAGTATTGTATTGTACTAGGAATGCCGCTAAAAAGTGTGTTTAGTTTTTGTTAGTGTAATTAGTAAACAACTTATAATCTATATAATTTGGAAACTTAACTATATTAGTATATACGCAATCGAAAAAGTTACTCAGAATAGTGATTTTGTTTCAATTCTTTGTCATATGGAGACACTTCAGAAATAAAATCTAGCCTAAAAATGATTTAAACCTAAAAGTGTAGAGAATGTCATATCTTAAACTCTCTAGTTAGAAGAATGATGGTCTCTACTCTGACACAAAGTATCATCCAATGGTGTATGTTTAATATGCTGCCAACGTTATGATCAAAAAAGAACGAGAATTAAAAAAAAAACCGCAAAATTTTAATTTTTAATAATTTTTTTTTTATCGCCTCCAAAGTACTCTCCTCTGCGGCAATACATGCATGCCAACGCTTGATCCAATTTCCCATACAAGTTTTATAGGCCGCCGAAGGTATGGCCTTTAGTTCACGCAGCGAATTCTCTTTTATGGCCTCTATGGTCTCAAAACGCGTTCCTTGCAATGGCAATTTGAGTCGGGGAAGAGGAAAAAGTCACACGGGGCCATATCTGAAGAGTACGGTGCTTTGGTTGATGAGGTACTTCAAATGAGATAGTAAAAACGCAAAGTCTACTGATGCAATCTCTCATAGGTAAAAAATTAACATTTCAAAAGCTTACAAAAGTAATACCAACGAAATGCCAATTCAAGATATAGATACTTAACTTTCGCTCTCAAAAACATATTTATGCTAATTTGCTAATATGCTAATTTCAAAAGATAACAGTTAGAAATCATTTTAAATTTTGTGTGTTATGAATGTAATCGCCTCAATACTTAACCACATCTAGAATTAACTGTCTAATTACAAAAAACTAAGTATGTATCTAAATTCACACTAATTATAAATTGAAACGTAGTTTACATATAGAGGGTGTAGTAACGGTTCTAATTTGTCATTAATTTTAGCTATAACTAATTCATCTCTCAGTAAATGAGTCAGTCGCCACTAGACAGATTTATGTCAGATTTATGTCTCAATACATAATAATAAGTATTTGCTAAGTGCATAAATTTGTTATATTTATATAATTGATTTTTACTTTACCACTTTACCAATAACAATTAATTTTTTATATTACCTATAATAAGAATTAGTTTTAAAAAATAATTAAAATAATTGTTGTGAGTAAATTAAAAAACGTTTACCGTTTAGTACCAATTTCTCGAAGATGAATAAAATATTTGAGTGAATAATTGCTTAGAGAAGGTGAATAAAATTTTAATTTAGTTTCTAATTATTAATTATTATATTAGTATGAAATATATATATATTAGTATATAATAAAATATTATTTTATATTGTATTAAGTTTACTTTATACAAAACTATATATGTACATACGTTCCATATGCATATGTGTGAACACATATATAATACTTCTACATTTAATAAAGCAAATATTTTATAAATTGTATTATATCAACAATTAAGATGAAAATACTACGATTTAACAATTAGAAAAAAATATAATTAATTATTTAAATTGTTCTAAGCTGGTTTATGATCTTGTTTTAATATAACAGCAAGTGAATTTGTTAATGAACTTTCACAACAAATAACAAAACTCCAAATAAAAACTTTTTTTGTTGTAATTTCACTACTGTTCAATAAAAATTTCTCTATTAAAAACAATAGTTTATATTAATAGTTTTGTTTTTTTCGTCAAACGGACGAAAAATTAAATTAAAAATCAATTTGATATAAAAAAGTATATAAATTTTGAATTCCCCTTATTTGATTTGTTTCGCCGACAGGTTAAGTGGGTGCTTCTTTTTTACATATGTATATATGAGAATTTATTAAGTTGAGGCTAGTTGAGTCAGTGCACCTGAGCACTTTTACTCTCTATTAACTGCGAGGTTTCTTCAAAACCCCTCTTTGCGCCTTGACTGGATTTTTGTTTATCACTTCATCAGACTAAGTATTAATTCAAAATATAAATATAAAATTTAGGATAATATGAATATAATTTTATATATTAAGTTTAAAGTAAACAAATTGGTAGAGAAACGAATTAATTAGACTGTAGTTATTTATTCATCGATCTGCATTTAGCCTTTAAGTCCTCGAAAAGGTGCAGTTACATATAATGTGTACACATGGAAATTAGTTTTAAATAAGAATGTTTGGCAAGATAAAAATAATAATAGTTAATAGTATAATAGCTAAAATAATATTTTACCGATTGCTGATTTCAAATGAGTACTTGATGACTAATTATGCGTTTTCAATTTTAGGCTATTATCGATTCGGAAGGAAGAATTGAAGGGTTCGCAAGGTAGTTAACATAGAGTATTTAATTTTAGTTTACTCCTTGGATGGAGTAAACTGCAATAAATGAATTATTGCGAATAGTATATTCACGATATCAAAGATAAAGTGGGCGGTTAACACCTTCAAACCACTGACATAATCTAGTGTCGATAACAATTTGCAATCTTACTTCAAAATGGTTTCCGCCAGCAATAGAAGCCTTTTTATTTTGCTCTACTACAAAATATTACGCTCCACGCATGGCATCCAACTTATGTTTGGTTTTTAAAAAATCAAGAGTTTTATTTTTGTCCGCAAATTATAATAGTTATTTTTGAGTCTTTTGTTTTTAAGGTAAAAATTGTAAATATTTTTGCGTTTTAAAACAAAAAGCAGAATAGAATTTGAGTTTCATATTAAAAGGCGAAGAATAAGACTTATTAGTTGATTATTTTTTAAAAAAGTAACTATTACGGTCACTGTAGCATATTCCGAAGTGGCATATTTATTGAAAGATATAAACTATTTATTTGTTATAAAACGAATTTTGTTTTACAAAATTATAAAAAAATTTTAATTTTTAATTCCATATTTCATTCATTTTAATCAGTGAAAATAAATTTAAATAATTAATTTAAAGGTAGTAATATCTATAATAGTAATATCTATGTCAAAGGCAGAACCTTGCATGGAATTGTTTTAATGGTATTTTTGTTTTTGTTATTGACGACTATTAAGTGTAGTGTTTTGTTCACAACATGTATTTTGCGGCTTACTAAAACTCAAACTACTCTTCCATAAGATTTGATTTACACTCTAAATTACTAGGTACAAACTCATAAGTTTATGCACTTTGTATAATAATATTTAAAACTTGGTCAATAATCTAATTATAATGTTTGAAGTTGGCATCACTACATATTTTAACGGCATTTCAAATATTGCAGAGTCCTGAACATAATATAAAAATAGCTCACATATCTCAATCTCAACCAAATTTAATAGAGGATGACATAAGATTGAAAAAGCAATTGAGAGAAAATATTGATACTCCATGCACGAAAGTTGATATATTATGTAAAGAAATACCAGAAAAAGAGTTACCTGAAGAATGCAAAACGACTATTAGTAATAAGTCAATGGGTAAACGCAAAAAGTAAGTTTAAATATGTATTATATCTTCAATAAATCGAAAAAATGTTAAGTGCATAATTGATATTATTATTTTTGGAATTTTCTGTTTTCAAACTTTCAACATTAAAACAATGAAAATTATCACTCATATAAATTTAGTTTAAAATAGTTCGTTGTATGTGGATATATTCAAGTTGTAGACATATGAAAATACATAAAATCTGGTTAAGGTCTGTTTTGATTCTTGCACGATTTGCAATGTCTTCTGTCTGTTACACCGGAAGAAATTATCAGATGAGACCTGATACAACTATGTGGTTACTAGTAAAAACGGTAATGTTTTGAGAAACGTTGCAGACAATGTATAAACCAGAAAAAAAGCAGAAAATGGAATTCTTATAATTTATTTCACATAAAAATGTTCCTTAGACAATTTTAAGAATTTGCTGAAAAATTTGAAGAATAATAGTTTGAATATCATAACAAGGCAAAATAAAGCTAAGCTATACACTAGGGATCTATTACTTTAAATACGAGTATCAAATTGCAATTTTCAGTATTTGCTAGACCAGGAAATATGCGTTCATTGCAAAGCCAGTCGTTTGTTCGTAACTAAGTGATAACAACCGGAATGATTTTATCATGTGGTGGTTATCAGTGGTTCAATGCACAAATTATCTTTGATATCAAAAACAATATGTGCAAAACAAATCAATCAATCAATATAGATATAGATATATAGATATAGAGCATGTATATTTTAATAAACTTTTATAAGAAAAAAAGAAAACTTCTATCATAACGTCAACATCATATGATTTTAAATTTGCAGTATATAACAATATCTTCCAAAGATTACAATAATAATGTAAATCGATTTTTTTGTAAGTTTGAAGGTGCAGCCAATAAAAACTGACAACATATTCCTAGACTTTTGAAGTCACTTCGGTGTCAAAGAGTTGAGTTTATAACACTTTTAAGTCGCTGGTTTCAATTCAGAATAATTGTGATGAACTTAAACCGCATTCACAGTCATAAAAAGTCACAGTCATTTTCTAAACCTTTGAATACTTTGCTGAAAAAATTGCATTCAATTGTATATTTGTTGAATTGTTATCATTAGCTATAGAAATTCAAAATTTGACAAATGATTTAAAATTTAAAAGATTTAAAGCTAAATCTGTCTTAGTCAACCGGATGTCTTCTAAAACTATATTAGATATAGTGATGATTTCTGAGGATGAAGAAAGCCTAGAATATCTTTCACGGCTTAACACGGATTTATGTGTTGCTTTTGAACGCTTGTATGGTTATCTTTACATAAATCATCTCACAAATATATCTTATTCAATGACCAAATTAACCACAAACAGTTTTACTATTTCACTTTTAATTGTCATTACCTTTAAATCTCTCACTAAATCACATTTAATTTATGCAGGCTCTTCAATATTTTCCATTGCTGTAATATACACTGACAATTCATTTTTAAATGTCTTCTTAATAAGTATCAAATTAACGACAGACTGAATGAAATTTTTGTCGATGATTTGACGTTATTATAATACATTATAAAAGTTTTTCTTGAATGTTTTCAACATCCAAATAAAGTAACATTTTTTACTAAAGGAAATCATGTTTTGACCTCTCAAGAAATAAAAATTTTCCTGATGGGATTAACGCTTATGACGAACTTACATTTATTGCTTTTAACAAAACTCTTCGTCATACATCGCAACTTCTTTTCTCAAAAGCTAAGGTAGCCACCTTCCATACAAAAGTTGTAAAATTTTCATTTTCAATGTGAAAAGGGTTGACATCTGTAATGAATTTGGCTTCTCTACCAAGATTACTTTATCGATTCGTATTCGATAAGTTCTTTACATGTACTTTGTAGTGATGACTGTCTGTAAATAATATATGTAGACGATTTAAGTGTCAGTTAATAGACGTTTGTTCTTTAGTAATATGATAGTTTGTTTCTTGTTCATCGAAGTTCGGACTTGGATCAATTGAAATCTTAAAACTCGTTGGCGTTACATGACCACCACATATACTTAATCTGAAAATAATAGGCTATTAAATTTATAGCTCAAAGTTGGAAAAGATGTGTGGACGTTGTACGAAATTTTCTATCTGGTGAAAAAACTGATCAAAGGTTTGTGCTTAGTGAGAAGTTTCTATTTACTACCACACAAATACTGGTCAAACTGTTGTTAATGCTTATGTAGAGTTTCAGACGTTAAATTCTTTAAACGCTCAAAGACATCTTGAATAATTGCACTGCACCAGTGTCATATGAATATGTTTCAAGGATTAATGGTAAATGGTTTTGATATTAAATAAGTTTTGTAGCTCCAATAATTAATTTTTTCGGTATCTAAAATGCTTTTTCTGGTTGTGATATCCAATAAAAAGGCACATTTTAGCTTCGCTGGCTATTAAGTAGAGTTGTTATTTGCGCAAAATTAGGAATAAAATTATTGTAATAATTGACATATAAGCTTTGGCACTTAACTCTTGACCTAAGTATACAATCTATATTATTGAGTAAGGGATCGTGCACTGCGACCTAAAAGATCTATTGTGCCCCAAGTATACAATCTAACTCTGGTCAAATTCTTATCTACTTAGCTTACATTTAATCCCTATTTTGTAATCGCTTAAATATTTTTCCAATCTTTCTAATATATTTAATGACAAATGTTCTTTGTCATTTTGTGGTGACAGCAATGCCACGTATTGCTATACGCGATTTTGATAAAGTCGAATTGGTGTATTTACTACTAACACTTCTCTTGATTTCATCTGTTTCAAACTGTATTAACCCTCATTTTGGAAAACGGTTTTTGTTTCTGACTGTATAACACAACTGTTTTCTCGCTGACAGAGGAAATTTCTCAATATTAATTTGTTTATTATCTGGTTTTTTGTACTAACTTCCAAATACCATCGTAAACTATTCGTTCGGATTCTATTTCAAATTTCTGCATGAAAACAAATGGAATTGGAGTTTTTGCTAAAACTTGACCTTGCGTTTTCTTTTAGTTCAATGGATGGTTTCAAATTTTTTACTATATCTAAGTAATAATGTTTTGCCTCTGCATTTACTGAATTTTAAAAAGATCTACACCATCTCTACGCCTAATCCCCTGGGGGTTCCAAGTAAGTGCAGCATGCACGATATTTTCATAACATTTACGCAGTGTGTGTCCAATCCAGCCATACTTCTCTCTTCTTATCTCGCTGTTTACGTTTGTTTGGTGCATTATTCTCCATAACTCTTCATTTGAAATCGTTTTAGGCCACCAATATTTTAAATTACCATAGATTTAAGCTTTAAGTTTTAATCTTTAATTAATTTTACACGAGAATGATATCGTTTGTTCGATTATTGATTGGCACACTGTTGCAATGTGGCAAATTTTTCTATATTTGTAACACGTTGATTTTTAAATTACAACCACACAATTTTTTAAAAAGATCAAATGTTTCCTAATAAAACAAAGGCATGCTTAATTTAATCAAATCAAGCTCAGTGATCAATAACACCAATATTGAAACCGTTGAAAATTTTTGCTACCTTGGAAGCATAATAAATACAACGAGAGGCGCAGCCATTGACGTACGAAACAGAATTAACAAGGCAAGATCTGCATTTGCAACTCTCCGTAACATCTGGAGCTCAAGCAAACTATCTCCGAAGTCTAAGATCAATATATATAACGCATGTGTCGATTTTGCTGTATAGCTCTGAAACATGGATGGTGAGCATTGAAACTAGTCGCATGCAGCAGTCTTTTACCAACAGATGTCTGCGAAATATATTGAGAATTTTGTGGCCACATGTGGTGAACAATGAAACGTTGTTGCAACTCACAAACCATGAAAACATAAGAAAACAAAAGAGCCAAGATTTCTTTGCAAGTGTTACAGGTTTTATACAATCTAGAATATTATCTAGAATGGGACTGTAAATATTTAAACTCTGCATTGATCTATCCAAAAAAAAATAAAGAGCGTAAATCAGACTATTGACCGACCTTCACAGAATTATAAAGATTTGAATTTTTGGTCTCTCCGAAAAAAGATAAACAATATTAACCGGACTATCGATCAGAGTAAGCGGAAAGGTCACATTCAAAGAAAATATATGGAATTAAATTTATATAAAAGTATTATGATAAAGACTCTGCACGCCAAATATATTGGTAGTTATTAATGAGTAAAGTAAATGACCAATACTGATTTACTGTAATAAATCTTGGTTGACTTCACGTGTTGATTGATTATTGGTAAATTACCAGAAAGAAGATATTCAAGAATAATGCTTTATATATGCATCTCTACTGCTGAGTCACTGAAAGCTTATCGGTTTTCATGAGTATTATATCGATATGTGTGTGAGGAGCACCGTGGTATTAAACCTTTACGGCAGATAAGGTTATCAAGTTAAATAACTGGATTTTTGTTACTGAAAGCATAATACAATATAGACTTCTGGTTTCTTTGGGTCTTCAGCTTTTTTGGTTTTATAGTCTGCAAACTCTACCCTCTGGTAATTCACCGCAGATATTTCTGTAAAATTATGTTTATATGTGGCCATAACAGATTTCATCAACAAACATTTCTAAGCTTAAACCAATTATGGATGGTAAGTCCTTACTTTCCAAAGCAAACCTTGGGATTAAAATTAGCAAACACCATCACGAAGTATTTGGAAAAATAATAATGAGAAGTTGGAATTTGAAAAGAAGATTGAAAAAAAAAATATAAGAGGAGAATAGAATATAGAGACTATGTATACAAAAATCTGACATCTACAATGGCGAAAGGTTAGATGGTAATCACAAAGAAGTTAGGGAGTAACATAGAATAACGTGAACTTTTAAAACTAGAAGTAATATGCTCCAGCCATAGACACTAGTGACATTGAGAATATACAATATTAGTCTGCATGAAAAAAATGTCCTGTACTTTATTTTAATAGAGAAATGGTCTTATATGAAGTGGTTATAAAAACATGAAATGGTTCTACCATATAACAGATTATTGCAAGGTAAAAAATTCTACAGTTAATCTTCTCTTTCTAATTGAAGAATGTGATAAGAAAAAATGAGATTTTAACAACAACAATACATTGCAAAATATAAGAAAATTTCGCAATAATATATTTGGAGCATTTGTACAGATTATTTGGCAAAAGTTGCTCTATCGACCGTTAACGTTTTGTGATAGGGGCATGGTAAAATTTTGTTCGGCTATTTAAGTACGTACTTGTTCATAGTGCCAAGTTCAATTGTTTTGAAGATTCTGTGAGCAGATCTTTCGCTCATTTTCGCTTATATTGATAATATATGCTCAAGTTTAGGTGGAGAGCCAGCTGCTGTTACTTTAAATAACGCCATGTACACGCCAATTCTGCATTCAAATATAATTATTAGCAGCAAGAGTGTCAAGCTTAAATCATTTTCCACCAAATATGTCCTCAGGGGCCGTTTAGTACTCGCAATAGAGAAAACTTTAGCAAACATCAGTATATGTTTATGCTCAAGGTGTTTTAAGTGCACGTTAAATAGTTAAAATCACTTTAAATAATAAATAAAAGAAAGAAAGGAAGTCAAAAAAGATATAGAAAACATTACATTTAAAGCGTGTGACTTCGCTGTCCAGATAAATGAAACCAAAGAAAAAACAACGCACTAAATGTGGAAATGGAACAATTGAGAATAATTGCGCTTCCTAAAAGAAAAAACTTTAATTTCAATGACCTTACGACACAAACAATCCAGTATAAACCATTTTGATAACCAAGAAATCGATCAGTACAAAATATACACAACAGAAATAATAAAATTGGTTCTAGTGCTGAAATCGAAAATGAAAGCACTGCAGCAGATTTTCTTAATAATTGAAAAACCTTTCCCTACGTGGAAATGGATACGATCATTTGCAGACGACAAGTGAATAACTCTTCTTTAACTCAGACAAGCAATCCCGGGCTATTAATGAAACTCACCATATTACAGTAAGAAAAATAATGACATATGACAAAATGAAAATCGTTAACAAATGGATGACATTTAATAAGAAGGGGGCGCTTATGTATGATGGTGTAGTTGTAAATATTATTTTAAATAATTTATATGACACTAAGTTTAGTAATATTCATTTAACTTTAGGAAAGCCATTTAAGTTTAATAAATTATAAACATAATTATTGTAAAAATAATTTAATACTCCTCAGATTAATTATCAATCACCATTCTATTCAATAAAATTAACTGTAGAATGTATTTTCTAAAAGTATTATCACATAACACTAAGATATTTTGTGGATCTAGTAGCGATTAGACTTTTGTGTTAAGAAAAGGCTAAAAAAATGCAGAGCTCTACTACAGTTTTGAATGTAAAGGTGAAAATTACAACTTTGGCGATTACAATCCATTCCATATAAGACGAGGATTAACAAGGAGAACCAAATTGCATACAAGAAGTGGAGACAATATTTTTCCTGTTGAATGGAAGAACAATTGGTGACTAAGAGAGTAAATATGCTTTAATAAGACTACCGGGACACTTGGTAAATGACATATATGCAGTTACTTGAAATCTGCTAGAAATAATGAAGAGCTTCTCGTAATACAGTGTTGCTAAGATTGTGATGGAAATTGTTGATAAAGAACTATTGAAATGGGTCGAACATAATAATAAAGTAAATGAATTTCAATCAGGTTTTCGTAGCAAATATTCTACGACTGACTACAATTATGACTTATTACCAATAGTACACTTAAAATTTACTAAATAAATCTATATGCCTTTCTCATAGAATTTCGAGTAGCATTTGATGAAATGTCAAGAAATAGATTAGATTAAGTTAGATTAGAAACTAGTAACATTCAGAAATATAATATATACATGCACAAAACACTTTTTTTTAGACAGGTAATGAAATTTGTAATCCTTTTTAAAATCTTTCCGGAGTGAAACAAAAGTTATTTACTTTCTCGACTTTTATTCGACTTATATATAGATGACTTTAATAGTACATACCATCTAAGAGTGGAATATAGTTAAGATGGATATAAGGGATCTGATGAATGCAGATGACATAATTATTCTGTCCGATGATATACGAAGGTTAAAAAAATGATATACAATAGAAAATTTCTGCGAAATATATAACATGTAACTGTACTTAACTGTAAAATATTCCGTTGCAAAGATAAGCATTTTTACGTTTTGGAAAAATTTTGTTGCTAAAAAGAAAATCTTGAAGACTAGCAGTATACCGACCAATTCAATCTTACGATGCAGAAGTCTGGAGTTTCGCATTGGTTGAAAATGTAAATATTTCCCGAAGATACGTATATATATAGTAAGCTGTGTGAATGTGCTCAAAATTATGTTCTTCCGCAGGAAACAAGTCTAGAAAAGAGTTTTTCCTATTCAAGAACATAAATAGTATCTTCAATATATCAGTAAAATAATGGTCGAATATAGTGTAAAAAGAATAATAATATTTATATTTTGTATGATGAATTATTAAATTAAATGAATTCTTTTGATATGTTTTGAACATATGGTATTACACAACCCACGTGTCGTAGTGAAGCAAATCATTAATTCAAAAAGCGACGAGAAAAAATAGCTCTTAAACAGCACCTAAAACTTCAAATCCTTGCTGGACAACAACTGAACATGATCAAGAAGAGACGAATGCAATAAATTCAAAATTAACAGATTTCACGTGTTATAATTCATTCATAATATAGCCCTTATAATAGCAAAAGTATGCCGAAAATATCACTTTGGACTTTCCTTATTTGGAGTTGGGTGCAGAAAAATACATTGAATACAATCCAATAAATACAGAACAGAAAGTCTTTCCAAAAATAATTTTTAACAATTATTTCATTTAAATGTATATATATATGTATATGTTATATATAATAAAAAATTGTTATTAAATTCAGTTTTATATGTAATCAGTTTATTTGGAAAGTTATTAAACTTAATGTTACTATCGAATAGGTATAATCTAAACATAACTGGATTAGAGCAATATGTCGATTTACAAGAATGCGTACCGCATTGCTGGTCCGAACCTGCCATGGGTAATTTATTGCGTAGAGGACTACAACCACCAATTGTACAACAAGCTGCATTTGATAACGTTGTAAGATTATATTTTATATAAGTTATATTTACATTATTTTTTTAAGTAAATTTTTTTAAGGGTTTTTAACTCATATATAAACTTAATGAAAGATGCTAAGTACTTAAACCATTTAATACGTTTAAGTATATGTAATTGTTATTGTAAACTAGAGATGCCTAGCATTCCAATTTTAGTGCATTTGTTGTTATATTGCCCTATGCTAAACACATATAGTAGAAATACAATATAGAACATACTAGTAAAATTAGAGCTAACGCATACATAGTCTGTAGTATATGCTTATAAAGGAAACCCAAAGCAAAGTAAAGTTTTATGATACTGAGTGGACGGACAAACGGCAACAACACTTTTTTTTACTATTTTTAGTTGTTACACACTAACTTAATGCTGCACTGAAGCACTGAAAAAATACAACTCAGTGGTTTTATGGTGAGCGTTTTCGTCAATTGACAATTAATTTTTATTAATATCATATACAATCGTGTAGATTTTAAAGGTAAAGTAAGAAGTATCCTGTAAATAAATACCTTAAATTTTTATATTTTGTCTATACAATAGAACGTGTGTCTTTATTATTTAACATATTAATAACATTTCTACTAACGACAATGGTTGTGCTATTGCCAGTATTTATTGATTTCATAATGGCACATCAAGCATTTGTATGAGGCCAGTTCGGAAAGACTTGTTCATTAAATGCACACAAACCCATGTTTTTAAAGAAAAAAAAGTACAAAAACAAATTCTGCATCATATAATAACATAGAATAGTATAAACAGTGTTGTTGCTGTTTGTCTATCCACTCAGTATCAAATAATTATATTTCTGCTTTAGACTCTAGGTTAGGTTAGGTTGAAGTGGCGGTCTACCTGTCCAACCTCAACTTTGTTGTGTCCAAGAAACCCACTTGAGCTCAAATAATGGTACGTTGTAGTATCACAGGAATGGCGTTTGTTTATGCACAGACTAAAAGGTCAGCATACGACCATCGCCGAAATGCAACTACTTCCCATTAGGTTAAGGTGAATCAATCCAACAGTTCTATAAACTTGTTTAAGTCCCAATTATAAGCAGTTTCTAAAACTATTAGTTTTTCTATAAGGTTTTGCCATATACGATAAAATAATAAGTTCGATTTTATGTATTGAAATGTCAAGCTTTTTCCATTTATAGCCCCTTGTCAGAGATTACGATTTTTTTTTAACAGAGTTGTTGCTTCTTTTTTTTTTTTTTGCCTAGGCTATATACATAAGTTCACACAATTGCCTGTTTATTGTTTATTTTGCGCATCCATAAGTATAAGCAACTAAGATATAAAACTTTTTGTTCAAACATATCCCAGCAAACAATTTAAGAGCACAGATTTCACAAATTTTTTTAATGTTAATATCGGCGTAAAATTATTATCAGTGATGTTTCCCTTACACCACATGTAAATAACAAAGAAGGAGCAGCTACTAATATATTTTATTATGCTAATAAACCAATTGTAATTCCAAATACTGAATTGGATTCATGTCAAGTTCGCATGTGAACGTATGTTTTTTTTTTTAAATTGCTAAAATTTTTTTTAAAATTTTGATTTGAAATTTCAGAACTTTAAACACTGCAGGGTTGTATAGAACAAATTACTAGGCATTATCGAAGAATATGGCTTCTAGAAATTAAAAATTTAATTATTATTTGATATGTAAAGTATGTGCCAAAATTCTAAATCGTATACAGTAAATGACTTTTGAGAAATCTTCAAAATTTCTTTTTTAGTTTAAATTTTTATTAGTTTAATAAGGTTTGTGGAGATGCCAAAATTTAACACGCTTTGTCTTTTAAGAAAGAATACAGAAAGAAAAGTTATAAGAAAGGTTTAAATGTAAACATATTTAGACAGTCTTTACTTAAAATGGTTATTAAACACATTTAGCACTAAGCTATTTCTATTCAATTAATACACAACTAAAGTTAGGAGTACACTTTTAGGTATATAGGATGGATATTTCTCGTAACATTTGTGTCCGCGAAGTGCATTCTGAAGCAACTTCCTTATTGAGATCTCCAACTTCTGTTAAAACAACACCAAATTTTGGAACCATAGTATGTGATAAACTAATCTATCTAAGGAATGAAGTAAGTGACTATTATTTTGCAGGTTATAAGACAACAGACAAGTTTGCCAAACTTATCGTTACCGGATGTGTTTTTAATAGAACAACCTAAAATTAATGGATCCAATGCGGCTTGTAATAAAAACCCTAGCAAAGATATAAACCTACAATACTCACAGCAACATGCCTTATTTGAAAGCAATAAACCTTCTGATCATTCGGAATTAATTTGCCAGGAAAGTCTTCCGGTCGTTACTACTGGTGATAATGAAGGAACAACAGAGGGTTGCATAAGTGGACGTTTGGAAATAAGAGTTGTTCCAAAAGGTTTATTTTCTTAAAAAGTATTTATAATATATAATATTTAAAAAAAATTTTTTTTAGAGTCAAATATACTAACTGAAAAGTCAGTATTGTGTAATAGACGAGCTGTTAATCTTGGAAAATGTGAATCATCATGTAATTCAATAGTGAATTATGATCCCCAAATATTTAATTGCAAATGTACTGTTAGTTATAATAAAGAAAAAGTAAAATGTGGTATAGAAGCAGATACTTCCTCCTCGAATCAACAAATTTTAAATTTAATAACTGATTGTAACCCTGATCAAAATTTATTTAACAAAGACGAAGTGAATCCAATTGAATCTCAAAATGTTTGCAATACTGTGCCAACAAATAAACTTAGTGGTTCACATAAATCGTCGTGTATAAGTACATGTAATAATACACAGAAAATTGAAAGTGCAGCTAACCACTCAATAGGTACTCTAGATAATAATAAAAAAATGATAGATAGTGGAACTTACAGTGGAAGTCATGAAAATGGTGATTCGTATTATAACAAACAATAGCTGTAAGTAATACTAATAATTTTTTTACAGGAGCTGCACTAAGTAAAATTCCAATCCTTAACACACATGCTCGTCAATCGAAATGTGCTTCTTGGGCTGGTTTTAATTTAACGACACCAGCCATTACAACTTCAACGCCAATGAGCCATCAGAAAACCATAGTTAATAACAATTGCACAACCAGTGATAATTTTCAGTCTGTTATTAAAACCATTGGAATTGATAGTAATAACATTAAAAACAGTGTCTTTAACTGTAGTTCTCATACAAATTCTGGCTTTGCAGAATTAACTCCAGGTTAATTTAAAAATATTTTATTCCTTTGTTGTAATTAAATTAGTTTGTAATTGTTTTCCAGCTCTTAGAAGGCGCCGTGAAGCTACAGAAAAATATGTAACAGATCCATCACAATTACATTTACGTTATGCTCGCTCTTTGTCAAGAAATTGTAGTGGGTAAATATGCAGAATACAATATAAAAGCAATAAATTCCTTAATATATTTGTATTTATTTAGTTCAAGCAGTGTTGCACCTAGTGTTGAAAAACAATCAATAGAGGATCAATACTCATCGGATAATAGCGAAGAAAAATATTCGAAATCACAACAACATTTCCCAAACTGCAGTTATGATGGAAATATTGGCGGTGTTTGCGCTGATGATAGTATAAAGGGATTACAAAATAAATATAGTGAAAATGAAACAATGATATGTACTAGTGTCAGGGATATTAAATCTATTAATACCATGACGCCACCACCAGGGGCTCCAAAATTAGAAAATAGTGCGCGATTACGTCGATATAGACAGAATTTAGATTAAATATACTTTATTTGGTGAACTAAATTACCAAAAACTAAACCTACAATGTTACACCATAATAGTAAAATATTTAATTTACATAAACTGACCAATGCATTGTTTTTTATTTAAATTAAGATTTATTTATTAAAGCAAAAAATTTATTGATTTGCAATGCATTGTTTTGTTATAAAAATTACGACTTATTTATTAATTTTATTATATCAAGCTTCGATATAAAACTATATTAATATTTTTCATGTTATCAGTAAACAAATAAATAGGTATCAATAATTTTTTTTTGGTTTGATTTACATTAACATTTTTATAACTAATTATTATATGAAGTTCCCAGTAGTGTTTATAAAATTCAATAAATATGAATACTTAATAATAATGGCTTACAGTTATTAGCAGCTTATCCTGTAAATTTGACTTCGAATTTTTGACTTTTTGAACGACAAACTCCTAATCAAGTAGAATAATTTTGAGCATTACATTTTACGCCTTAGCAGACAATGAGTTGTGTACTTTATGCTTCTATATATTTATTCACCTTCAAATGTTACATTTGTAAGACACTGCGTTCAAACTACAAAAAATTTTGTTTTTATAATTATATGAAAATTTTTAATTAAAATAAAATAATACGCTATTAAAAGAAATATATTTTCCTCGTGAATTTTGTTTCCGTAACTCCTTGCTTCAAATTAATTTGATGATGTCGATATACATAGGCGACTGCATTTTTTATTGATATTGAAATAATTCTGTGTCCAAGTTTACTTAATTTTGTAAATCGTAAACGCAAGAATTTCAAAAGATTTTCTTTTATGTGTAATAATCTTTAGAATTGCTTCAGTTTTAAAAACGAAAATTTTGTATTTTTAATTTTAACCCATGAATATTTTTTAGTTTATTTCATTCGTTTTTGCGAAAGTCAGTGCAGCTTTAATAAATTAAAAATTAGTCATTGGTTTACGTTAAATAAGATTCTATATATACAAAATCTTTTCTAAATAATAATATCTAAATAATATAAGTAAATTTATTATAAAAATAAAGAATTGAAAAAATATTTTTGAATGATTAAGAGCATATAACAAAAAAAAAGTGATTTAGTTCAGGAACAGCTTTTAAAAACGTATTTGCAAAATGTTTGCAAATGACATGTGAACACTTTTACATAATGCAAGTAGTGATGCCACTTGGTGGCCAATTTAGATCCGTAAAGATACAACCACACCAAAGCGAACGCTTGCGAACGAACGACTTTTTGTAGATACGATTACCTGCAAATATTCGTTCGTTCGCAAGCGGTCGCTTTGGTGTGAATGCACCTTTATATGAATTAGTTCAGTTGCTTAATCGTGATAACTGCTTTGGGCAAATGTACCCCGAAGCACTATTTGTTCATTGATTGCAGTAAGTTTAGCACAACACAAAGCAGCGCAATAGATCGTTATTTATTTCTTATCAGATTAAAATAATTTTGGTTTATGTACTAAATCAGATTACAAGAACAAACGAATTATACATCAAGTAGTAAGAAGTATTAATATAATAACTTGCTAAACACTAAATTAATTTACGTCTTAGAGCCATAATTATGAAATCAAATACCAAACAATGCAGTACAATGACCAACAAGAAAACCTGGTAATGGCATAATTGTATTTTCGTTGGTAGGTCAATGATTGATAACCGCGTTAGCCTGAATAAATATGTAAGAACGTGTAATCAAAGACTACTGCGACTATTATTAATATTAATAAATATAAATAATAAATAGTTATGAACAAACAATAGATATAAAAATTAATGGTATTTAATTGGATATAATACATTGGAAATCGTTGTTTTCTAATGTATTCGGTGCCGAAGTATTAAAAATAAATTGTAACGAATATTAAGAAAATGTTTGGAAAAATATCTCAAAATTATTTCCATTTATGTGAAAGTACAAAACTTAAATTTTTACTCTTGCAATTAGAAAATTAAAGGAAACAAATACAATTTAAGCAGTTAATTCAATGATTTTTATTTGATAATTGATACAAGACGCGTATCACAATGAATTCTTTTATATTAACACAGCCCCCACCTTAAAAAGTACTCCAATACCTTGGAGTTATTAAAGACAACAAACATCTGTGGAACCATAATGGTAAAAAAATAACAAAGAAAAGTCACGCACAGAACAGGTATACCAAATTTGTTGGGTTGGTATAATTATATTTGAAATATTTTGAACAATTTAGTTTAACCATATTCGAACAATGGCATTAACCATATTCGAAGTATTCCCGAATGTTTAGGTAGTAACCAGATTCATGTTCACAGTTCCAGTCAGTATAGCTTCGACGGAAAGAAGCTTCTTAAAGTTAAAATTGATTAAGACGTACTAGAAAAATATGATGATCCAAGAGAGACTATCTCCATTGGAAATTCTATAAACTGAAGCAAAAATAGCAGCTGGCGCAAATTATGATATAATTTAAGAAAAAATTGAGTGAGGCTAAAAGTAGGAAAATTGATTTATTTTAATTTGTGATTATTTTAATTTGATTAGCAATAAAACTTTCAATGCTTTGTCGTATTAGTGAATGTAACTTATTTACTTTTGCAACTGGGTTATAAAGGGCGCCTCGCAATTCTGATGTCGCCATCGTGCCGAATTGGTCTAGCTCCGCCACTGTACAGAAATCTAATAAAAATCTACATACAAAATGAAATTGAAGTAGGTATAAAAGCAATGTTGAGGTCTTGTGGTAAATGAGAAAAAACAAAGTACTTTTTGTCAATAAATAAATTTCCACTTGGGTCTTGGGATCCACGCACAGTGTGCCAAAACAGAAATTAACCGATCGAAATCCTGTATTTTCTGAACCAGTAGAGATATTTGAAATTTAGTGTACTAACTTCTGGCATTAATTACATATGCTCCAATTTTTTCATGATATTCCGCCCAGTGCAACAAAATAGAAAACGGGATTCACTATCTATACAACGGCGTGATAATTTACGGTCGCTGTCATCGTTATTAACTTGTATTCAATTGTCCGCTTAATCCCAGTGTCCGTAGTTGCTAGGAGCGCCTTATTAGAATGTTCGCACGAATATTTTCAAGACAATTCGAGAAGAAGCACCGAAGGTGAAAACTTTGCGAGAAGCACTAATTAAAACTGAAAATATTAACAGCCATCCGCTTACAGAAGTTCTTTTAACGCACAGCGAGCGGGAGCCGCTCACATCAAATCGTTTCTGATTATACATTGCCTAATACCTCTAATGGATCTTTGTTTTTAAAAGTTAAAGGCACAAGGACCGAAGTGTTGTAGTGTTTCTCTCCTGAACGAGTCAAGATAGATCAGAACGCATACAGACTAAGAATGCTTTTCTAATCCATCCAGCGATCTAGCTAGCCGTTTGCAAGATTAGTGAATCTTGCAAATATTCACCGGAGGACGGAATGTTGCAGAAAAAAACAACTCTAATGAGAAAACAACACTGCTAGGCAAGATGACACCTGAAAAAGAGGAAGAAGAAGAGAACGAATGTGGATTTGGAGAATATAATAATTAGAAATTGTTCGTTTTATGTAAATAGTAATAATCCAATTTAAATAGTATTTATTATTAAAATACTTATATTAGTTTGCATGATGTAAGCAATTATAGCTGTTACATGTTAGATGGTACCAAATGGGGCACCTACATCACTGAATTGTTATTTACCATACAAAAAAATTGTTGAAATCCAATTTACTTGCTAAACTTTCGAACTAAAACCTCATGCTGAAAGCCCTAATAATCATGCTTGTCTTTGACGAAAATATCCTTAAATGCACTATTGAGCTTGAAAAATGAAGATTGATAAATAGTTAACTCACTGATGTTTATCCTTATAGTCTGAAGTACTTTCTATATAAAAATAGGGAAGACATAGGAAAGCGTTAATTTCAGGATTGTTGTCAAAGACCAGATTTCTTGTCGACCAAGAGCTCCGAACCGTTCAATCCTCAACGGACTCTGGGACTTATTCAGTTGTGATTATCAAGGGCTTACCTATGGCTTTACATTTATCCAAACAAAATGATGTGATCTATATTTATCCAAATTTATCCAAATAAAATGATATGATATATATATAAAGTGTACAAGAATTCAATTCCAACCTGACAAAATGGATCAAGTAGCGGAAATATGGTTGCTTCTTAATCTAAAACGACTCCAGTGGAGAAATCGCAAATTATTTCTGATCCGTATTTGCGATTATGATCTAGATTGCGTAAAAATTAACTAACCACCCATTTGCCTCTGAGCCATTTTAAAAATCGGCAAAAATCTTTCGATCGTTATACACGCAATTTATTGTTGACGTTCGGGAACAAGAAGAAAACATTGGGTGCCAAATCAGAACTGTATATAAATCATGCGCATGATCCATTAATTCGATTTTTTAAATGTTGAAATACGAGTAGTCGGTTGTTAGACAAGATGCACTCGCATTGTCTTGCTGACGATGGAGAATGATCCGACGCTTGTTGTTTTCCGTATTTTACTTGCGGTAAACAAATGATCAGTTTTCCCGAAAAAAACAATCAAAATGTTTCGAGTGCAAACAACTTTAGTTAAATTTTGTTTATTTTGAAACATCCATACAGTCGGCTGCTGTTTACGTTTCGGCTCAAACGCATACATTATTCGTCATCTGTTAAAATCGTATACTCGTATACGTATAAGAAACACCGCCATTGTACTTTTCGTACATTTGTGTGCAGCAATCAACACAATGGGGAATCCAAAAAGAACAAACTTTTCTCACGGCTAAATGATCGAGCAATATATGCTGATGGAACTAATGTCTAGGATTCACAATTTTGGACGATCTTCACTGACTGACGAATTTTGTCAGTGAGCTGCGGCCACGATTAAATTCACTGCACCAGCGTTTGAAGTAAGTTCCATTCTTGTCATGACAATCCACTTTAAAAGTCGTGATAAATCACCGCATGAAAATTTTCTGGCGTTATTTTAATATTTTCGCGAACACTCAGTTTACAAATCACTGTAAATCACACAAATAACGCTCTTTTGACAAAAAGCGTAAGGTACGTTATATCTAATAATATCAAACTTTCGTGTGGAAACGTCAGATGACACCTAACAACAATCAATGTTGCCAAGGCTTGAAATATGAATAGTGATCATGGTATAGTAAAATATCATCTTCAATTAGAAGAATTTAGTACAATTTGTGATGCACCTTTCTGCCAATTCAAAATAACCACTCAAAATCGTTTGACATATTTTGTGGAAAACTATACTAACTTATTAAAGCTTAACATACATCGCATCTTCAACAGCATCGCTTGTAATTTCCGACATAGTCAGTCCAAATAATTAAATAATCCAAAGCGGCATGGAACGCTATGTGAATATTAAATGCACACTCCTCAAAGTCCAATCTCAATCAATCTCAATCCAAAAGTCCAATTTCAATCTACCTGTGTGAATGCAGTTCAAATACCCTTGTTATACTCCTTGCACGTCTCATTGGTAATAATACTCTTCATATTGTCATAGCTCACATTCAGTGTACGTCAGTAATGCAAACTACTCTTAATGAGGTATTTCAAATCCAATTAATGAGGTATATGCAAATCCAATTAATGCAAATGTTTTTGTCTAATAAATGAGTACTTTGAAAACGTCTTCCTAGAATACAAACTGTTTAAGCCAACATAAACTAGAGCTCACAAACTTTATGAAGGCATGATGTAATGCTTTTTTCTAAACATATTTAACAAACTAGTTTTTTATTTTATAAAGTCAATTACCTTGGGAAAGCATATGGTGGTACAATAATATAATATTCTAGGTATATATGCTCATAATTATATGCAACATGTTTCAACATAACTGAGACCCATTTCAAGGCTTACTTCTTAACTCTAAGTGACAGATATCTTGCAAGAGGAAAATACAATGCCAAGCACACGTGTTGGGATTCACGACTCTGTAATCCAAAAGCGAAACAGCTTTATAATTTCATTTTAAATTGAAAAATGCACTAGATGTGATCTCTCCTGGGCAGCCAACATATTGACCTGCAGATATTCATTCAAATATTCACTCTTAAGGAATGCTAGGAATTCCCTCATTGAATCCGATTTTCCAATAAGAAACTCTCTCGAAAACTGAGCGTAAGGTCGCGAAGAAAAATCTAAAGTATTTGTTGAATACTTAAAAAAGGTATTCTAATCTCTTTATGCATGATCTATTGACATGAAAATTACATTTTGTTTAAATAATCAGCAACATGTTAGACATATCCTTTCTGGTCATACATTTTATTACAAGACTTTTGAATTTGGCTTTTACCCAACAAAGTGGAAAATATCCATGATTATAGTGGTTCATAAGTCAGGCAAAGATCCAACTCTTACCTCTTACTTCATACAGCTGTTTCGAGTATTGGCATATACCCATCATCAGTGGTATTGGAAATATTTCTTATATTTAATTATTTGTAAATAATTTTTTGAGACTACAAGTACCAAGGATTGAACTCATACCCTGTCAAATTTGAGTCGGTTCAGAGACAAAAAAAGCTCACAATAAGATATTAAATCACGCAATAAGAAGACAACTCCACCTCCTGCGCCCTTTGGTCGGTTCTTACGAATAAGGGTAAAACCTGAGGGGGAGAGAGAGGGGAGTTAGGCAGTAGTTTAGTTTCCTGCAATGCACCTACTGCGTTATCGTTGGAGGACACGAATGCTGCAATTTCAAACAGTTTACCACTTAAACCATTGCAGTTAAACTGTTAAGCTGGATTTTGAGAAGGGATGAACTATTGATGGCGGAGACTATGTTATTGGTGGAATTTTGGAATCTGGATGCGAGCTCAATCCAGACCTTGCCAAAATTTAGTTTCTGTGGATAGGGATGTGGCAGACAGAACAGTTCCAAATAGAAGTGGGAAGTCCAACAGGATCAGAATTAGGTTTGATTCCAGCCATTAGAAGAAACATAGGAAGCAAGATGTCCAGAAGTTGCTTCTTGGTGGGAAAAACACAAATAAACGACATACCATATGTCAACAAACACATACCTGCTTGTGAAGTCCGTTTGGGAGGTATTGAACGGCATTTGGTCGTCGCTGACGACAAGTGGCTTCGAGACGAAGACCCAGTCGTTCTTGGAACCACATTCGTGAAGAATAAATATATTAACAGGGAAGTAATTATTTAATTGTGTTAACAAAACTTATGTATAAGTTAATATTTTTTGTTAAATGCACTTTGTTCCAGGATCAATCAGATATGCACTCGAAAGCTTAGATAAACGTTGACTAAATACGTTAACCGCATTGGAGTTGTACCATTCGCAATACCTGACCATTTATGTATTTAAATAACATCAATATCAAACATACTTAAACTAAACGGAAAAACACATTTGATTTTTGCTATTACTTTATTATCCTTTATGCATTAAGTAATACTTAAATAATTAAAACTGGATTAAACTGCTATGTCTAATGTAAATATTAAATATTACGAACATAAGTTTTAGAGCGAATAATGACAGATTATGATTTTTTAATTTTTATTAATTGTTTTTTGACAATAAAATCACTATCTTTTATTGTGTATGGGTGCAGAAGCGCTAATAGGTTTATGAGTTTATCATTAGCTTAGTTGTTCTTGCTGCTGATTCAAAAATGAAACAAATTTGGTGGAATCGCTATTTACACTCGTATGTACAATCAGTGATAATTTCGTATGTAGTGAAAAAATCAGAAGAGAGCAATCACCTCCGTCTGGGAAAAGATGACCTCTTGGAAGTTGTATGTGATATGACTGAATAGTGCCATGCAGTTATTAAAAGTGTGCATATTGTTATGTTAGCTAGGTGGGAAAGACTCAGAACTCCGTTACTGGTTTGCATAGCTGCTGGTTGTTCACCTTAGAAAATATTCAATTGTATAAAGGAAAACTTGTGTGCATATTTTTGGGATGTAGATAACTTACATACCTGTTAGAACATGAACTCGTACTGTAACAGGTACAGAGCCCTGGGGTGCACACGTATAGTTCCCAGAATCACGCATCGATGCTCTTTATGATATAAAATAGAAAATATATATCTTGATAAATATATATATATATTTATTTTAAAACTAACCTAGTTAACATGAGGCGACTTGTTGTTCCTATATCACTTTTTTCTGTTTCCAAGCTGATCCCGCCTCTTAATGAATCAAAATCAATTAGTGATTCACCATGATACCTTAAAAAATTAAAACAACTTAATGTGGAAGTAAAAAATCTATAATATAAAAAATATGCATTGCGTTGAATGTAATTAGAGGATACTCAAAGTTTCTTGAACTACTTAAATGTAAACAGCGTAAACCAAATGGCTGTAAACTCTGCTCCGGAGCTATCAGAGTCGTGAGTACCTTTAATATACTTCAAAGCAAAGTTTACCACAATATTGACGTTGCATGTATGTTCACTGCACAGGAAATGGAGATTGTACTGTCAAGTTTTACATGTATTTCTTTCGAACCCAAAATCTTGGCTCTTGCAGCTGCAAATAAGTTATGATTGAATTATATTACTAAGTATTTCTTTTCATGTCGCATCTGTAAAATGAAGCCAGATATTTTGTGTTCGGTTCTGAGGAAGACGAACATTAGTTTTTATGTAACAATGCGGTATAAATGTTTAACTTAAAAATCATGTTAAGGTAATAAAATGCTTTTTTAAGAAAAATATTCGCACTGAAATTAAATCATGTTTTATTTTTGATCAGATAATTACGTTAGTATTATGGCCTGATATAGTATTAGGTATTGTGACAAATAAAAGGAATGATCAATTCTATAAATTATATTATTTTTTTTTGTTTTGTTTACCTACAGGTGTGGGTAAAATATTATTATTAATTTGAAAAATTATTATTTAAGGACGTAGGATAAATGATAAAAATAATTATATGTAGTATAAATACAAATAAATAATACAATGTATAATACAAATTAAATTTAAAAATTATAAATTAATATATAACTGCAAGACTAATTATTAATTTTAATGCATAAACATAATTCGAACTATTCGATAATATGTTAACTGTATCCTTTTTAAGCTACGAACAGATGATTTCATTATTATTGACTCTGCAGTTAATTTCGTACACTACATTACTGTATTGAAGTCTGTTAATTGGTGCCCATACCTTGAAGAATGGAGAACCCAACGGAGTTGACAGCCAATTGCAATTTATATATTGGCACTACAATTGCTTTTACCACTGCCAGGAAATCAGTGTCATCTGCGAATGATGCAGTATACAATAAAAATGGGACCGACAAAAGTACTTTGAAGCACAGGTAGTTAGGGTTATTTTTCTTAAATCACACATTTTTTATGTCTTTAAACAAACGATTTACCAGAGAACAACAATATAGTGCAGTATTGTTTTGGTAGCTAGCCTTTAATTTTTGTGTAAATCCCATATGTCATAACTTGTCGAAGGCTTGTGACATATCCAGAAAGACGACGGAGCAAGAATCCATTTTGTTTACGGCTTTGCGTAGTTGGTCAACTGATAAGTGGCTTTTCGAAATCCTAATTGGTGGGTAGACATCAGAGAACTGCAATGAGTCATAATTTTAACACTCAGAGTAAGATATATCTATTAAGCTTTTGTTTGCTAATTCACGTAGGCCTTCTGTCGTTATGAGATCAAATTCTGGTGATTTCCTTAATTTCCGAGAAAATATTTAATAGTATACCTCTAATGAACTAACAACTGGAATGTCGATTTTACATTCTAACCGAAATAGTTTCTATTTTATTAGATCTCCCGTTAGGTGTGAATATTTCACTGAAATTATCAACAAACAGGTTTATTTTCTGAGTGCTTATCTTTGTCGAATTATTTTCATAGATACTCATTGAATTGTTGTGGATTACTTACCGCCCAAGCTTCAGCTGTACGCCCAATGAAACATTTCTAACACTAACTTATTTGGTTTGAAACTTTTGATGCTTCAATTTTTATAAATGGGTATAATATGCTTAGGCTAAGTTTAGTGGTTTCGCAGGTGAAAAGAATATATGTTGCGGTTCATTGATTTACCATATCAATTTCTTTGTAGCATTGATCACTATGTCTCTTCGTCATTAGTGTTGTCTTACTTTTAGTTTCCACGATCTTTTTATTTTATACTCTGAGTATATTAAATATTTAAGGCTTCTGTCGACATATTTGTCAACAATAGTTGAGTCCGCTATGCTCATTAGCCATATGCTCCTTTTGTGGATGTCAGTTACTCCACATTCTGGGAGTATATTTTCGTAGTATTTGTTAAATATCCTTGTGTATTTAAAGAACAAATGTGTCTCTCCGCTATACCTATTTACTGGCTGAATCAAAACAAATTATGTATGTTATATGCTATTTCTGCTTTTATTTTTTGCCTATTATTTTTAAATATATTTTGGAAAAATTGTTTTTAAATGGAAATTTTGCCGAAGGGACAGAAACCAGCGGCTTAAGATTACAAGAGAACATCAGAAACATTATAAATATTAAAAATTATATAGATAACATAAGCTCGAATTATATTTATGCCTTGAACAATCAGTTGTTTATTAACCGCAGAAACGGTTTATTTTGTTCTAATTTTACTTCGATGTTTAAGTTATTTTTAATTTATTTTAAGTGATGTTATATTTAATAATTCAGTTTAAGCGTTCAGTTTAAATTTTTTAACAAAGAGGCGTCAATTATTAATTTCAGAATATATTTACTGCATAGTTCTTTGAAAAGTAACGTTTAAAATTTAAAATGTTAATTGCATGCATATTATTATATTAATATATGGTTTTTATTTGTCATAAAAACCTAATACCAGAATAGCCTAAGATAGTAATGTAAAATACTTATATCAATCGTTATAATTAAAATCAATCGATTGTCAACGGCAACATATTCATTGCTTATACTGCTCACCTATGATATCGAGTACAATTGCCAAATTTATTTTGGGTTCAGTGTTGACTTGACATTCGTATATGCCATTGTCATGTGTTTGTCCATATTCAATTTTTAGGTCCCAATCATCACTTCCTTCAGGGTGTATTACGGAGAACCTCTCATCGCTTGTATATGTGTAAACATTTGAAGTTAATATGCGCAGATCACGCTTACGCATCCATGATACCTATAACGAATAAGAAAAACTTGATATATAAAGTCAAAAATTAGACTTAATAGATACTCTATACGCACCGTATTATTGCCTTTATTTTTAACCTTACACCTCAATACAACTGTGTCGTCGGCAACGGCTGTAACGTTTCGTGGACTAATATCATCAAAGTATGGTCCGTCCATAGTTAGAAACTCTATAAGTGAAATATTAGTTTTTTTTGGCACCAATAGGTAATATTGCAAAAATTATTAAATAGTACGTACCATTTGTGCTTGCTACTGTATCTGCAAGAATGTCACGAAAATATATGTTTATATTCAAAAGTAAACAAAAAATTGGGCCTAATTTAAATAACAGTTTTTTCATTATTATGACGATGTTCACTTAAATCATAACAAAATAGATAGTTGAAACTCTGAAATACAGCAAAATAAAAACGATATATAATATTATTGAAACTTAGTTTAAAACAGAACTTAGTTTAATAAAATTGTTAATTTTTACAATCAAAATTTAAAGTCCTTAGTAGATTTCGTCTCGAGACTCATAGAGATACTCATATAAAATATATAAAGTATTATTCTTTTCTAAGCAAATCAAAAATTATTCTTGAAACTAGTTACGCCGTCTTGTAGAACGTTTACATATATACGATAACCGGGAACCATAGTTTGATTTGCTTTCTTGAAGAAAGCAATAGCACAGAAATTTTTGGTTTGCTTACATTTTATAGGATAACATTTTTTACGTACACAAACTTTAAAAGTTAACCTCTATCACCGGTGTTCAACTTACACGTAGTCAAAACTATTATCGTATACACATCTGAAAAAACATGTCCTGAATGCTTGAAACATAATTTATTTACATAAACGAATCGGAAACATTACTTTCTTGTGTAAAAAATTTATTGTGTAGAAACTTTTTATGTTTTATTAAAGTTTAAACTGATGTGAACTTTTTCCAATTTAAACAATTTTAGTTTGTCTACACACCATAATTAATGTTTTTCGTATTGCTCGATTCAATATACTACTACTTGGGTGCTACTGCGCAGGATTTCATCAAATCTCTATTAGAATTCCTGGACAGTTTTTAAACATCGACTTTTGGCATGACAAAAATGACATTTCTATAGGTGTGACATATGTATGTCGAGACATATTTCAAATCAGGATTATATATTATTAATTTGTTAATTATTTAGCTTTGCTAAAACCTTGCCTTAATACCGTTCACACGTTCACTGTTACTATTATTTCAAATCAGGATTACATATTATTAATTTGTTAATTATTTAGCTTTGCTAAAGCTTTGCCTTAATACTGTTCACACGTTCACTGTTATTATTATTTCAAATCAGGATTATATATTATTAATTTGTTAATTATTTAGCTTTGCTAAAGCTTTGCCTTAATACTGTTCACACGTTCACTGTTACTATTATTTCAAATCAGGATTATATATTATTAATTTGTTAATTATTTAGCTTTGCTAAAGCTTTGCCTTAATACTGTTCACACGTTCACTGTTACTATTATTTCAAATCAGGATTATATATTATTAATTTGTTAATTATTTAGCTTTGCTAAAGCTTTGCCTTAATACTGTTCACACGTTCACTGTTACTATTATTTCAAATCAGGATTATATATTATTAATTTGTTAATTATTTAGCTTTGCTAAAGCCTTGCATTAATACCGTTCACACGTTCACTGTTACTATTATTTCAAATCAGGATTATATATTATTAATTTTTTAATTATTTAGCTTTGCTAAAACCTTGCCTTAATACCGTTCACACGTTCACTGTTACTATTATTTCTAGACATATTTCAAATCAGGATTATATATTATTAATTTGTTAATTATTTAGCTATGCTAAAGCCTTGCCTTAATACTGTTCACACGTTCACTGTTACTATTATTTGCAGTTATATTTTGAAATTTAATGTAGAGTCCCATGCTTTCGCATATTTCTGTAAATAGTAACTTTTATTAAGAATAAGAATTACTAATTATTTTTCAAAAGCCACTGTAAAACATGTTCATCCAAGTTTTTTCACATATGCAATTTTTTTCATTCCATTAAATCTTATAAATAAATGTTACATATTTAGAATAGACAAATGAAATCGACTAAATAATTTTGGTTTTTTGGTTTCGCATTCTAGTGGATAATATACGAGATTTGTTAAACTGGACAAGAAATTAAAAATTTTTAAAACGTATTTATTTAATTTCCAATATTCATTCTATCCCCTTCAAACTCATTTTAATATTACATATTTATACAATAGTTATTAACTAAAAAAACACTGTTGGAACGATCTTTAAGAACGGATTTAGCTTACTCTACAACTTCATCCTTATAGCATCTAATCAACTCACAGAACAAATAGACTTGGCTCAATAAACAATAGAATTCTTAGTTTGCAATTTCTCGTATATACCATATACCAGTATAAATACATGGGTATAGCATGCTTTATATGGCACCATTGTTTTTGCTTTAAACCTACTATTATATCATTTTTTTTTAAATCATATTTTCTTGTTCGGACGAGAAACCAGTTTTTAGAGGCCCTAACTGGAAACGGATCAATCCGTTTTTAAAAACGTCTTGAGGACGCATTATTTTAACCTATCCATAAAAATGTATAATGGTCTTCGGGGACATTTTCGAACAAATCAGCCAAATGTCTCAAATGACGTTGTGTCCATATCGGAAGTTGAGTCCGCTGTGTCGCGTGCAATTCAAAATGATGCGTTCTTGGTTAAGCTATTCATTTAAAATACTTAAGTACTTTCGGTTGGTAATTTGTTTTTCTGTTCTTGTAATTCCACGTTTTCTTTTTCTCGTAATATACAGAACAAGAAATTTATAGGCAAATCTTTTATTTTAAATATTAAATAACTATTTTTTCAAAACCGCAGAAAATAACACTATGCTACAAAACTAGTCTTTTTTTATCTCTGGTTAGGTCAGTTTATGTTATCTACCATAAGAATGAAGTTTATGTTAACGACAAGAGATACGAATTTGTACATTCAACCAAATTTCTAAGAGAAATAGTTTTTTCTTCGGATAACCTTTTTCTAATTCCCCGTAATATTTGTGGAAAAATCACAGTTCTTCTGATGCTCATATAAAAGGAGACAATAGGTACACGCTATCGCTTTGTCGACGATCATTTCCTGAAATTCGAAAATGAGAATAGTGCTCTTAATATGGAAATTAGTGACTTCACAAACCACTGTGATAATGATGTGGGCCAAACAAATTAACCTACAGCAGTGTAAGACTGCATCCGCCAGCCTGATGCATGGCTTCAATAGATAGGTTACTAATATAGTTCTAGTACAAGAGCTATGGGTATGCCGATGACTTGCATTTGGAATTTTTCGTTAACAGTACGAATGCTTGAACGGTAAAATTTGTACTTAGCCTCTTATATTTCATGTAGTGTTTTTTTTTAAGTCTAATTTTTCGCTTTTGGTGAATATATAATAAATGTCTTACAATCTTACTAACATATTCTTTATTTTGATTTGGTTATGTTTTCTTCTACGTTGTATTTAATTACTGCCACAGTGTCATTAAAATGCTGATTTATTGTTTGTTTGTTAACAGTAGTTATGGTATAATGATTATTTTCGTCTGTATATTTCGTCCTATGACACTCAAGAAATCTTGTTTCTGCCAGTTATTTATAATTTTAGTTATTTACATTATTTGTCGGTTTCCTGTTATGCGTAGCAATCATGTCATCACAAAATGTAGGACCTGCTAATTTGTGTCATCTTTTAATAATTGTGCGTGAATATTTTCTAATTTTTTTGGTTTAAGTTTGGGGCAGAATCCTTATATTTGACTCATGATCATAATGCACTACCTCCGGGATTTTAACGCAGCTAAAAAACATACTCGTAATGAGGTATTTGGCGTGTGAAACACAAATGAATGAGGTCACTTAGTTTTTCACTATATCCTAAGTAATGATCTATTTATATATAATGATGGCAACAGGCTAACTTTTATTACTAAAAACAGGCAGGAGGTCTTAATATCACTATTACTACTGCCAGACTTTATGATTCTGTCATGAAATGGAAACTCTCCACTCTATATTCCTTCTCAGATCAAGTGATTTTAGAATATACTGTAGTGGTTAATGGGTCAGTTACCTGCAATTTGAAAGCTTTCATTAATGTCAAAAATATAAATAAATAGGATAGGTTAAAGTACAAATCAGCTGTCAATGAGCTAATGCCAAACGTTTATCCTATTTCTCTAAGAAATTAGGAGAAATTCACATTATATGCACCTCTACTCGACTTAGCAGAAAATGCAATCCAAAACCGTGGGGGTTAGGTTAGGTTCGGAAGGTGCGTGCTGACCATTGCCAGCACTCTCACTCGGAGGCATACCATATATATTGGTATATTGGTATACTGCCCATTGTGATGCCCTCAAAAAAATTTGCCGGGAGAGGCAAGCTGTTAACCTTTGTAATCCTAGTTAAATCATTTGGTTTTCCAGATGAAGTTGAGGAGATCCAATAAGTTTGCTTCCAAGCCAGTGAAAAAGCGATGCCCGAGACATTAAAGTCGCCTTGTCTGAAGTCCTGGACAGAGACAAAGGAAGTGATTGATAGATTCTACCTCCTATTCATCTTGGCAACTCCTGCATAATTCGCTTGTTGAAACTTGCCACCGGTGGAGCATAGGTGCAATGGCACAGTGTCCCGTTATTACCCCAGTAAGCACACTGTTGTGTATCTAGTTCAACTAGACACCCTAGAGTTTTAATTAACAATTTGTTACGAATTTTTTCCTTGGTACGTAATGTAAATTGTTAATACGACCCATTTTCATATTTAACAATTTCTGCATACAACGCGGAAACGTTTTCATTTCCAAATATTATTGAGTTCAATCAGTGAACTCAATAATATTCTTTATGCAGAATTGTGTGTTTCGAAATATTGGCAGTTACCAACAGGTAACTAGGTCAATATTTAAGCTTCTATTTTCTGCAGAACCGCAGAAAATAATGGAAATTTTCGATCATACATTATGCACATGATCAATGTTTTCACTGTTTCCCAAAGGTGAAAACATGGGTGGACTGTTGCGAACGCACTCTGGAGACTGGAGTTGCGTGCGCACTCTGTCCCTTTGAGTTATTTTAGTAATAACAATTATTTAATTTATCAAATCGAATCATACATGTTCAGTTAATTTAATTTAACAAACAATTACCAAAAATTAATGTAATTCAAAGAAACAATTACAAAAATAACAAAGTAATAAGAGAAAATCAAAGCAAAGAACATAGAACAACAAAAAGTGAAATTGAGTCCATCAACAACAGTATTATCAACAGCAACAACAACATTACCAACAGCAACAACAATATTACCAACAACATCAACAACAGCAACAACAGCAACATTTTCAGTAGCAACAACAACATCAACAACAGCAACAACATCAACAACAGCAACAACATTAACAACATCAACAACAGCAACATTATCAACAGCAACAACAACAGCAGCAGCAATACAAATATTGTTTTTTTTTAAGAAAAAAAAAATAAAGTCGTTGAGTCTAAACTAAAAGGGTATATTATTTTTGGGTGGTCTATAGTGGAGACACAACATCATTTTCACAGAAAGACACAACATAATTGGCGCAGCCGGTATACGTTTTGTATAGGATTCAAAACGTACAACAAGGGAATCAGTTACAACATTGGGAATAATTATAAGAGAAGAGCAATGGACTGAATATTACTAGTGAGTGATCGTTTTAAGAGTTGAGTTAAAAATTTTGAAAAAAAAAAAATTTAAACTAAAGAATGTGATGAACTTAAATTTAATTTAAAAAATTATTATTTTTAGCAATATTATAAGCAATAAATTAATTATACACAAGATGTTTTGGCAATATACAAAATAATGCGTAAATATTATTTTAAAAATTAAAAATTAAACAGAAAAATTTTTTTTTTTACTTTATTTTTGTTAAAAAACAAATTTCATTTTAAAGAAAATTTTTTTTTTTAAAAAAAAATAAAATTTATTAAAATAAAATTTTTAGATATTTTTCTGTGCACAATGATGAATAAATATTATTTATAATATTAATATTAAATATTTTAATTAATAATTTGTATGTATTTTGTTTTTTCTTTTTGCACGATATGTAGTCGAAAAAAAAATAAGCTTGTGAGCTATCTAGATTTTAAGGGTTTTCGATCTATTTTATTCGGTCTATATAGCATAGTAGAAGAGGCAAAAGAATTGTATGTAGACCAACTTTCAAACATAAATATGTTGGGAGCAGATTAAGGAGATATACAAGAGAAATGCGCATTTTGTCACTTGATAGGTCATGTATGGGCAGACTGCAAAAGGCGGAGGAATACTCCTCATTGTGCGTTGAGTGGTATATTTGGACATGAGCAGGGTCCAAAGTGTAAAGGAGAGGTGAAACATAAGGTCAAAATCAATCAGTGTGATTTTTGTAGAAGAAAGGGTCATACGGAAGAAGAATGTTTCAGTAAATTGAATAGTTTTTTCTGCGTTGAATGTGGAATAAGAGGCCACAAGACAAACAAGTTTTATAAGGTTGGACAAGGCCCATAACGCCAAAACTTAAAGAAAATACATGAGCCACTAAACGCAACATCATACGGATTTAAACAAAGAGCGACAGAGCGAGGCGCTAGTGCACAAACGTTCCGTAGGCCCGAAAGAGTAGAAAAGGAAATAATAAAATGTTTTCGTTGTGGAAGAAACGGCCACATTGATAGATATTGTACAGCGGCGATGACTATGCCGGAAAACTTCAACCGGTCCAGTCTAGGCCAGTAGACTGGAATGCCGAAAAAAAGAAGAAAATTAATTGGCCAAACATATATATTTCGGAGTCGAGGAAAGCAAACAAGAAAGTAAAAATTGGAAAAAGAAAAAATAGCGTCAATAAGGACAAAGTAGGCAAGATCTGCTTACTCGATGAAGGCAAGGAGAAACGACATCCAAGTAAAGGTATTTTAGATATTAAAAATGTATGTAAGAATTTAGAAAAGAGAGGAAAGCAATTGGTACTATATTTGTTTGCTTTCTTTTTGTTTGTGCTATCTAGAGTGGAGAAATTAAAGAGAACGGATTTTAGAAAAGAAACTACTATAACATCGGATATTGTGTTGGTTTTTCTGTCGATCATGCATACATAAAATTTCCATGCAGGCTTGCAGAGAAGAGAAATTTGTATTTACTAAAAGACTCTGAAGCGGAAACGAGATTGATAAAACTAGGAGCATTGAGACATTTGACAGGATTAAACACAAGCGAGAAAAAATATAAGGCGTAAGTGTACCAGGAGACGAGATGAGTTATGGAATAACTCGAAAATTGATATGGTGAATAAAACAATCTCATTCTGTGGAAAGGAGAAAGAAGAAATTATTATGCCACTGCTAGAAAAACGTCCCAAGTAGAGAATTTGTGTTGCAAAGATGGTGACAGTTCCTCCGAGATTGGTAATGGTGACTACCTTAAGAGCTAAGGACATACAAAGAGAAGTAGCAATCGAGAGTAAGGAATTACTGCCTCAAGTATATGTCGGAGGAGCTCTGGTGGATATCAAACAGGGTAGATGTCAGGTTCCAGTTTTGAATTCTAACGCGCAGTTTTAATTTTTTTAAGGTATCTCCGGAGATTAGCTGTGGAAAGATGACATCAAATACAATTGCTATTAGTGTCGACAAATCTAGAGAATGAATGAAGAAGAGGATGCGGTACTAAACAATATACGAGTAGTATATGATTATGGAGATATTTTTAATTTAGAGGGTGAAGCGTAATCGTATACTACAGAGCTGGATCACAAAATACCGATGAAGTCGGACCAGATACCGATCTACACAAGACAGTATAGGTTACCGGAATCCCATATGATGGAGATAAACGAATAGGTGGAAAAGATGTTTTCGGAAGGAATAATTTCATATAGTACTACTCCATGGAATTCATCTATTATCCTTTTGCCGAAAAAAGCGGATAAAGACGGAAAAAAGAAGTGACGCCTAGTGGTGGATTTTAGACGAGTAAACGAGGTCACTCTTAAACAAGTATTTCCAATTCCACGAATAGATGAAATATTAGATCAAAGGATAATGAACAATATTTTGACAGGGCTACAAGGTTTAGATTGTTTCGTCTACCTAGATGACATAGTGCGTGGAAGGAATTTGGCAGAGCATGATAAACGATTAAGGAAGGTATTGCAGGTTCTGAAAGACAATAATTTGAAGTTGCAGTTAGAAAAGTGTCAATTCTTTAAGAAGGAGGTAGTATATCTAGGACATAAGTGTTCGGAGCACGGTGTGGTAACGGACGCAGAGAAGGTAAAGTGCGTCCAAAAAATACCTCCACCCAAAAATATGAAGGAACTTCAGTCATTTCTTGGACTGGTTAATTATTACCGAAAGTTTATTTCGAACGCAGCGAAATTAACACTTTCACTAAACCGATTGCTTAGGAAGGAGGTAAAATTTCAGTGGTCTCCAGGATGTCAGACTGCCATGGATGATTTAAAAACTGCTATAACAACCCCACCAGTGCTCAAGTTTCCGGATTTTGAGAAGCAATTCAATTTGACAACGGATGCTAGTGATGAGGCTCTGGGAGCAGTTTTGTCACAGAGTGAGGGAGGTAAAGAATTTCCTCTATATTTTGCCTGTCGCACATTAAGTCCCTCAGAAAAGAGGTATTTAACAATCGAGAGAGAGTTCCTAGCCATAGGCAACTAAAAATTTCCGACCGTATCTTTTAGGTAGACACTTTAAGATATTCTCCGATCATAAACCACTGAGAGGCATCTCGAATTTAAAAGATCAGGACAGTAGGTTGGGCCGTTTTAGGTTAAAACTATTGGAATTTGATTTTGAGATCTGTTACAAGTCAGGTAAATATAATCAAAATGCAGACGCATTAAGCAGAATTCCAAGAGAAGTGGCGGTGGTGAAACGGTAGAAGGCAGTACAAGGAAATAAAGATAAAAAGAAACTTTTAAATAATCAACAACAAGAAAATAATGAATTACCTAGAAAATCCAACGGAAATACAGGAAGTACCATAGCGGAGTTTTTCACTGAAGAGGACGAAAAGAGTTTTGAAACAATTCCATGACTTACCTATTTTGCAGAAATGCAAAAACAAATTTTAAATTTCGAAAAGTCCTGTGTATTGTGTCCGAAAAATAAGGTTTCAAAATTAGATAAGGTGCAGTTGGTTTTAACAGATATTCCACACAGACCGTTTGAAAAGGTTTTGAGAAGGTTGTTGTGTGTATAGTTTAACTATGGTTTAACCCGAACCATACAATTGTACTTAAAAAAAATTTCTAATGGCAATTATTTAATTTATTAAATCGAATCATACATTAATATAAGAAACAATTACAAAAAGTTAATTTAATTCAAAGAAACAATTACAAAAATAACAACAAAGTAAAAAGTCATAGAAAAATAAGAGAAAAACAGTGCAAAGAACTTAGAACAATAAAAAGTGAAATTGAGTCCAGCAACAGCAACATTATTAATAGCTACAATAACATCAACAACAGCAACATTACCAACAGCAACAACAACACCAGCAACATTATCAACAGCAACAACAACATCAACAACAGCAATACTATCAACAGCAAGAATAACAGCAGCAGCAATACAAATATTGTTTTTTTTAAAAAAAAAAATAAATAAAGTCGTTGACGAAAAGGGTATATTATTTTTGGGTGGTCTATAGTGGAGACACAATATCAATATTCCTTCTCCAATTTAGTTTGGAATCAAGGACGACGCTAAGATATTTGGCTTCTGAGGAAAGATTCAGTGTAATTCCATTCAGTCTGGGTAGGTGAAAGTAAGTATTTTTGTTATCTGTGTAAACAGGACAAGTTCTTTCTTAGTAGGATTAACCCCTAAGCCATTACTTTTAGCTCACCTGGAGATTTCACCAAGTGCCGATTTCATGAGCTCATTAATCGTTGACAATTATTTGCCTGAGATTAAGATGCTAACGTCATCGGCGTAGGCAACAAACCTTTGTTCTCCTAACTGGTCTTTTCTATAATATACAAGTCAATAAGTCTCTCCAGTGTTTTCAAAATAAACGAGGAGAGACTAAATGGTCTGTAATTTTTTGCAGTAGAGTGATTCAGCTTTCCCGCTGTTGGAATAAAAACCACCCTAACTTCCCTCCAAGCTTTAGGTACATATCCATCCCTTAAGCATCTTGAAAAGATGTTTACTAGATGAGGAACCACGCTCCCAGCAAAGTGTTGCAACATGACAGGTATGATTCCATCTGTTCCAGACTGTTCAAGCATTCAACAGGATTTAACTGTGATTCACAGTCAATTGAGTCGGTGCAGCCTGGGAAGTGTGTCATCATTAGATTCCTGATTCGAGTCTGTCTATGAGCCGTCTGGCATTTTAATACTGCTTAGAGTTATTGAGTTTGCAGATAGTATTTTTTGCAGCCTTGTTGCTTCATTTACAGTCTCAATAGTTCTGCAGAACTGTTGCCAGGAATTTCTCTTTGCAGTTTTAATTCTGCTTTTGTACATATTAAAATATATTTATTGAAGCTCCAGTCCTCTTCTTGCTGGCTGCTTTTTGCCTTCTTAAAGAGTTTTCTGGATGTAGTTCTCAGCAGCCTCAATTCAGCACTCCACCAAGCTGGTTGGTTCAAAAAAATTAATTCAAGATACCCGTAATGTGTCTGACCGCTTAATCAATGTTTGCGTTCCCTTGGCCAATTTTGACGTTTGTCTGAATTAGCTTTTGGCTCGAAAGTTCCAAAAATTTTACCAGTCAGTATTTTTGGAATTTCTGTATGGTTCAGGACTCTTAACTTCTAGATTGATGGTGAAGTGTATCCAATAGTGATCCGAAAAGGAGTGTGTATCTGATACCCTCCAATTGTCCTCGTGATTCTGCATAGGCAGTTAGTGCTCGAAAGGCTGCTGGTGATGGTTCTTTTTCGTCGTACGGAAAATATGCGGACGTTAGCAGCAGGCTGGGCCTGTACCTTTGTTCACGTACTACCGCTGTGAGATCTCCATTACTGTAAGAAGTTAAGGGAAAAATATTAAGATTTCTCTTTGCAACTATACAGGTTTTAATCTTACCTTGTGTATGTGGAGTGTAAAGATGATAGCCATTTAGTCCAAGTCAGGCAACTTGGACTCCGTCATTGCTGTCATCAGACGCGCCTCGTCAAGTAGCCAATTTTTAGGCGATATCTTCTAATCAGAGTCGACATTGTCTATGATGGCTACTTGCAGCTCCATTTGGAATTCAAAAGAGGCCAAGGATTTACGCTTTTTTGAATCCTTCTGTGTCTCTCCCTCGGAGAGGAGGGTATCCTTAAAGAGGATCTTGTGGGTTTGGTCTTTGGTGGCGGCTTAAGGCTGCTATTCTCGCTGGATCCGAAAAAGTTTGTTAACCTCTGGACTGATGGCATCGTGATAACGTGACCTGTGATAATGAGTCATCGTCGGTTGCTGTGTCGATGCGTAAGTTCAGAAATTGAGATCCGATTTGATCTCCTTCACCGTCTCCAGCCAAGGCTCCTTGGCTACCTAAAGTTGGCTTGGAGACCACGCCCTGTCCAGTATTACCTATAGAAGTTTGATTTGAAACTAAGTTGGAATTAGAAATTAGATTTGGAGTTGAGAGGTCACAGGATCTCGACGCCAGGTGCCCCTCTCGCTCGACACCTACCGCCGGTACTGGGAATTCGACTCCCTGCACTTTAAAATTTTCCGCTGACATTAGTCATGCAAGACACCTGCTCCTACTTTGTATTCAATATGAGGAGATTTGACTTAGACTTCTTTCAACACATTAAGTCACCTAGTTGCAACCTATTTAGATTATATTCGCCTCGTTTTGAACTTAAAATGCATCTCGCTGTGATAGAACTACATTTATCAATATAGTTTGTTACACATCCTTACCTATTCTTCAATAAACTGAAAGCTCTCTTGAAATACGCCTGAATCGGCAGAAATGTTATTCCCCTATCATGTTTCAAAGACTGAAAGACGTTGTAGTTTAATGGTTGGGTAAAATATATTGAGTATGCTTTACAGTAGACATTTGTTATATAATACTTTGTTAGAGGATAATTTTAATTTATAACAAAGATAGGTATGATAGTAAGATTGGTAGAGGAAACATTTTCTGCAATGGATCTCGTATTGCTGAATACTCCAGAAATTTATGCATTTGACTGTGTCAGAGGTAAATCAATAAATGACTTGGCTTTTGCAGATCGCATCACAGCAAACATCTAAAAATGGAAAACAAAGGAATCCATCCATAAACATAGTGATCACAGGGCTATAATGTTGGCAATATGCAGCACGGTGAAGCAGCAAGTAGACGAAAGTGTACGGCAGAAAAAATGGAAACATCACTTTAAATTCAGAAACATTTTTTACAGTATGGGAGGATGTTTACGTTTCCAAAATAACAGCAGAAGACACGGAAAAAAAAAAATCGCTGTACAAATGGAAACGCAGATATAGTGGCAAATGATAACCTGTGTATTGGTGGTCGAGCGAGATAGCCGATATATGCAGACCCTGTATAAGAGCACACAGAAAAGCGCAAAGAGCTAATGGAGGCACATATTTTAATAAGCTACCATACGCAGAGTATTGCATGCGAAAACATGATGTTAAAAAAACAATTAAATTGAACAAAAATTGATGCTTTAAGCATATGCAAAACATGCAGAAAGTAAAATAGTCGGGATTTTTTACGTATTATTTGCAGTTACTTTAACAATAGAATACTGCAGTATAACACAGAAAATGTTAAAAAACAGTATAAGGTCACTGGCGTGGTCCTACAAGTATAAGTTCTCGGACCTACACTGTGAAACGCTATGTATATTGGAGTTCTAAAAATAAGACTTCCTGTAAAGCGACAATAGTTGGATATGCTGATGATGTTGTACTAGTGGAAGTAGACAACAGTCTTGACCACTTAGAAGCAAAATGTAACGATGCAGCAGCAAGAATACAACCATGGCTTGAAAATACAGGACTGGAGTTGGTGGCTCAAAAACAGAACCAGTACTGATAACCACAAGAAAGTAAAAGAAAAAGATGAAAGTTATAATTGATAGGCATTAAATACATATTGTCACAAAAAGAAATAAGATATCTTGGAGTCATGTGGATACAAGACTGAGCTTCAAACAGCACCTTACAGCAGTAAGCTTTAAGGCAGTGGCAGTGAAAAGTGCAATAACATGAATTCTTTCCAATATAGGTGATCCTTAAGGTGAAAGAAAGCGTCTTCTGGACGGCCTTCCGACGAAATATCAGATCGGTGATCTCGAGAGAGCTAACCGTCAGACGTAGGTGATTTTAATGGGTTGAACGAGGTGTATAGTAAGGTGTAAAGTAAACAAAAAAAGACCCCAGGTTCTACCGTAAGAGTTTCCTCACGTCCACATGACCCTGATAGCTTTGCCAATTATATTATTCAGGTGAGTTAAGACGTTTATCTAGGGTAACACCTAAATATTTAACCCAATATTCAGGCCGCCTGCATTAAGTCAATAACTGTGGCATCAAATTTACCAGAAACAATAATTGCCAGGTTATCTGTATAACCTATGGCATTGTAGCTTCAGTTTAACTAGTAGATCATCGACTACCATCGTCCACAGCAATGGTGAGAAAATCAAACCTTGAAGGCAGTCCCGTACAGCATTAATGCTGACAGTATTGCTACCTAACTTGGAAGATATATTTCTGTCTCGTAATATCTTATGTATTGAAGTTATTGTGCATGAGACCTCCGTAGATTTGCCCTTTCATTAGGCAAATCAGGTGTAGTTGAAAGGTACAGTTTGCTCCAGTTTATTCAGTATGTACAGATCAATCAGCATTTCCACAGTCCTCAGTAAGAAAGACGTAAGGCTAATAGGCATGTTTTTACGAAATTTGGAAATAAAGATCACGTTCACTCCTTTCCAGTTGTAAGAGATATAACCCATAGTAAATTAGGCCCAAAGAATTTGATTAAAGATACCAGAAAAGATAGCAGGAAAGATAACATCGGTAACTTCTCAATATTATTACAATGGCTACGTCAGCTAATCCGTTTAGACTAGACTTGTTGAAGTCAGTGAATGCAACTTTATATTCTTCCCACCCAACAGAGTGCTTTGCTCTCTGATCGAAACGCTCTTTACTAGTCTGCGTTTATTACCTAGTTGCGAATTCCACCAAGGAACCTTACATTTAATTGTGGTGCTTTCAGCAACAATGCTGTTAGGTAGTACCTCACCTAAATGGTTAGCGGCTATTTCTATCTCTTCACAAATTTGTAATGGACTTGCTTGAGAAAAGTTTGCAGAATACACTAAATTCCTAAGCTGATTAGGTTTCTTAAGTTGGTAAACTTTTTTTGCTGATATGTTGATGGTCAGAGAGAGGCACGTCGTCCGATACTCGCCAATTCCATATAGATTCTTCAATTCTATGGTGCATAGAGTAGTTGGCTTGTTGCCTTTATTAGCTATAATAATAACTTAAGATATCATATATTTATATAGGTACTCACACCTTTTATTTACATTACTGCTCCCCCACACTGTATGATGAGCGTTAGCATCACATCCCAATATTAACTGTTGTCCTTTGGACTTAAAAACTAATCAGCTGTTGAACTTCCGATGGTGGAACGGTTTTTTCTTTAATTGTGATGTAGGCACGCCATGACTATGTCTGTGACCCCTACTGCCATTGGGATCTCAATTAGAACCGCTACTAGGTCTGTAGAAATAAAGTCAGTTAACGGAAAATGTTTTATGTCTTCACTGAATAGGATAGCTGCACGATGCTCTGCTATCGATCGGTCAAATAACAGCTTATCAGATCTGATTGTGTGAGTCCTAGAGCAATGTTGTTGGTTTAGGCAATTCTGCACAAGGTGACTGATGTTCCTTTGGCAAGGTGCAGATTTCTCTGAATTACTCTGAGAGTGTTCATTTGGTCTCGTGAAGAGACTTACGGACGAGACTTTCACGTTTAACCCATCGAGAACCTTATCCCCACTGACACCCTTTGATTGCTTTGAAAAAATTTGCCGATTAAGGACGGCTTTATGGTAGCGGTTCTTGGTTTACCTGCTACGGTTGAAGTGCCCTTTGGGGGGCATTGTGGGTATTGTTTATGAGGTGAAAATCTAGACTGTGCTCTTACTAGCAGTACTAACAGCCTTACTAGTGAATGGACGTGTGTCTAGTTCCTCTTACTCTTGAGTAGCCCCTGTTGAGAACTTTTCGTATAGGATATTGTCGAAGTCGAGAATGACTAGACGTTTTGTCATTCTAAATCACTTTTAGAGCATTTTCCACGGGGTGAGTGAGAGCGGGGATGGTACCCTTAAGCATCAATCTCAAGTGTCCGAACCGGTATGCAATCCTATCTTTTAGCTCAAACGACTTCCTCATGGATTCGTCATCAATGATAAAAACGAGATGCAGCATCTAATCCTGTGTCAATCTGCGTATTACTGTCAAACGCTTAAAGAGTATGTTCTGGTTGCAATGGTAGACCGAACTTTTTCGTTTTGCAAATCCGTGTACTGTTTGATGCGGTTTTTGCGTCACTACAGACGATCCGTACAGACCCGTTCTAGGAAAGTGCCTTTCGAACTCCGGCTTTAAATCGTCAATTTGTTACTCGATAGCAACATCAAAGACAGCTTCTTGGAAAAGCATTATTTGCTCTGCAGAAACCGAAATGCCACTCGGGTCGATCAACGTGAAGCCTACACGTACGCCCTTAACAGCAAGGCTGTACGATGGCTTAGCAAGCCCCATATGAGCCACCTTAGGTATTTTAGTGGAAATCAAACCGGGAAATTCCTCTTCTGATCTTTTCTTGTTAGTAAAAAAAAACGTGTTGTTAACACGTGGCCCAATCAGAACCAACAACCACAAATTAAATACAACCGTCTTCGTTTAATTTCTTTATTCAACTAACTCACTAAACTACAAAAGTTCAACAATGTATGATAGAAAATAAGAATAAGAGTATTAAGAATAAATGAGAGTTAAATGAATTATATGTGCAATGAATTGCAGTGTTGCCATATACAAATTATGCAACATACTACCGCTCAATTCAAGTGCAAATATATATAAATAGAAGAAGCATTAAGCAAATTTCAAATTTAATAAATTATAAGCTCTAATATGTTTCTCTTTTGGTAAAGCCTTAGTAAGAATATCAGCTGCATTCTCTTCAGAGGGTACAAATTCTGCCTCTATTGACCCATCACTAAGCTTGTCTCGTATGTAGTGGTATCGTATGTCGATGTGCTTGCTTCGTGATTGCACGCAAGCATTTTTCACCATAAATAATGCACTTTGATTGTCACAAAAAACCCTGGTTGGGGTTTTTAAAAATTCGACGAATCCCATTTCGTAGACTACGCAGAAAAACTACTTCTTTTACACCTTGGTTGACTGCAACATATTCAGCCTCCATAGTACATAATGCAACTATGGGTTGCTTCTTTGACTCCCACGACACAAGACCGCCAGCCATAAAAGTAGTGAAGCCAGTGTAGGACTTTCGATCATTGGAGTCTGTGGCCCAATCAGAATCTGTAAAGGATATAAGGAGCAATCTGGATATCATGCCATAGGTTGCGCAGAAGACCTGGCAATCATTGTCACAGGTAAATTTGACACCACAGTTACAGATGTAATGCAGACGGCATTACACGATGTCTTGAACTGGTGTACCAAAGAAGGCCTAAGTATTAACCCAAAAAAAACGGTAATTGTACCATTTTCCAGAAGGTACAAAGTAAATATTGGGTCCCTATCTATTAAAGATACGGCTATTGAATGCTCCGATGAAGTCAAATATTTAGGGGGCACCCTAGATAAACGTCTTAACTGGAACACTCACATGGATAATATAATTGGCAAAGCCACCCGGGTCATGTGGACATGTAGGACCTCATATGGTAGAACCTGGGGCATAAGTCCTAGAATTATATCATGGTTATACCGCACAATGGTCAGACCCATTGTATCCTACGCAGCTCTTGTTTGGTGGAATAAAGCGCAACAAAATGCTGCAATAGTCAAATGCAATAAGCTGCAAAGACTCATATGCATCGCTATGACGGGAACTATTCGAACATGTCCCACATCAGCACTGGAGTCCATAGTGGGTCTCACCCCTCTGCACCTCTTTATTAAAAAAACAGCAGCTATGAGTGCAGCTAGGCTACTCCCTGTTATCAACATGCACGGAAGTCTCGTCAGTCAAAACTCTATCTGCAGACTAGTTCCTGGCATAGAGATCTGCGATAGGACAGATCGCATGAACATGGAACTTCGCTTCGGTAGGAAGTTCGAAGTCCTCATACCCGATCGATTAGACTGGGTAAATGGCACTCCTGGACTCGAACCAAAAGTGATATCGTGGTATACTGATGGTTTGAAAACCAAAGAAGGAGTTGGTGCTGGAATATTTGGTCCAAACACCAGAATCTCGCTCGCGCTGGGTATATGGCCCACTGTCTTTCAAGCTGAGGTTCACGCCATCGAGGTCTGCGCTCGTATCAACATTAACAAGGGGTTGAAAGGCGCCCGAATCTGTATTTATTCAGATAGTCAAGCAGCAATCAAAACGTTATGCTCCTGGAAGTTTTTCTTAAAACTTCTAGCAGACTGCTATGACACACTGCAGCAGTTGGCAAGCAATAATAAAGTGACACTGTGCTGGGTGCCTGGTCACACAGGAATTAATGGTAATGAGTCTGCCGATAGTATTGCACGGGCAGGATCCGCCACTATAATCTGTGGCCTAGAACCTTTTTGTGGATTAAGTTGGTCTACAACTAGGTCTCTAATCAATAATTGGATCTCAACCGAGAGAAGTCGCTACTGGCGCGACAGTCGAGGTAACCGTCAGGCTAAAGAGTTGGTTCTCCCCTATAGCTATAATAAGATATCCTCCTTTAGCAGAACAGAGTTGAGGTTGCTAGTGGGATATCTAACGGGTCACCACGGACTACGTTACCACCTCAACAAAATGGGTCTGTCCGAAGAGATAGATTGTAGACTCTGCTTGGAGGCAGAGGAGACAACCAGCCACATTCTATGTGACTGCCCAGCTTTGATCTGGGCCAGGAAGAGATCACTGGGTCGGGAATTGCTAGCAGCTTCCGACATTAGGAGATCCTCAACAACCGACATTTTGGCCCTCATTCGAAAGGCGGAATGTCTTTTGTTCAGTTAGGGTCTGTTGTAGCACAAAAGATCAATCATGGTCGCGGTGCTTTGCTCAATACCCTGTACTTTCTTATCTTATGACTATAGGTAATTATACCTTTTGGATATGGTTTCAGGCATCTTAACACGTGTTTTGCTGCTTGAAAATGTTCTGGATGTGGATGTTTATTGAATTGCGAAAGTTTTGGAACCAGATGAGCAATATCAGGACGAGAGATTATAGATAAATACATGAGACCGCCGATAAGGCTTTGATATTCTTTATTCACAAGCGCATCACATTCATTTCTGCATTTCTTCAAATCCGAACCAATAACCCATGGCGAAGACGCACCCTTACATTCACTCATGCCCCATCCTTTTAGCAATTCTTTTATATATTTTTCTTGATGAATACTAATATCACCACGTGTTTCATTTCTCTCGATTTCCAATCCGAGATAAAACGATATCGAGCCACGATCATCAACTTCAACCTATTCGTTCAATTGGTGTATGACTGCATCCATCTCAATTTGAGAAGTCGATGCCACCATCATATCATCTACATAGACTGCGATGAAGCACAAATTCTCCGCTTGACGTCTTACATACACACAGCTATCGGATAAACACCTTCTAAACTTCAATGTTTTCAAAATTTGCGTCCCTTTTTTATTTCATTCGCGCCCAGCCTGCTTCAATCCATATAAAGCTTTGTTGAGCTTACACACTTTGCTGTGATTGTGAACATTTTCAAATTCTGGTGGTTGACGCATAAACACCTCTTCCTGTAAGTCGCCATTTAAGTACGCTGCAACAATGTCAACATGATTTACTAAAAGCTTATGCCTCGCAGCCAATGCTAGCAGCAACCGAATTGTAGACTGTCTTACCACAGGAGAAAATATTTCAGTATAATCAACCTGATACTGTTGAGAATATCCTTGAGCAACTAACCTTGCTTTGTATTTCTCTATTGTCCCATCCGGTTTCCTCTTAACTGAGAAAAACCACCTGCAACCAATTATATTTTTATCTTCAGGTTTGTCTATTAATGACCAAGTATTGTTCTTTAATAAAGACTTGTATTCTGTATTCATAGCCTTTTTCCAATATTCAGCGTCTTCTGAATATAATACTTCCTGTACAGTCTGTGGATTTTCTGCATATAAACTTAGTTTTTGTTGTTTTGCTCTATTTCTCGTTTTCATTTCTTCAACATTTTTCTTATTTTTAATAATTTTCTCTTCCAGATCTAAGTCATTTTCAGTGATTTTCAAATCACTGTAGCTGCTGTTTGTCGTTTCATATTGGTGCTCTATGTCACAAGAAATCATAACATTATCTAATTCATTTGAATTTATCGACATAACCGTTTTTGGATTTGGAAACCCTATGCAGAATGACTGATTTTCATCTGCAATTACTTTTTGTTTATTTTCCTCCTTCACAAATGAATTTTCAAGAAATTTCACATCCCTTGCTTTTATAATATTTCATTTTGAAGAGTCGTATAATCTATAGCCCTTTGTTGAAGTTTCATAGCCGATCATTTTGTATACATTTCCTTTTGGTGCAAATTTGTCTCCGCTTTTGTTCTTATTTAGCACGATCGCGTCGCATTCAAATGTTCGTATATGATGAACAGATGGTTTTCTTACAAACCAACGTTCATGTGGAGTTACATTCAGCAACACCTTTGTAGGTGATCTATTTCGCAAGTAACATGCAGTGTTCACAGCTTCAGCCCATAAAAATTGTGGTAAACCAGAATCGAATAATAAGCACCTAGCCATTTCTACGAGTGTTCTATTTACTCTCTCTGCTACACCATTCTGCTGAGCGCAATGGGTTACCGTCGTTTGATGCAATATACCGTTTTTCTCAAAAAAGGGTTTAAACTTTGAGTTTACGTATTCTTTACCATTATCAGTTCTTATTGTTTTAATTGACTTTCCAATCATGTTTTGAGCTAACGCTGCAAAAACCTTAAATGCATCGAAAGCATCTGATTTTTTTTTTAAGAAATATACAGAGATAAACCGCGAAAAATCATCGACAAAAGTTATAAAATATAGTGAACCACCAAGTGATTTTGTTTTAAAAGGTCCACACAAATCACTATGCACCAACTCAAGTGGCGCTTTTGTTTTTATTTGAGCATAACTTTTATATGGTTTCGCACTTATTTTACATACGCCATAAGTTAAACACTCAAAATCACTGGGCATCTTTATATTCAAACCAATCACCATATCTTTATTTGATAATTTATTTATATCATTCGCATTTAGATGTCCATACCGTATGTGCCATTTTTTAAAATCATTTTCTGTATACGCACTTCCGCATTGTTCATTAAATTTTTCGAGTTTAAAATTAACTAAAAAGATTCCATCTACTTCATTTGCTTTAAATAGCATTTGTTTCTCTTTATTTTTAACAATTGCGATATTTCTTGCAAAAAAATACCGTATTTTTAGATTTTAATATTTTGCTTAACGATAAAAAATTGCAATGTAAACCGGGAACGAATAGAACATTTAAGAGAGTTAAGTTTGCATATTTAGTCTTTACATTTAATGTTCCTCTCCCCTCTGAATATACACAGTCACCTGACGCCAGTACAATTTTCTGTCTCCACTCCTCAAGAGAAGCGAATAACTCTTTTCTTGGGCTCATGTGTGATGTAGCGCCTGAATCTAAAACCTACAATTTATTGTTCTGTTGAGAGCATACTGCCGTAAATGCTGACGCAGCCTTCTCAACATTCTCTGTCGACTGCGGACATTGAGAACGTACGTGTCCCCTTTGATGGCATTTGTAGCACTCGATATTGTTGCTCTTCCAGCTCTTCCAGCTCTTCTTGTTGTTATTGTTATTTTTATTATTTGCATTATACCACATGTTGAAGTTTTTAACGTTACTTTTGTTTTTGTTATATCGGTAATTCTTGGTATTGTGGTGTTTGTTTTATTCAATATTTGATGTATTTACCCCTAGAAGTCGTTCATCATTTCCTTCACCTTTGCCGTCTCGTCGCCTTACTTCTTCTAGGATTTTGGACACTTTCTGATCTAACTTAGGCAATTCATCCCTACTTTCAGCGACATTATTCTAAATCCATCGCTATACTGCTCTCAAAGCCCGACGTATTGAAGAATATGCTAAATCGGGGCAGAAATGACTAAAAAAATTACTGCAAGATATCGAACTAGGGGACAAACGGCCATCACAATTGCTGCGTGAAATCCTTGTTTTAGCCAACAAATACATTTTTTTTTTAAATCCTCCCTTTACAACTGCCAAGATTTGGCATCTAGTATATATTTTTACATAGTGGAAATTAAAATAATAATTCAAATCAATATTAAGAATTACATGTATAAACTATTAACAATAAATAGTAAAAACTTGTTTTAGTTAAATAGTATAAGAAAAATATAGGTTTTAATAGAAGTAGATGAGTCAATTTATAGATTAGGATTGTACTAAGAACATATAAATACATATAACATATAAATATAACATATAAACATATAAACATATAACATATAAATATAACATATAAATAGTTATGAATTATTACATTGCTAGTTCTGATGGATATAAGCGTTTCAATCGTCTATTATATGTGGCTTCGTTGTTTGGTAGCTACCTCATTGCTGGATTAGGTTAGGAAAGTAATCTATCCGTGTGATTTTTACTATTTTTTCGGATAACATCTGTAACGAAGGGTATTTTTAAGTCACGATGAATGTCGTAGTTTGAGATGTACAATCCAGCGTTAATCTTAAGTATTTTTGATTGTAGTCTTTGCAGTATTTGTAGGTTAGATTTGCATGCTGTGCCACATAATTCGGCTCCATATTTCCAAATTGGAGCGATTATCGTTTTATATATTAGAAGTTTATTTTCCACTGTTAGTTTTGATTTTGAATAGCCAGTACAATTGTCCAAAGCGACACTTAGTTTCATTACTTTTAGATTTGATATGGTCTTTCCATGTTAATCTGCTATCTATAGTAATACCAAGGTAATTTGCTTTTGTGTGTGTGAAGATTTCATTATTGTTAATTTTTATACGTTTTAGGTCATATTTTTTTTTCTTGTAGATGACATGTACTGTTTTAATTGTATTTGTTTGAACTCCCCATTTGTCGAACCATTCCGGCGTTGCGTTTAAGTAATTCTGCAAGTTGTCTGTGGATTTGTTAAAGTTTATATCAGCTGCAATTAGTGGTGTATCGTCTGCAAAAGTTGCTATCAAACTTTGAGGATTAGAAGGTATCGGGATATCAGCAGTGTATATCAGGTAGAGTAATGGACCTAGATTTCATGAAAACATTTAGAGTCAATTCAGTATTAAGAATCTCTCTAAATGCGTCCCAACATGTTTTGCAATTATATATTAATTTTGTTCTTGATATGTTGAGTTTTGGTTCACATTCATATAATAGCACAATTGTGAAAGTGTACTTACTGTAAGAAATAGTTTATTTACATTTTTAGTCACGAAAAAGTCAATCACGTCTGGTATTTTGTTAATATCTGAAGGCCAGTACGTGATTCACCTGTACTTAAGATGTCTGCTTTATTGTCAAAGGAAGCATAATGTAAATTTTTTTTTTTGTGTTTGTAATTCGAGAGCCCCATAAAGTATTTTTTGCATTAAAATTTCCACCAGCTATGTACCGATTATCAAGAGTATTAAGGTAGTACAATATACATTCTTCGAGTTATTGTATTTCAGAGGACAGTATATAGCTGATATTGTTAACTGGGCTTTTGTATCTTGGCCTTTGTCTATCTTGGTCTTTGTATACCTCACATCCCTTGTAGTTGGGTGTATGCTTTCCTCCGCATAATGCACAGCTGATGTTCACAGTATTTCCTTTTGTTGGACAGGTGACGGTTTTATGATTTTCTGCACATTCAACACAAACTGGTGACACAACAGATCAGTTCGCTTAGTAAGAAAGTTGCTGCATTGCGAAGGTAGTGAAATGCTAATAAAACTCGTTTGTCAGCAGCTACCGGTCTCGACCTTGCAGCAACGAAAATAACGGCATGTGCTAGTTTCACCATAAATTTGAAAAGAAAGCAAAAAATTGTCACGAGCTCTACAACTTTAATTTAAACTAAAGCTTCTGTCAAAGATTGCGTCATCTGACAAATTTCGTAAATAAAATTGCCACCTTATTGTAAAACACAATCGAACTAAAATGAAGTTATTTGTGGACACAGGTGCTAACGTTACTGTCTTGTTTTCAAGCAGCAATCAACAAGCGTATCAAGCAAAGATGTATATTTGTATGCGGCAAACAAATCACCTATACAAAGATATGGCGACACAACTGGAACGTAGAAGATCATTTACTTCAACGTTCATAGTGGCTTACGTATCGCAACCCACATTAGGCACAGATTTTCTTTCACATTTTGATATTTCTGTCAATTCACACAGACGCAAACTAATTAAAATGCGAATCAAGCTAACCAGTTCTTGCATGTAAATCAATATCAATAATCCAGTGTTAAATTGTTAACAATTAACAGCAAAGATCCGTTTCACGCAATTTTACCAGAGTTTGTCAGTATAGTTCATCCTGCAATTGTCTCAACCAAAATGACGCCAGGAATTAATCACCTCATTGTAACAAAAGGTCTAGTTCCAGATTAGTACGGTGCAGCGAAAACAGAAATCTAATTCTCCTTAGATGCTAGTATTTGTCGACCATCTCGAAGTACATGGGCAAGCCCGTTACATATGGTTAAAAAGAAGAATGGTGAGTGGCGGCCATGCGGTAATTACCATAAGCTCAATAGCTCACTAGCACAGATTCGGATCAATATCGTATACCGCATATACATGATTTCACTCACGTTTCACGATTCAGATTTCGAAGGAGTTTGATTTTGCTTGGGCATATTTGGTTAACGTACTGATATCTTTGAAAAACGCTGACGAACATCGGTCTTACATAAGAAAAGTTTTCCCCAAAGTACATGAACATGGCATAATAATGCAGCCATCAAAATGTGTATTCGGAAAACCGGAATTCAAATTTCTGGGTAACAAAACAGATATACAGAAATTATCTGGTCGGATGAGTCGCGAAAGGCTTTCGAAAAATATAAGGAATAAATAGCTGATCGCCACTGTTGGCTTACCCGGAATCTGAAGCACCACTGCCAGTAGCAGTTGACACATCAAACAATACAACAAGCGCAATTTTATAGCAACTAATAAACAATATCTGGCAACTACTTGCATTCTATTCCGAACGTTTAAAAGACGCTCAAATAAAGTACTGTACAGGGATATGTGTATGACAGGGAGTTACTGAATGCTTATAGAGCTATTAAACACTTCAAGCATATGTTGGAAGGACGTCAATTTTGCATTCTAACCGACCACAAACTATTATAATATGCATTCGAATACAACTTAGAGAAGGCGTTATATCGAGAAGTTTATGTCGAACATAAGATATTTGACGGGGAATCTAAACCTTGTAGCAGATGCAATGTCAGGAATTAACGCTATTTACAAAAACAAAACAATTCATTATACAGTACTGACTGGACAGCAGAACGAAGACGAGGTGTCTAAGTCGCTTCTAAAATCCGACCAGAATCCGTGCCAAAGTTAAAGTTATTCAATATTCCTGGAATAAACGCGTTCTTATATTACGACATTTCCATGGGATCGATACATCCATTTGTGACTAAAAATTTACGTAAAATTTTCTTCGACTCGCTGCATAATATCAATCATCCCGGGATTAAAACTACTAAGAAGCCGATGGTAGAAAAATTCGTTTGGCCTGAGATTAAAAGGACCTTCATGCGAAAGCGTGCATTCCGTGCAAAAGTTCGAATACTCATCGATATAATAAAGCACCAATCGCAGAGTTTCTAAATCCAGTCATAAGATTCAAGTTTATCAACATCGATTTAATTGGACCTCTACCCGTTTTCAAAGATTTTCGTTATTGTCTGACGACAATAGATCAACACATGCGATTTACGGAAGTTTGTACTCTTGAAAACATCACAGCACAAGCCATCGCTCATGCATTTTACAGCAATTCGATAGCAAGATTTGGCACACAGTTACGAGTCACTACGGTCCAAGGTCATCAATTCGAATCATTATTATGTAACGAACTGATAAAAATCTTAGACCTTCGATACTTGCGAACTACCACGTATCACCCGTTGTCTAACGGCACCATAGACTAGTTCCATCGCTCACTTAAAAGCGCCATGAAATGCTAACAAACTAGTAATTGGGTCTATATATTACCGCTTACCTTATTAAGTTTTCGAAATGATGTTTAAAAAGATATTAGCGCATTTCCAGCTCAGTTAACCTTTGGTTGCGATTTACGACTACCAGGTGAGTTTCTTATTACAGATCTTGGCGATAAAACACTCCAAAGCAATGATGTTATCGAATTTTTGAAGCGAATGAGGAATCTAACCAACCATATATGTCCTATTATGCAAAAGATAAGACATTCTTCGAAAAACATCTGTTCACATCACCGTTCGTGTTTGTAAAGAATTCTATGGTTCGCAAACCATTGCAACCGCCATACAAAGGACCAAATCCAGTGCTTGAGAAAAGTGTTTTGTTTACTATATGTTTTTACCTGTAAATTTTTAAAACAACTACTATTTTCGGTTCCCTGTTTTGATTTTAGTACTTGTCATAAATCTTATAATGTTTTGAAAATTTCTTTCTTCTCAATTTTTTTTTGAACCTGTGCATTTATTAATTACTTTTTAGTTTATTAAATATAAAAAGTTTATATTTTTAACGTTATGTTATGTGTATTAACACATGTTTTAATTACTTTTACTTGTTCACGTTTTTATTTAACATCCGTTCGCTTCCGGTTAATAATAGAACCGTGCTAATAAGTATTTGGTTTATCAGGATCAATTTTGGCTATTCGAAGTAACTTAAGAGGCATAAACGACAAAACCCAATCAAAACACGTACCAGTTCTCTTTTGGGAATGTCGAATGGTAATTGTTCATCAAACTCGACGAAAGACTCAATAAGGTTTGGGCCGTTCTTGGAACTATTTGCAAATTCTAATTTTATTTGCTGTCTTTATCAGCTGATTGAATAAAAAAAAACAAATGCTGTCTCTATTAGCTATTTTTCATGTGTAAGAAATAAGGTAATACTGATTTAGACTAGCGATTTTTGCGAAAGCATTAAGTTTTTAATTTTGTTTTCTTGTAGTTTAAAATTAATTAAGAAATGATTTATTTTTAAAATGTGTTGAATGAAGAAATTAATTAATTTAATCAGTTTGCAGATTATTTTGATTTGTGTGCTTCTTGAGATCCAATATGTTATTAATTTCAGATTTTCCAACCCACGAAATAAGTACCAATAAAACAAAAACAACTACCAGCTTTGTTCATTCAATTGCTCATGGACATTAACGTAGGAGCATCTGTAGTAAACGTACGTTGTACAACACGGGACAAGAGAAGAGCAGCTGGGAGAAAAAGGGCCGCAAGGTAAGCGTTTGGTGTAAGATCAACAATTAGTGTATTTATTTATGTGTAACTAGCGAAGTTACTACAGCATCGTTCTGCAAAATGTTAAATGTATTCGTGAATTCAAAATTCTTTATTTAACAACTGCAGTCAAAATTTCGCAGTTAACAGTTTTACGGTGCAAGCAACTTACCTTCATTGCGTTCAATTTATTTAAGCTCGCGAAGTATTGAATAAGAATACCTCGCATTTTTGTTACCAACTCTAAGATCATTCAACAAAATTTTTAATACTTTAAGTTCTTTTAGTGATATATAAAATTGAAATGATAGCTCTAGATCAAAATCTTTAATTATTCTTTTCTTACGGTCCTCTGGAGAACATGTCCGCAATATATAAATAAATGCTTGAAATAGTATTCTTACTTTAACGGAACTGTAAACACAGAGGCTATATTTTTATTTGAAAATTATTTATTGTGTTGTGTTTACCTCCCTAACCAGGAAACTAGAAACTTCTGGGAAAATAATTTTTTAACTAAAATTTTTCAAATTTTGTGTTGTCAATATATTCGAATTGAAATCAAACTTGCTGTGATGAATGAGAATGTCGACGGCTACAAATATAAATTTTTAATTTCAGTAAAAGAAAAAGAATTGAGTATTATTTCTTAAATACTTGTTGACAGTTAACTGGAAATTAGGTACGTTCTTCCAAAAATAGTTCACAATAAACAAATTTTTAGTCTTGGCAACCATGCGATTTGAGCTGCTTATTAGTTAAGTGGTTTCAAAAAGAGTTGGACTAAATAAGCCAGCAGTGTTGTTGTTTCATATGTTATTTTTGAAATAGCCGGTTGTACTTTTGTGATATGCTTACAAAAGAAAAGGCCTATTATATGCAAAGGTGTAGAGAAGAACAACACTATTGTTCTAGATCTAACATCTATTTTTGACCAATAAACAAATTAACGAAAATGGGTAAGTCTAAAAAAATTGTGAATAGTTGTTTCTCAATTTTAGCATAATTAATTTAGGCATCAGTCATAGATGAAAATGCATACTCAATTGGATTTGTCCCATGCATAGTTGTTGCTCCAACAGCAAATTTAGAAGCATCAATCGATAAAGTTACTACTTATTACTTTATTCTTAATAAAATAGGCGGCTAAAATAAGGGCATTGTACGATTTTTGTCTAAGAAATTTAGTATTTACGCGCACGGGCGATTTCAATGTAGCATACGGACTAGTTACAACGATAACGATACAAAAACAAAAAAAAACAAAGATATTAAATGAAAACACTTATAAATAATAAAAGGTTTTAAAGTATATTAAAATAAAAAAGATGATCGATATTTTATTAACAAGGTATACTGAACATGCATTAATTAGTTATATTTTAGGATGATGAACTTTTTTTTAGGACATGAATCCTAATGCCACGGAACAGAATTTTTTAAAAAATTTCGTAGGTCATTTATTTATGAATTATTTATATAAGCTCCCAAATAAAATTCATACCTTTACGCATTTTGAACGGACTGTGGACTCAGCATATCGATAATACCTTTGATTTTTTCTTTATATGGAAAGACTACATACACATTAAATATACGATCAATAAACTTTATTCCATTTTAAAAAATATTTTGATTTTGACTTATTAAACTTTCTAGTTCTGTCAAGCACTTTTATAAATTTTGTTATCTTCAATTGTGGAAGAGTAAATTAAAAAAGACCAATAAAAATCATCAATCCTTGTATATCACCAAAGAGTTTTATCATTTCACCATGAAAAATTTGATATACTGCATTTATTCCAAATGACAACCGCAGAAAATGATATTAACCAAATAGTGTAATAAAAGTGTAGAGGTTAGAAGAATCGTTACCTAAGAAAATCACCCAGAAACCAGAATTTGTTTCTGGGTGATCTATATTGGGAATTGAAAATGAGGTCCTGTAATTGCCATGTTTATATTTCGTGGATCTAAACAAAGTCTAAAATTTCCATTTATTTTATAATAAGTACTTACTCTTACTCACTTTGACAGAAAACAAAAAAAACGTTTTTTGGCAGTAAAAGAAAATAAGAAAGTGCACCTTTTATTTCCGCGTATATGTAAATGAAGTAAATTACTACCTTTTTTTTGTAATATTGTTTCTATATACCATTGTTATATGCTATTAATAAAATATATCATTAATATATAAAGTAACACGCTAGAAGTTTTTGACAGTAGGTGGAAGCATCGAAAGCCACCGTGTGAGACATGCACCCAGTAAACCACCTTTTAGAAATGAATGGAGAAGATTTCCACAGCATTGTGAAAACTTCATTCCAGTTATCAGGGGAGAGAGGAGAAGAAATAGACTTAGTAAGTAGCGAGCTAGATTTATCGAAGCCAGAAAGCATGGGCGTAAATAAGGTAATTGGGTTCTAGAGAAGGGTGTGGGGTTAGAACAGATGAGAGGGGGCGAGGTTAGCTGTAAGCTTTGTGACTGTGGTCACGAAAGCCGCGGTTATATAGGGGTATGAAGTAGAGATTGCGGTCCCACTCATCGAGGTAGTTAGACAGGTATTGAGGAGGTTTAAAGCGCAGGGCTAGAACAGGAACGGTTACAGGAATAGATACGTCATGGTGAAAGTCATGGAGCCAGGTGAGGTACCTATGAGCGAGAGTCAAAAGATACTTGTCAATGTGAGTGATCTTGGCATTGTCGTAAAGGACAGAGATGGAGAAGTGGTTGCCGTCAGGCTTGCGCTTTTAGTTGATGCAATCCCGAAGAAGTTTCCACTCAAACAGGCGGATTCTTTCCATTTGGGCGGAAGAGATTGCAGACCAAATGGGGAAGGTGTAGGTGAGTAGGGGGCGAATAAGTTGTTTATAGCAGAGCAGCTTAACTTTGCAGCTAAGCTGGTTGTGTCTTCGGAGTGTGTTTTTGAGCTGAATATGTTTGAACCGGACGTTATGGATGCCGTAATCAATGTGAGGATAAAATTATGTTGCAAGGGAAAAACAATGCCAAGATATTTTAGCTTGGGAACTAGCTGGATGGGTGTGTTGTTGAGTCTGAGCTCGATGACGGAGACATCAAAACCTCTGGTTCGCTCGCGCTGCTGGCCTAGAAAAGCTATAGCAGATTTTCCACGTGGTGTAGTAGTCAAAAACAGATCCAAGGTGCGCATTAAGCTCAACGGAAATGCGGCGGGGGTTAGACGACCGCATGAAGACTAGACAGTCGTTGGCGAAGCATATTTTCTTGGCAGAGGCCTGCAGGAGAGGGATGTCTGCTATGAAAAAGTTAAAGAGAAGGGGGTCAAGAACGAAACCCTGAGGGGCACCGGCATAGACGGCGTAGATTTTCTTGGCAGGGGCATGCGGGAGAGAGATGTCTGCTATGAAAAAGTTAAAGAGAAGGGGGTCAAGAACCAAACCATGAGGACACCGGCATAGATGGGGAAGTCACGGGACAAAGAGGAACCGACTCGGACTTGAAAGTCGTATTAGAAAGACAATTGTGAACCACACTGCAAAAAGATGAGGAGAAGCCGAACTGGTGGAGCTTAAGAACTAAGCTTTCAAACCAGACGGTGTCGAAGGCTTTTCCAATATCTAAACTTAGTGTCACAGTGGGCTGCTTATTGAAAAAACCTACGCGTATCTCATTTTGGAGATAATGTAGGGCATGGATAGAGGAAGTTTGGCTTCTAAAGCCAAACTGGTAAGGGGGAATAATATTATTAATCGAAGAGAAGGACTTCAGCTTACTGGCTATGAAAGTTTCATATAACTTGCTGATAGAGTTAAAAAGAGAGATGTGGCGATAGCTCAAGGGGTCACCTTTGAGTTTGCCACTCTTGGCAATGGGACATACTATAGCCTTCCACCATGCCTGGGGGAAGCAACCAGTGTTGTACACATGGTTGAAGAACATCGCGCACTCTTTAAAGAAGAGAGGTGAGAAACGTCGCATGGTGTAGAAAGACACAAAGTCAGTGCTAGATGACTTTTTGGGCGCTTTGAGCCGAAGCGTGTCAGAGAAGTTTAAAGGAGGCAAAAATGGTTTCAAGAGCATCGGCAGCAAAATCGATATCCGCAGGAGTCATGTTCCTGTGTTCGGGGATGCTCAGCTGAAGAAGAAGATGATCTAGAGTGAGATTAAACTCTGACTAGTTGGTGCTGGAAAAGTTGAAAAAAGTGCGAAGGCAGGCACGAGTAACTCTGCAGTCGTAAAGCGCAAGCCTTACCGCTTGGTGATCAGATACGCCGTCGATGACATGCGGATCATCGAGGCTGGGGAGAAGGCAATTATCCGCTATGAAAAAGTCAATGATATTGTTGATACGAGTCAGAACCGAGCGAGCTACCACACTAAGAATAGGAGTGACTGAACTGCTCGTCAGCCAGTTGAAAAGTCTGGTGCCACTACATTTGGAGATAGAATTATTCCATAAGGGGTACTTGCTATTGAAGTCAGTCCCTATAAGGAAAGGGTTAGGGGACAAGGAAGCAAGGGTGCCCAGATCGTTGGAGTTAATAACGTTAGCAATGGAGGGAGTATGGTAGACACAAAAGATGTTAAGATCAGGGCGGTTGGAGAGGGAGAGACTAGTGCTAACCGACCTTTTAATAATCCATAATGCATAAAAACCATAATTACATTGTAGTATAATATCGCTTGTTTACATTACACAATAACTGCATCTCGACTACAGTATCAAGACCAATTACTATATATTCTTAAAATTACAATTATGAACATAAAATTTACAATTAATAATTGCCACTTTTATCTTTGCAGGAATTAACTTCGGACTCATAACCATTTGTCAGGTATTTCAATTTTTAATACAATTTTTGAGCAATTTTTTTCTTGTTCAGCTTTAATAGTTATACATCTATTAAAAATAAACAATTCACTTATACAAAGTTTTTCTGTATTTTTAATAATTATTGAATAAAAAAAAAACACTAAAATCACCCGATTAAATTTAGGTAAGTTCTATGAAAGCATGTGCCCGCATGACTGTATTATATACATGAATATGTTTCTGTGTTATTCACTGGAATAGGAAATTAATTTTTGTCACTTGTCTAATTAAAAACTTAACCAGCACAGTATCTTGGATGTACTACCCATGCTTTTCACCTCTGTAAAGTCAGGTGAGAGATTATAAAGTCAGACTAATACATTATTGTCATTCTATATTGAAATTGCCAATATGTAAAATTCAGTGACGACGCGTGCCCTATCTGGAAGGGTATGCGGCCCTTCTACAATGGTTTTACGTGAGGCGCTTAAATTAAAAATAATAAATTGAAACATATTAGATGTTTCATCAAAAATAATTATATTACATTAGGCAATAATATATTCACAATATAATATTTACAATTTCATTAACAAAATAACATATTAAATAAATTAAATTAATAAAATATATATATAAGTTGAATATTATATCAATCTGGAATAAACACAACTTTACACATACTTCTTATAACATGAAACCAAATTTTTTCAAACAAAAGAGTTTGTACTTAGAACCATACATGTTTATGTTCAAACACAATCGAATACACTTGCAACGTATAAATTTGCGGTCAACTTTGTGTGAGGGATTTAAATAGCAAAGAAAAGACCAGAACAAAAATTTAGTTAATTTATTGAAATTTGACTGACCATACATATAACGCTGTTTCGAGTATTGCCACGCTCTCATCATCAGTGGTCTTAGTAAATATTTGAATTTCTTTTTAATTAGTTAATAGTCCGTTTTTAATTTGTTTGGACTGCAAGTGTCAGACTTAGAACTCGTGCCTGTCAAATTTGAAGCGATGAATAATCGTATTTTTCCACAAGCAGCCAAGGCTGCACGAACTTTCAATGCTCTAGTTCCAGGTTTTTTGTCACTTCTTACTTTTTTAGTGACACTAACCAAAGCACTTGCCGTGCTTTTTAAATTACAACGATTTTATTTGGAAACACAAGTTCAACGAATTGAAAGTTAACTCTTGAAATTGCCTATTTTTTGTTTCAAAGTTCTTCTTTTGTAGAGACATATATTACGCATATTTTTACTTAGTAGGTATATGTAAAGCACCTGTTTTTGGGTGTAATTTTACAAAGAAGCTATGCAAATGTTTCTCTACAAGTTCGTTGATCGCGATCAGGAAAAGTTGAACAATAATATATATTATTTCTTATAGTTCTAAATTTTAATGTTTTTTTTTTCTTACCGAGAGTGACGCGTCTTCATTGATTCGTATTTCGTCTTTATGACGAAAAGAAACTATTAACTAAATTTTTGTTTTTGGCTTTTCTTTGCTATTCGAAGTCCTCTAACTTTTAAATAGTTTCTTTTCGTAATAAAGACGCGTCACATTAAAACGGTGTATGATTTTAAGCAAGATCATGAAATAAGTACTCTATACCTGAAGGTTATACAAAATCATTACCACAGTTTGGGATGTATATTTATAATCCTGTTAATTCTGATAGCAGTATACATCTGTAAGCAAAAAACAAAATTTATGAAAATTCTCAAAATAAGAAGTTAGGTGTTTAAAGCTGCGACCTCTTTGGTCCCAACGCTTCAAAATAGGGAAAGAGGAGTTATATATGCTTTCACCTCTACAACAACTATTAACTCAGATATACCTTCGAAAACGCCAGCATATTGTTTCATTACGGAATGTAAATTCTGAATAGTTATTTTATTGTCACTTTTCCATTTAAACATTGTACCATGGAATATGGTTCAGCATCTATATTGCAGAATATTATCCGGAAGATAATATTGCTAAATCTACAATGAACCTGTATAACTAGTGTTTTTTAACATTTTTCATAGTAATACAAAGCCTTCGAAAATATTAAAACAAAATTGGAAATTCAGAATAGGATTGTTCTCTGAAACTAAGAATCGTAGTTTTTATATTGTTAGGGAACACATTTTCCATAATTAATTTTTTTTTTGGAATCAACAGTTGAAGTTTGCATAGCTCGCGCGTCCGCTATTAAACATAATAATTGTTAATGGAAGATGGTTACGGGATTGAAAATGCTTGCTAGGATTAGTTATCACTGCTCACCTAAGCGTTCCTTTATAAATGGTATTGATGACGTTTTCATATTAATTAAATTAAATTTCATATTAATTAAACAGTGATTAATATTTTTAAACCCTTGAGAGTTTCATGTTGGCATATGCATAAAAATATAAGAAAATTTCCTACAACATATAAACTTGTTCAATGAAGCAACCTATTTTCTCTTAACTGAATTCTCCAACCAGACGATTCTCCAGGCTGCCAGATGATTTTAGGATTATGCTTTTACTTTCTATCTCTCTATTGCATCGATGCGTTCTTAGTTATTATTACTTTTACTCTTCTGTAAAAGTTAAAGTTAAAAGCTAAAGTCTGTTGGTTGAAGTTTTCTTGTTAAATTCTGTGATCTATATAAATTCTTTTTCTGGAAAATTTGAAAATTTGACTTAAGTCATATGCCGAATAATTGTTAGTAACCACTCCGAAGTGAAAACAATTAATGAATTTCTCACAGTATAAAGCGTCCCTAATCACAAAGCAGGTAATTACAATTATACATTTTTGTCATAAAGTAATCAAAAAAATTATTTAAGAAACACTAGAATTTCAAATATAATTTCGTATTTCAGATTCAGAGTCTTTTGTACTTTCAGAAAACAAAGTTAGAAACATCGCTTTGTCGTATAATTTATGGTACTTTGACAACTTCTTAATATTACAAATTTTACAAATACTTTTTTTATTTATATTTCTAATAAACTATATATATCTGATGAATAAAGTATTTTTGTTAACATTTCTGTTACATATTAATAATTAATTCTTTCTTAAGCAAAGTAACTAACATTTATTAAAAAGATATTCGTAGTCAATTATTTTCTTTGAATACATAAAAATCTGTTCTTACTTTCTTTATTTGTTGATATTCAGTATGACAGACGAAAAGACAAGATTTTCTTATTTAACTATAATAATACAGTCATTTAATAGTCACTAACGGATATATCTAACAGATTGTCAAGTATATCCTCCCTATTACTGTTGTCAATACTACGCAAGTATTGGAAAGCCTCTTCAATGCCATCAATATAAGGACGGAAACTGTCGCTTATAACAGTAGAGTACTCCATGTGAGGAATGGCTTCATTGGTAGATGTTTTGGATGAAGCCAATGAAGAAAGCGTGCCAAAAGAAGGATGATTAGCTTGTTCCACAATCACATTTGACCTTAGCATTCTTTGATTTGCAAGTGGTTCGTTAAAATTATGTCTGTTACTGTCAATATTGTTATTGGCAAGATATGAGGAGATTATTATATTTCCACATCTTGGCAACATTGTGTTGTTGGAAAGTACCTAAAAAACATTTATATAAAAATACAGAATTGCCAAGAGCTTTCTTAATATCGCTCATACCAAGTTTTGATGTTGTTCATTAGTATTTTCACCAAACATATTATTTATTGTCGAACTGGCTTGTTCGACATCCGTTGCAGAAGTGCTGATAATAATGGTGCCAAGCTGATATTTTTGTAGTTGTTGAAAACTTTCCTCTCCTTGTTGCAAATCATCATCCAGCTGATCTTGCATGTTTTGTTGCATGCTGTTGATGCTGTTAGTCGTACACATCTCTGAAGAACTGGTGGTATCTTCAACTGTAGAATTGCTAAGTACGCCAGTAATAAAAACGTCATTTAAGTTCTGATGATGTAGGTCGTTGCAACTGCTCACATTGCTATGTTGAACATTCAACTCATTGACTAACAGTTCATTGGTTTCTTTATTTGCTGGCAAGCTTTGAGCATCAACCATAGGTTCAAGAACATTCTTCTCACTCTCAACTAAGTAACAGCAATATTTTGACTTTTCCGTATTTCGTATTCCAGTTCTTGATCTTATGCTTGAATTGAAATTTTTATTTGCCCTCATACCAATCGTTTTACTTTGTAAAGATTTACGATTTCGAATTCGTTTTCGATCGCATTTTTTTGGGTCAACGCCAAGCTCCCAATAACCACCTTTTCCCTTTTCATATTTATTGCGATCTATTTTCCGAAAACAGTAATGTAACGATAAATTGTGTCGTATGGAGTTCTAGGAAAAGATTAAAACTAATTACAAATAAAATTTTCAATATTATAATTTGGCTTACGTTCCACTTTTTTCGAACGCGAAAAAAAGCAAATTTCGATTCAATCCATGTGCATATTTGCTGTAATGTTACACGCCCATTCTCTAACATAGCCATTCCAATTATGTGCGAATAATTAAAGGGTGGCTTTTCTATTGGATCGTTCTGGTAATTTGTCGCAAATTTTTTATATTCCATTAAGTCTCTATAAAAACGTTTTTGATATAACATCAGTGGCAGATATGAAAATATGACAAACATATTCAGAGTTCTTAATTTATTATTATTAATTTCATTAGAATAATAATCTATTGTTTTTTCTTGATTTTTAAACTATACGCATGTATCCATTATATATATAACATATTCGAAAAATAATCTTACCGTTTTATTTTATCTAAAAATATTTCATATCGTTGCGAAGGTGTGGGGATCGTAGGTTGACCTTGCTGCTGATGGCTTGATCCTTTCTGTGTGCTACATGTATTAACCGAAAAACCGTTCTGGAGACCATTAGAAATGTTTAGCATCTTTTCCTCAGATCCACTTTTTGCATGAATGGTTTGAAGGACTCTTCCATTTTTATAATTTTTACGTTTAGTCTGAGCCAAGCCGGAAATTGATGGTTGCTGTTGATATACTTTATCAATAGAGGCATCATCTTGTCCCTCACCATTTGCGCATTTATCGACAACTGAGGGCCAACTGAGGTTCTGGTTTCGTAATTCAGTTAACCAAGTTAAGTTCGTGAGATCTCTTTCATCATCCGAACCATCATCGTTCGATATTAACGACTGTTTTTCCGAAGTGGGTGGTACAGACAACGATATTGCTGGAGTCACGTCAGATAACAAAGCACTATTTGTTAAAAAAGATGAAGATGAAGGGCTTTCTTGGGAGCATATAGTTAAATTCGGTGCAGGTTCCATCGACATTTATGACTTCAATTTATAAAAAAGGTATTCTTTTGTCGAAATAAGATCTCAATTTAATTTCATTTAATTAATAATAGTCTATAGTGTACGTAGTTTCTAAGAATAAAACGAAAAGATGCATTATATTTAGTTTCTGTTAACTAGAAATGGTGCTTAAACAAAACTTAGGTATCTAAAATGATGAGATTTTATGCAAAAAGATATAACTATAAGCTTTCAAATTCTTATTGGCAAATTTGAATTCTCTGAGAATAGAGGGGTGGGTTTGTTCGCAAGTCGAACACATAAACACGCCTTACGCAATCTTTCTCGACTGTGATTGGCCGAGGCATTCTGTATCATTACAGTGTGTAAGTGTTTTGTATCCAAAATACAGTTCCAGAATTAAAATATTAAGCAGTCTTTCATATTTTATGCATACTAATTGCTCTGCATTATATAATTATTATTATACAATAATATTCAATATTTCATTACAATATGAAATCACTCGTATATACATACGTGCAAATCGGTCTATTTGTCAAAAAATCAAGTTATATTTTTGTACACCGAATTTATTCACTCATCCAGTAAGCGTAAAAGTATTTTTTTTTATTAAGGTCTGCGATATTTAGAATTATTTTTGCTTTTAAATAAAAAATTTAAATAAAAAATTATTATAAATCATATACTACAGACATCAAGTCACCCGTATATGTATATATATGTGTACGTGTGTTTATATATTTATATTACTTATATATACAAATGTATCTTCAAAGAGTCACCATAAAAAATAACTATTTTACGTACTGTAATTAGTTGTCCGACCAAACTGTAACTCTCGCTTGCTAACAAACACTGAAAGGACAAAACTATATGCGGCCAGTATGTCACTTTAGAAAAAAAAGTATATCCTCTCTGCACCTGTGCTGTGGTCAGTATGGCAGGTTGGTGAGAATGTTTACACATTCTCTATGCATGAGTTGCTGACCTTCTGCCAACAATATTTGGTTCACATTCTAATAGCTTACTTATACACGCATTTGGGTAGTAAATTTACATTGCAAAAATTATTTCTTGTTTATTTGTAACTGATTACTAATATAGGTATATCTTCTACTGCTGCATGGATGATCGTGTTACTTTAGTTTTACACTGATTCTTATTTCAGCATAACATATTCATTTTTAAACTCTTTTATATCCTTCCAGCGAAGTTAGTGAACTCAACTGTTTCACTGAGGGCAAACATAACGACTTTGGTTCCCACATTCTATGGCACAGAATTTATTCTCCGAATTATTGACTACAACCCCTAATGCTATTCAAAAATGAACTAGTAGCAGACTAGTTGAAAGAACTAATATGTGTGCACTCATGCAAATATGTTTAAATATGCACTGGTTATATATGAAACAATTACTACTGGACACTGAACACCTGAACTTTTGTTTATAGTAAGTTTCCATTCCAAGGTATTAACCATGCTTTTGTATTGCGGACTATTGGAAATTACCCTTATTCACGGAGAATAGACACGTTTACAGGATTATTGATTTTGATTCGACGATTGCAACAAGTTTACAAATCCACAGCATTTTTTAAAAAGTTTATGGTTAGTAAATTTTCGGTGATGCGAGAGGACTCCAAGACTTGCTAGAATACGTTACACACTTCGTTTCTGAATCAAACTGAAACAATCAAGCTCCATCGATTAGTAAAAATCCATTTCTTTGGTATAAAATAATAATTATTTGATAGTCAAAGCTAAATTAATTAAATATACTTATAATTGGTGAAAGTATTGTATAAAATTTTCCTGAGCCTCGCGTATTCGCCTCTATTTATATATGTTTTATTGATTATCGATTAATGGTATACAGACATAGATAACTTTCCAACATCAGGTATATCTGTTAATTATTACAGTATTATTAATTTGAATTAATAATACATCTATATATACATATATATATAAAAAAATTTTAAAAATATTGTAATAAATTCGTATTCATAAATATCAATAAAAAAAGGCTTTTAAATTATTTAAATAACGTAGATAAATTTTATTGCAGTTGCTTTTTTTTAACAATACTCTCTATGTTCTGCGTGTTAGTAGAGAATGCGGCACTGGAAATATATGAACTTAAGTTATAAACACCGGTAGCGCTTCACAGAGACTATAACAACACATCAGACACCTTTAATGGAGTAGTAACATTTGCAGTAGATGCGACCAGAGCAGGTAATACCGACGTATAATACAAGAGCTAAAATTTTAAAGAATAATGAACTGATAATACTATTATCTAGTCTGCCTACCAGGGTTGCAAGGGGCAGCAGTGTGTGCTGCAATGCGGGAGTGATGCAAATACATAGCCTATCCTCGTCTCAGCCAGGGGATTCTCTTGCATACTAGGCTCTGACGACCGAGCACAAGCGGTATAATCTGGAAACACCTAGCAGAGGGGAAACTTTCTGGCTATCAAACACCAATTTTATCCCCAGATTTGCAGGGGATCTGGTCCTCCAGGTTGGGGGTTGAAAAAACATCCGCTACGCAAGCTTGCTTAAAAAAGAAGGAGACCAAGGTTTACACTGGACTGTAGTGCCAAATAAGAAGAAGTGTACCTACTTTTGCATAGATGAATAGAGAGTAGATGGTAATTGGATAAACATATGGCAATACTTTAATATGGCACGAGTGGCACTTAGCGTATAAAAAAAAGAGTATTTGGATGTAATGTTAATAATATGTATGTATTTATTTTCTGTACAAATGCTTGTCTGGTCGCAGTAACAAAACCGAAACTTAATTTTAAAAACTATTTAATAATATAAGGTAACTTATAGCAAAATAAAAGTAACATGTAATTGGCACAATATAAACAGTAATTAAAAGTTAAAAATGTATTCATTTACATTTGCCTAAAATTTGTACAAATAAATAATTTTTAAATGCATTAATGTTAAATTACATAATTAAACTTGTATGAAAGTACAAATATAAAAGTTATAAGATATGCTTAATCACATTTTTTTAGCCCTTATAAAAATAAGCTTTAATTAACCCATATCCGCCCAAAGTTCGATTAATCGAACATCAAATTTTACCCCTTTTCATAGAGTTTTTGTTTATATTAGAAAGACTATAGAGTTTATATATGTTATTACTTTGAATTTATGAAGCTTAAGCTTTACAAAAATATTTGTGACTTCACTCTACACTTCCCACCCCCTTACTAATAAAGCTTTAAATATGAAACATTTTGACCAAAAATTCCAAAAAAAATCCTTGGGCGGAGATGAATTTATAAATAATATTTGCAGATCAAATCTCTTAATTATAAGAATAATGTGAGATTTAAGCATTATATTTTAGTGCGTCATTTTTGCATCGATGAAAATTTTGAGAAAAGTTATGATTGTCACTCCTTTGATGAAAGATTTTAGTTTTAATTCAATTGTAACTTCTAAGGCGTCACATCATCCAGTACCCCACATCGTCCCTAAAATGATTCGTGACCAGATATTTCACTTTCTTGCTGAAAAACACAATCAAGAACACAAAGATTATTCAAAATAAATGTTTGCATAGAAATTTTTAGTCTTACAATATCTAACTTGTAAAGGTGAGTATGGGGTAATAGAAATGTTGATCCAACGTCTCGCTCAGCCATGGTATTCGCCTCCTAAAAAATAAAAACATATTGTCAACTACATTATGCACTTCTGATTTACAAATTATGATTGAAGCTAATAAGTAACGCAAAACTTAGTCGGCGTTTTATATGATTTTAGACAATAAATCCAATAAGGTGTGTCTTCTTAATTACTTAAACGAAGTGACTGATTACATATATAGAAAGTAAATATAACAATTCTACTATGAACTTACATCAAGTGTTTCATTTTCAAAATTATGTATTAATCTGTTATATCCCTGCACTATAGTTTCATTAAAAGACCTTACTTCTGTGGACCTATTTAAAGAAAAAAAATTAAGACATATTTTTATTTTTAAAAAAAAATGCAACTGAATTTTCAATTGGTGCCGTAGTTACAAAAACCTTTTTACTTACTCTGATTGTTTAGAAAAATAATTTTGATGTTCAGCATTGAAGTACATTTGTGCATTAGAAATATCATCCATTCCGTCATTTTTATCAGAACTAGAGTTGTTCAAATTATGACCGACAACCGCAGATACTTCAAAACCCGCGGAGACTAGAGCTCCGTGATTATCAGCTGCAATGAAGTTGTTTTTTGAAGATCCAGTACTCAATTTCATTTTTTTTTCGCTTGAAAACTAAAAATTAAAAAAATTAATTCAGAAATAATATCGATGCATTGAGATATATGTAAGGAGGTTCTACAAATAATTCACCTTTTGTCCATTCGAAAGTTTTGAGATATTAATTTTCATATCATTTTTTCTTATATTTGGTTGATGGAATAAAAACTGGCCTTGCGGTTTTGTTGAGGAATAATATTTTGCACGCGGAATCATGACTGTTAATGATCGATCAGTTTGATCTGAAAAACATTCCTCCATATTTGATATTGATTGGCCGTTACTGATAAATTCTGGCGTTCTATCAAGCGAATTAGAGGTAAGGATCTCATAAGGAATGGGTGGGTCGTGTTGTTTATATTTAACAGTAAATTTCTTTGGTTTGTTGGAATATTTTTCAACATGTGTTGAATCACTTCGCAAAACATAAGGCAAAGAGCAATGACTTCTCTCGCTACTAGTGTCTTTAATTATTGCACAATTTCCACTGAAACTGCTCCCATCGTGCATGTAAGAGCCACTGAATAAGCGTGGACCACCTGCCGTTTGAGCTATTCCACAGCCTTGACTAATACACCTGAACATAGTTTTAGCACGTGCATGCTTGGAGCATGCAACATGCAAAACGCAGAATAGAAAGAGTACAAAAAGCACAGCACCAATAGCACTAAGACTTATAAGTACAATTTTCAAATTAAGTTGGCATGTAGTACCCGCATACCAAATAAAACACTCGCAAGCCATACTATCTGGTATCCAGTGTTGATTTTTAAGTAGCTCTCCCGCTGAAGTTGTTACTGTTGAGTTGACACATATTCCATTATAGTGACATTTGTTGCAACCAATTATTTCGGGCGAGCATTTACGACCAGGAAAAATATTATTTTCTGAAAGATCAGAGTATCCTTCTCGACAGCTACATGTATAGGTTCCCTTCAAATTGAAACAACGAGCGTTGGATGAGCAATCATGGAATTTCATATCAGTACATTCATCAAAGTCTATTGAAATAATAATAAGTGTAAGTAATAATGATTGTTAATACCCAATACAAGTAGATTCGTTACAGATACGGCTTTTAAATCACGGTTAAAAACGCAGGAGATCGAAAAAAAAATATACTCACCAACAACAGTTAATAATTCCAAATCCTTATTGGTGGTATAAAAATCTGTGCCAGCAATGCTATAATTGTTGAAACGTAGTTGCTTTCTTAATTCTTCTTCTAAACGATTTTCATCAGTATTTTCGGATAGCTGTAAAAAAAAAATAATAAATTTAACGAATGAAAAGTTCAGTGATTACAGTGGACGAATTTATATTTTATAGAATCCACAAAATTTAATGTTATTAATAAAATATAAAAATATATAAGAATCCTACATCATATATTTGTGGATTGTAAAATATAACGAATACAAGAACAATTCTGAGTAAGACCCGAAGTTTCCGCAGAAAATAAAAATTAAGAATGAGAAAACTAGAGTCCTATTTATTACTATAGTATCATGAGGAACTCGTTTGTCGCTAATGGTGATATGGTGGTACTCAATATTGATGTTGGTAAAGTTAATAAATACCAATTTACTGCTATTTAGTCTGTTCCTACGTCATTATGAAATTCATTCCATAATTGAAGTTCATATTATGCTGATATATTTTCTATATTCATATTGAATATTATATTTATCTGTAATAGCTTTTATTATACTTTTTTACAGAACCCCAGATTTAATTTTGTGAATATTGAAACATTAATTTCCTTTTCTCACTACAAAGTTTGTCATTTATCTAAAACGTCACGTACGTCTTAAATTTTAATTTATTTATTTTTTGTGAGTTATGCTTAATGACGTTGAGTTGCAACATTGTATGCAACATTGTATGCAACAAGAGCAACTACCACATCAAAACATATTATTATAATACAGTATACGCTCGGTTATGTGAATACTCGATTAAGTAAATATCCCATTATGGTATGTGAACAAAAAAATTACCGAAAAATTTTAACTCGTAGTATTCTATAGAGTGAACAAGGTGATAATTCAATTATGTGAAAAACTAAAAATTTTTATTCTTGGTTTAATTTTTTTGTTCTAAGACTTACAAATAATATAATTTATCTTAAAAGATGAGCATATTTTTGTTACAATGTTATTTCAATTTCAAGGCCCCAGCTTTCTGATGAAACAGTTACTACCATATGTCGTATTTTTTTGTTTTTTCTTATTTACTTTTGCAATTAATGGTATTCTGCATAGGCTTTTTTCGCAAAAGGCAGAAATTGATTTCTCAGTCGACATCACAATGCCGGGAAAAGTTTCAACATTATATGATCGTTATGTGACTTGATTAGAAGTTTAGAAAGTTGATCATCGGTTACATCGATTTCAAAAAAATACTACATATCAGAATCTTCAGTTAGTGCGATAAAAAAAATAAAAAAAAGATTTAGATACCACAGACAATTATGTGGTTGGTGCTAAAAGGAAAACTTTGAAATTCTGAGAGATGTATAAAGTCGAGGCAAAATTATATGAATGGTTCTGTGCACAACGAAGTAGAACTCTTCCAGTCTTTCGTGAAATATTGAAAACAAAAGCAAAAGAGATAAATAACATTTTGAAAGAAAAGACTAATATTTTTTCCAAGCGATGGGTGGGTTCAGAAGTTTAGCGAAGATTTGGAATAAAGCTTCTAAAAATTTCACGGGAAAAGTTATTTTCGAGTTCTCATCTTGTGAATCCCTTTAAAAGCACTTTTAATTCGTTAGTAAAAGCGCATAACCTATTAGAAGATCATATCTATAATCATATCAATATCTATATAAAACTTTGGCTTGCAAACATGAAACAGCTGCACCTGGCAAAAGCTTGAAAAAGCGCGCCTTACATTTTTAGGCTGCACAAATGCATCTGGCGATCATAAAGTAAAACCTGTGGTGAAAGCAGCAAAGTCAAGATGCTTTAAAATTGTTTGCTTCCAGTGGATTATGATCGTTCAAAAAATGCCTGGATAACAAGTGTTACTAAAGATTATATTCATATAAAGTATTTTTTATTAATAAAATTAGGGAAAAAACTTAAAAAAAAAAATTCGATTTAGTGAACATTTCGATTATGTGAACTTGCTCTGTCTGAATTAGTTCACATAACTGAGCGCGTACTGTATTACCTAATGTTAAAATCAGCATTTTTATGCTTTAAGATCGCTTAAAATGTAAAGTCAGTAAATGTACGCTGTACGCTGTACGCTGTACTAGTGGCTTGAGAAGAAAACGTAAAAGTAAGTTTAACAGAGTCATTGCTTCCCAGTCATCGCAAACAGTATTTTTTGTGTTCTTTTGATTTAAATAAATAAATAAATATTTTATCCAATAAATGTGTTTTATTAATTCATTCGTGTTTGTTGCCAGAAAAGACAACTGAAGACCTAACATATTGTGTCTATGTGCAGACTTGCATAGGCTGGTTCTAAATTAACCATTATCCTATCCATTATTAAGGAATAGTGGAATAAAAACGGCTTTCTTAGCTAATTGCGGAAGATTCCTCCCTCCCTCCACTTTACCAACTTCTCATTTCATAAGAGAATTTAATGACTCTTTTAGTTAAGGTAAAGTAAGACGTTGAATAAACCGAGTAAAGAACATATCCTTTTTCAGTATGAATATCATAAGCGGGCATTTTTGTAATAAAATTCGATGATATTATATATATAATTAATGTCCGGCGGCCCATGTACTGCTCTATATAACTCATGTCTATATATTTCATGTGGTTTGCATTAAAGTGCCCTCCGATTATAAATTTTTATTTGCACACATTGATACGATTTTTGATTCATTCGGTTAAATAGAAAATTTTGATGGACTGCTATCTGTTGTGAAAGACAATGGGTTTACGGTTTCGACGGTTATGGTAGTTATTTGCAACCTTCATTGCTAATGTGATAGTTCCATGTATTTGTATAAATAAATAAATACATAGCATCAACAATTTTATTTTCGTAATTATTTGAATGTTTAATTCGAATTTATTTAATTGAGTTTTGGCTGACCATACAGCTGTTTGACTATTGCCAAATACCCATCATCAGTGGTCTTTGGAATTATTTATTGTAAATAATTTTTTAAGCCTGCAAGTACCAAGGGTTGAACTCGTGCCCTACCAAATATTAATCTCGAAGTCAGTGTTCATTAGCCAACTGACCCAAAGCACTGGTAGGCTTTTAGGGTCTAACTTGGAGTATTGTTAAATTACTGTGAATGTTTATAAACAAACTCACTTGCTGTGTTATATTAAATCGAAATCTTAAACCAGCTACAGAAAAACTGAATTAATTAATTATAGTTATTTTTTATTTATTAAATTTCAATCTTATTCTTTTGTAGATGCAATTTTTATTGCATGATTTTATATTAGGTATTTCTTTTTAATTATAGTTTTCATTTCTATTGTCCTCATTGCTTTTATACCCTTAGTAGTCATCAATTTTTTTTCGAAATTGTTTTTTCCTTAATAGGTAGAATAACGCTATTTAGCATATCACTGTTAAATTGTAGTCTTGAAAATGTATCGGCAATTGTTTTCATAATACCCATTTTATATATTTATATGCGATGTTAAAATCATAATCTAAAAGGACAAGTCGTATACTTGTCATTTCTGTTGGCAGATTTCTGTGTATATACAAATAATGCTGCTAGTGGTCTACGATCAATTACGACGGTTAATCGTTAACTGTAAGAGTAAGATTATTAGGCCAATGAATTGCTGGATCATGTTTGGATAGTAATATCCAACATCAAAGCCTATTGAGCCTTAGAATAAAATGGCTTCAAATACGAAGTTCAAGGCATCTGTTTTTCGAAATTGGGACATATCTATACCATACGCATTCATGGACTTAAATTTTTGTGCGTGTCAGAAAACAACATTCACGTCGGTTCAATTTACGGTCATTAAATAATATTTAATATTATTTTAAAAACATGTTAAATCCCTTATGCATGTTACTATATATATATATATTTATATATTTTTCTATATATATTCTATATATATTTTTCTCTAACAGACTTACAGGACTGTTTATATTCACCATATTCAACATCCACATAATCTATATGTAGGTATATAACATCTGTTGAATTATTTAATGTAGTATCTATTAAAAGACAAAAACTCTTGAAGTATACAGATTAACTGGATTTTATATATTTGCAACTTAGTATTGCAAATAATTATTGAGAACACTTTCATTCTTTTTAGTTTTGGTTAAAACTATATTTTATTGAGCCCTGAGATTATTTAAATATTATAGGCTGTTTAGATATTATTTATAGTCCGAGAGGTCTTACCTGCAAAATAAAGCTGAAAATTCCACTACCTAAGTTGTTCGGTTTTTCATCAAAAGCAAGTAGCATTACTTTCTGATAGATGTCGCGAAAATCTGACTGCATAATCATTTGATCAATTGCATTCTTTGATTTAACAATTACAAGTGAGTCCAGATCCGAACTCGTAGTGAAGTTTTTCTTATTATCCAATATTTTGTGTGGTATCCGAATGGTTTTCATTTTTACCATGTACGTATAAACAGCTGGAATAATAAAGTGTAGTTACTTAAAATATTGTTAGAATTAAATTGCTTACAATTTTTTATATAAAACGAGTACTATAAATATATAATAAATAACTTACGTTTGCATGAATTGTCAGAAAACATTCTCGCAAACCCTGGTCTACAATTACAACTTGATACAGCATTGTGTAATACACAGATTTCATTTCTGCTGCCTTTACAGGATGGTGTACAAAGTGCAAAATTTGTAGGTTTCACTATTCCAGTAGATGGCAGAGCACTGTTATGGTTTTTCACAAAATTGTTGTATACTGGATTTTCACCAAAATCAGGTGAGGAAGCTATAAACACTCCACCAAGGACAACATGATTTTTTTCATGTTCGTATGAGTCGTTGCGCTCGGGAAATTCAAATGTTATTGTGTTATCATAATCCAATTCTATGTTGTCACTGTTACTTATATCCGATCTATAAATGGGTTCAGTGGGATTTGTCATGAGTATAAATGGAGTACTATTTCTCTTATATCCTTTATAATCGCTTAAGTTTATATTTTGTCCATCCTTCGTTGGATGTCTATTATTTGTAATACTACCATATAGATAGTTATTTTTAAGTATATTAGTAACCATCACTACTTCTGGTTCATAACCATTAATGTTACTAGAAACTGACTCAGCTTTTACGATCTTTTCAAATGTATTATTGTGTTGCGATGAACTTTTAACACTTTTGTAAACTGTACTAGGGTTAAGTGTTTGAGTTTCTGTCTTCATTTTGGAAGTGGTAAATAATGTTATATTTTGAGTACTAGTATCTAACTTAGTTTTGATTGCTGTCGATATCTTTGTGTTTGCTGATGATTGTAAAAATACTTTAGACTCATTATTAAAATTATTTATTCTTGAGTATTTTAATGGTGAAATAGAGCTTTTAGTGTTCATTTCAATGACATCAGAAGAATGCTCGAATAATGTGAAAATGGGGTAAGAAGGTTGTATACTTTTTGAATTTAAGTGTTGATTTGATTGTTGAATCAAATGTGAATCAGAATCGGAAGATTTTTGTTCCTTTAATCTTTGATTTTGTTTGTTTACTTCATTGCTTTTCGAATTAATTGGGTTAGATGCCGAAATGAGAGGGACTCGTGTTCGTGTAATAAAGACATTTGTGGTTTTAGTTGGAAATATGCCTCTCGTTGAATCTGCAAATTAGTAAACAGAATTAGGTGAATTTATATATGTTACTACATCAATTGTATATTTCCAAAAAAAGCTTAATAATATTATATATTAAACTTAACTTACTTGAAAATTTTTTCACGTTGGACGAAATTATCACTGCCGTTGCTATCGTATTCGAATAGTCAATATTTTTTGTATATGGACCGGCTGTTTCTGAAAAATGTGTTTTTTGTGGCTGTTTGGATTGCAAAAAACTCCAATCCAATATATTAGTAGAAGTAGCTACTGGACCAACAAGTTCTGTGAACTTCGAATCAGTATTCAGATTGACTGTTGAACCTTTTATTTGAACGGTATTTAGGTACTGCTCCAAATGCTGATTATTGTTGTTCAGAAGATCATTGACTTTCTCAGCATTTGTCTCATTTTGTTTGATGTCTTTTATTGACACGCGGTTATGTGGATTTGTCGTCTCATGTGTAACAAAAATTTCATCATAATTTTGAATTTTCTTATCAATATTTTGATTATGAATCTCGTCTTTTTTTTTTGTTGACAATGACAATTCCATGTCCACTTTGTCAATACTTGCTTGGAATGCTGAAGGCGAGGTTTCTGGATATTTTAAAATATTGTTAATTGATTTTACCAGGAGATCTTTTGATTTTAATGTGGTGACATCCACCGGCTTTTCTATTACTGGTTTCGAAATTTTAAACCCATCGCCATTCGCTATAAATATTTGATGATGTTTTGTTTGTGTAGTTTTGTTTTGATGAACAACACGATCCTTTAATTTAAATGTTGTGGCATGATTAGTTGGTCGTTTTAATACTGCACTTCGATTGATTGGGTTCGAAGTGGTATTACCCAGTTCAGTAATATTTTTATAAAACGCTGTTTTTTGGAACGGACGAAGGAGATTTTTTTTCGTGGTATGTAGCTCTGGAACCGAAGCATTGAAATGTTGCCACTGATTTGGTATTGGATGTACAAGCGACTCAGAATTTTGCTTTAGAACTAATTCATTTTTCGTCAATACAGGGCTTGGTGCTTCTTTAAAAAAAGGCACAGTATTCTGTCCAACCTCACCTATTTTTTCTTTGTTGTTGTATGTGTCAGTATTTTCATTTTCACTAAAATTCAAAGTGTGTTTTGGATCAGTAAGCGATTTATATTTATATATAAGATTAGTTTCCTGTCTGTTTTGATCTGTCGCATTAAGTACTGGCCTTTGCAAAGTATGTGTTCTTAAAGGTTGTTTAAAACTATGCTGGAGTTTAAATGGAGCGGAATAATGCAAGTTAGTTTGATCTGTTTTAATTTGTGTACGATTAACAGACAGTGTGTGCTGGTTAGTTTTTTGCAGATATTGTGGTGTTATATCAACATCTCTCTGGTTCGTATCAATTTTGAAAAATGTGTTACTAACTTTTAGCGGAACACGTCTTTCACTACTAATCACAACATTTTGCTTTTCCGAAATAGAGGGGCTGGTTGGTTTAAATTTTTTTTTATTGTTATTTAATATGCCATGATCTGTTATCTGTTGTGTAAAATTATTTTGTTGTAATTTTCCGCTATGAGCATTAATGGAAACTACTGGTTGAGTCTGAATGAAATTCGATTGGATCTGACCTCTAATTATGTTATAGGGACTGTCATAAGATTCATTTTTGAATGTTAATGGAGGTACATTCACCTCAATATTATGACTTATTATGCTGGAATTAAGATTGACTTGTGTACTGCTTGAGTGAGAAGCGTTCCGCATATTCTGTTTGGATTTTCCAAACAAATTGCTGTCCTGAACTGGATTTTGCTTATTTTTAAGTGGTTTCATTGTTCGTTTTAATTCATTTTTATTCTGGAAAATTGTTTGTCTTGGCGATTCAGTTGTAAGTATTTGTGTATGCTGATTATGTGAACTTCCTTGAAAAGAGTACAAAACTGGTATATTAGCAGTATTGTTCGTTTTAATTATTGGTGGTAAGTTTATACTATAAACCTCAGGAATTGGTTGAATTTCTAAAATTTCATCATTTTTCAGTTCGCTGTTTATTATATTTAATTTGTGCTGATAAGTTTTTTGGAGGTCGGGTGTAGAACGAATGGGTATATGCAATGGAAATAAGTTTTTATTTCGAATATTGGTACTACCAATATGGTGTTGTTTTTTCGTATGCATTGACACAGGTGTTATCGAAGGTGGTGGTGGCTTTAAAATATCTGAGAATGTGTTATAAATATAATTATTTTTTAATGGTGGCGGATACAATATAGTATCAAAATTTTCAGAAGGGGCATGCAACAAATTCCCTTGATTATCGTTATCTTTGTCAATATTAGTATAAAAAGGTGGCTTCAACTGACTAACTGGAACTTTGAAATGTTGTATTCCATTTGGTTTTCCAATTACTATGTCTGAGTTTGCGGTTATTAGTTCGCCTGGTCTAATTGGTATCCCACTTCCACCAGCATTAAAAACCACTTTGTTGATTTTAAATGGGGTCCTTTTATATTTTAAATTGTTGAAATGTATATAGCTTTCGGAATCATTTTTTTTATGGTCGGTCTTTTGAATTTGCTGCGTTTTGTAATCACTGTATTCAACATTCACTTTGGGTGGTTGCTTATGTAAACTGTCAATATTCATATGATGTGAAATAAAATTAGTTTTTTCCACAGTTTTATTATGTACGGGAATATGTACAGAATTACCTTCATCAGTTTTGATAGGTATGAACACATGAAGACGCTGTTCTGGACTATTCTTAAAGACATTTGCTGTTACATTTTTGGCTGCTTGCTTACCCTCAATATTATTTGCGAAGTTGATCATAGCTACTGTTGGCTTTGTTCCAATTTTATTGTTTTGAGAAGAATCACTTATTTCTTTATTTCCATAATTACTTTGTAATAATCCAGCTACTGCATTAAAAAATGCAACTACAGCGGTTCCAGCTGCATCTGATGGCAAAGATTGCTGAGCGTTATTAATACCTGTCGGTTTCACGTTGGTATAATTTTTTTGTATATGAGACTTATGAGGAACTTTTAATACTACTGGTATTTCAAATGTGTTTTCTGTATCTAAATCTTCAACAGTATTATAGCTTATTTTATTTAAATTATTATTTGGGATTTCTGATACTTTGCTGGTATGATATGCAATTAACTCTGTATTTGCTACTTGGAATGCTGAATTAGAAATCAGAGCACTGTTATCAGTAATAATGGATTCATGTTGTGGATTGATATTTGGTAGGTCTATCATTTTTGTACAATTATTCCCCGAATCACTTACGTTATCTGTAATTGACTTAAGCTTTTTCGCAGCTGTGACTTCCAAAATCTGACCATTTTGTAATGTGGCTATAGTTATAATAGCATTCATGTGACTTATATCTTTTCCTAATTCATACCTAATTTTCGAAATGAGAGAGGGTTTTAGAAGCGTACTTGGCACACTCTCTGTTACAATATTTTTTAGAACTTGTGTACTGTATTTTATTACCGCTGCGGCATTATTTACTTTATTAGCCAAGATACTCCCTACATCTTTTACTATTGATTTAGTTGTGAAACTCGTAAAAGTTGTTAAAAACATTTTTGTGGCATAAATATTAAGATCGAAGTCCAATGCAAGATCAGTATTATATTCTGTGATATGTTGCGTTCGTGTCTTCAGCAACAGATTTTGCATATCGTCGTCTACTACCGATTTATAATTAGTTTTGATAAGGTCACTGTTTTTCAAATCAGTCAAAGTATGTAAATATGTTGACATTACTTGCATCGTCTTTAATATATTTGTTGACTTATTGAAACTATATACAGACATATTGGGTTGGTTAATGTTTTCATCCGTATCAAAAGCGTTGTAGGAAGTCAAAACAAATGTACTACGAGGAGGAAAATATTCCGTTACAACAACTTGAGTGAGTGGAATTTCAGTAACCACACGTTTTTTGACATAAGCATTGCGTAATGTCTTCGTCATTATTATTTTATTGAAGTAGGTATTCGTATCAAATACTGGAGTAGCCTGCTCTGATGGTTGCAAGAATGATATGTAGTCATTTGGACCGGTAATTGTGTTTATAATTGTATGCTCAGAAGAAAAAATAAAAGGTACTTCACCATCAAGAGTATTGTAATAAGCAAATGTTGTTGGAAAAATCCCAATCACCATTTCCGGAACCTGAATCAAAATAAAATGTATATATTTACAAGATGCATTTATTTGTGAAAACTAATAATGCTACTATAGGTTTTCAATAGATTGTAATTGAACGTAATATATAAAAATTTAAAAACAAAAATACTTGCGTTTGAGAGCGTTACACCCAAATATGATTCGGGACTGAACTTTAAGTAATTTCTTTCTTCAGTAGCGGTATTCGCTACTACACGTTCTCTGGTATTCAGTTTCGTTTTGCCATCCTCGACAACTGTGGTACGATATGTATATGTGGTAACACAAGTCTTCGTTACAAATTGATTCGGATTTGTAACAATAGTTAAGTTATCCTATTCAGAAGTCTATGTTTGTACTTTTAAGAAAAAATTACTGGAAATATTTACCTGTGCATCGTTCGATGGCATCAATAATATCATTTGATTCTTAAGAGTACTTGGTGCTAACGTCATAGGTTTTAACGCTTGATTTGGCACTGCATGAAGTAAACTATCTATGTAATTGGCATCAGCGTCAGTAATTTTACTTTTATCACTTGCAATTATAACTTCAACACCATTGGACATAACACGTGTCTTTAAATTATATCTGGCTTCATCAAAGTTGTCATCAGCACTTTTTTTGCTTTGAGTCACATAAACATTCTTTGAGTTATTGACACTGTGCAAAATAGGTGAATACAACGGGCCTGTAATATCCGTTGTATCTTCATGAAGAGAATATAAAGATTTATATTCGGTGTTGAAGTAACTTATTGTTTTTTTAATTTCGTTTAATGGTGCTAGTTCTGTTGCAATATTAATGGGTTGTTTTTCCAAATTAGTTAATTCCTTTGTTTTGTGAAGCGAATCAAAAATTGGGGTTTCTTCAGTTGATACAAGGTGCATGAAGCCTAACAAGTTTAATTTAATATTCTTAATTATTTGCAATTTATGAATATGGTGGCAGTCCTATAATCTTAAAAAGCTGAAAACTAATTTCCTTATTTTATATATTTTAAATACTAAAATTGAATCAATAACTGTACATATATTAACACTTAGCATTAGGCACGCTGCAATAGTTATTTACATAGTCGCCACTTTTTAGGCTTGGGATAGTTGTACCAACAACACTAGTCCGAAAACTGGAATTAAAGATTGAGTCATACTCATCAAAGAATATTAAAATTAATATTCCCAATCGGGAAAATAAAGTGCAAAACCCGACTTAAATAAATGAAGAATCGCAAATCTGGTATGCAGATAGTAACACCGGAGGCAGATATACTACGTACTTCCAAAATTTGTACTTTTGAATATCTATGGAGCATAAAACAGAACAGCAACCAACATAAAGTCTGATAGCGAACCGATCTCTTTGACTTTAAACTCTGACAATATTTAATGAGCGCTACTTTGTGGTGGGTTCTGGGACAAGGAGAACACGAAAGTAACGAGAAGCTGGTTGCTGTAACAAAAGAGGAACCCAACAAAGATTAACGGATGCAAAGTTTCGTTCGAAGATGAACGTAATACAATGAAATACAATGATTGCGTACTTGTGTCTTGTTATACGCATGAAAAAGTTGACTAATTTTCAACTTTTTTTACGTTTAATGAGAGCATAATGATACCTGTTTCAAAATATATTGTATTGTATTGAGTATTAAGTAGCTATAGATTTTCTTAATATTAGAATATTATTTTTATATAATGTGTTTATAACAATGATTGCAAAATGAAAATAAGTTAAGGCAGAAAAAGTACTTCGTGAATCAGCCAAGGTTTGGATAAAAACTCACACCACAACGACATGAGTTATTTTTGATTTGCAATTGGTTTCTTGAAGATGCGACGAGGATTGCTAATCTCAGCTACTACGGATTGTTCGAATACGTAGTTCAAACCTATGTTCCATACTCCTCTTCAAGTGCCTTGCAAAATTTTTCAAGAAAAAGTTGCCTTCGATTCTGGAATCTTGTGTAGAAAATTACAAAGTGAGGGAAAGCCAGATTATCGTGAAGAAATGCAACCTTTGTGAAAGCGGAAGTCACTCAGAAGTTGTCCAAAACAATACCAGCAATCAACAATTAATGTTTAGAACTGACTCTTCCGTGCGTACAAATCGAAGGAAATGCTTAGAAGTGGTTTACAGAATTAACCTATAGAGCTATGTTATAAGAAAGTTTAATAGTTAAAGTCTTAAATATTATTTTTAAATAGGTTCAGATGAAATGCACTTATTTCTTGTTAGCGTTGATCTACGCCAGTTTGAGAAAATAGTAAACAAAATAATAGGAGGGGCTAGAAATAATCTTCCCACAATCAACAAAAGCGGTTTTAAAGGGAAAAAAGATTATAAAATGATAACTTGGTGGCTGGAGCCTGAAGCTATTACAGATTAATGCGATTGACTGTTCACAACTCAATCGCTTAAATAAAGTAGAGATGAAGATGGTCTACAAAGTAGACCGAAATATTTGTAATTAAAATAATTTTGTATAAAAATAAAATGCAACTAAATATTTAACACTAAAAAAGTGTAATTTATTTTATTTAAAAAAACATTTTCATAAAGTTATGTGTTCAATAAACGAACTAAGCCCGGTAAAAACAATTTATTAAATAAAGTAATCTAATAAAAGCGACGAGAATTATCGAACAGAAAAAAGTGGTGTTCGATCATGAAAATGTCAAACCACACACAACCTTGATTCCTTAATTTGTTTGCCGGAACTTGTTTGGGAATTTTTGGTGAATACGGTGGATCTGGTGGATAGACCTCATAAGTTAAAAAATTGAACTACCGAAAAACCGTGGAAAATCTCTTGGCCAAGTTTTCGCAGACGAAGCAAAAAAGTTCTATACCGATGAAATGCAACCCAATAGCAAGAAATAAAAAACTTGCAAAGTTTGCAAGAATTGGAAGACTTACTTTCAGACTCCTGCGCCACGCTCTTTTTTATGTATTATATAGTATATTGATTTACATATTTATTATCATACATTAAATTTATATTTTTGGATGTATGAAAAATATAAATTAAATTTAAAATAGGGCATAGGGCATAGCAAGAAAGAATCTTGAATATTACGCTCATTTCAAACCTTAGTAAAATACTTACAATAGTACTGTATTTCAAAAACCATTGAACATTCCTAATAGCTTGTAGAATAAAGTAATTACGAAATAGCATCTAAATTTAAAGAAAAAATAATGGCAAAGAAGAAACGATTGTTTAGTTATGAACATATTGATGAACCCATACAATCTGTTAAAATGCTAGATGCAATGATAGATGCTATCATAATTGATACCGACTGTCGATTCAAACCACTTAATGGATATTTTGAACAATTTGGTTTCATATATGGCATTAATCATATGAAAAGTATACCAAATGAAGGCCTTTTCAAGCAATAATTTAGTGAAACTATGTCGGAATGTTTGTATAGTAACCAGAATCATGCTCACAGTTCCACTCAGTACAAAATACCAGCTGGTATAAATTATAAAATAATTTTAAAAAAATCGGTGAATCTTTAAGTAGGAAAACTCATTTATTTTAATTTGTGTTTATTTTAGCAATAAAACTTTCATACATGCTTCGTCGTATTAGTGAATGTAAATTATTTACAATTATAACTCGGTAATGACGGGGCCTCTCAATTCTGATGGTGCCGACGTCCAGAGTTAGTTTATATCAGCCGCTGATTGCTGGTTGTTGTTTTAGAAATTGCCAAAAGTGCAATTGATCCGTCAGTGATCTATGAAAGCCGTAATGTTTTCTTTTAGTTGTAAAAAACAGCTGCACCAGCTCCGAATGTTTTAAGAGCATTGTTTTTGCTTCAATTATTTTCTTTCGTAATTTGCAAGAAAATCAAAAATTCTTCTCAAACCAAAAATCGGATCATTAATTCTCATTCGTCACAAACATTTGCTCAAACAGTGAAGTCGGGCATCAGTAACCCAACACAGCACAAGCTTTCACCAATGCCAAATAATTATGTGGAAAAACTCCTTGAGAAGAACACGCTCGTAGTAATGACCAATTTACTGATCAACTTGACGTCTAAACAAAATTCTTAATTTAGTCGTAGTCATATGGAATCCGAATGGCCTATCAAAACATGCTGTTGAAATAAAAGCATTCTTAAAATAAACCAGGTCTGCGTAATGCTGGTATGAGAAACCCATTTTAGGACGAGAAGTTTCTTTAAAATTTTGCACTACAAACTTTATCACACAATGCATCCAAATGATAAAGCGAATTGGAGCTCAGGGGTTCTAATAAGAAAATCGGTAAATCATTCTGAAATAAAACTATATTGCATGAATGAAATTCAGACTATAAATATGGCACTACACTCTAAAGCAAGTAACATGACTTTCTCATCACTCTACAGTCCATCACGTCACAGTATCTCGAAGAAAATGTACGTATCAGTTTTTCAGTGGCTTAGATCTAGGTTTCTAGTAGAAGGAGATTTCATAGTCAAACCCTTAAAATTGGGTTATCTCCAACAGGACGTCAACTTCTCGAAGCAATTCATTTACTCAATCACCACACAATCTCAACAGGTAACGAATAGAAACAAAAATACCTGACTTAATTGAATTTGCATTATCGATGGCGGTATACAACTGGTCGAAATACCGAAGTCCGGTTGAAAACTGAAACTGATGTAGGTGAAGCCGTAAAACATTTCAACTCAAATATCAAATGTCAGCATGGGAATCAACTCCACCGTGTTCTAAAATTAGCAAGCAAGAATATCCTTTTAACATTAAATAACTAATCAAAGAAAAAGTTAAAATGAGAAAACGTTGACAGAGGACGAGACTCCCTGTAAATAAAACTCGCTTAAACAATTTATGTAAACTCGCTAAAGTCCTTTTTTATAAAGTACAGCAATAGTCGCACGTCCCTGTACCTCCAAAAGCTAAGTGCTTTAAGTGATAAAAACTCCTCCATCTGAAAGGCCATAAAAAATAATAACACATCTTTCGCTTGTCAACTACCTATGCGCAAGACCTACAACTCCTGGCCAAGAAGCGACATTGAAAAGGTAGAAACAATCGCGTTACATCTAGATCAGATCTTTAAACCGAACGATAACCAAAATGTGACATATATCATGAAACAAAGAATAAATTTTCTACAAGAGCTTTACCAATTAGTACAATAGAACAAACTCATAGACTTGTGAGACATATTCATAGCTCGATAGATGAAAAGAAATATTACACTGCGGCATTTATAGATATTTCACAAACATTTGATTGAGTCCGGCATGACGGCCTTTTGTTTAAACTAAAACTAAATCCACCCCTCAATTTTTTCATATTTATTAAATCGCAGCTATCAGCAAGGCACTTTTTCATTAAGCATGGTAATCAAGTCACAGAACTTCATGATATATGAGCAGGAGTACCTCAAGGTAACATAAGTGGACCAATGCTTTATCTTTTATGTACTTCGGATCTTCTCGTTACCTCTGAGAGTGTAATTGGTACATTTGCAAACGACACAGCTGTTTTATTAGTGACCCAATCCATACTTCCACCAAACTACAAACCTGCTTTATCAATGTTGCGCCCTGGATGGAAAATTACCGTATGCAATCAAATTAATCAAAATCGGTCCAAGTAACATTTACTACAACACATTCTACTTGTCGGACTGCTTTAGTACACAATATCCAATTACCAAAAGCTGTAGAAATAAAATAATTGCAAATACATCTGGATAGTAAACTAACCTGGAAAACACATATATTCAGTAAGCGTAAAGCGTCAAAACTCCAAACTGTGACTCGATAATAAGCTGCTAATATACAAAACTTCACTAAAACCTATTTGAAATTATGGAGCTCAATTATGACGTATTTCAACAGACTCAAACTTGGCAATTATCCATTTGTGATTATAATCACAAATACACCTTGGCATATAACAAATCAACAGCTGCATAAACAACTACATATTCCGATAATCATGAAAGAACTATCGCGAATTATAAAGAACTACGCTCATTGCAAATTTAGGCACTCCAACCCAGTGGTTACACATCTGATGTCCCCTTCCAACACTTTTACAAGGCTGAGAAGAAAAATTTCAATCGACGTCTTAGATATGTATATGTGAGTGAAATATTTATATTTTAGGTATATATGGATATATCACTGGGCATAATCCATACGCGCCTTTCTTTTCTTAGCTCGTAGTAAATATTACTTATTGTCATTCATACTTGATAGATTGTAATAAAAAAAATGGATTAAAAAAAAAGTTGGGAGTATGTTTTCGCTACTCTAAAAGAAAAAATTACTGGTATTATTATTTGTAATAATCATTTTAGATCGTTTACATTCTGCAATTGGAGCCGGACCAAAGAAATGCTCTTTGCAATTTCATCCAACTCTCCGTTGGATATGAACTAATCTGTGACAGTCAACAAAGACACGTTTTCAAATAAATCCTACCGCCTGTTTGTCACTGACAGCAATACGTAATTCAAGTTTCTTACCGCGACAAAGGTTGATTTCTGTATACTACCCGCGCGTTATCTTAGAAGCGATAAGTTGCTACCATCATCATGATTACTGCAATCGTTTTGCTATTCCGATTAACGGAAACAGGTTACTATTGCTAAATTTGGCCATAAATTGATCAATCTTTAATTAATTTAAATTTAATTGGAATTTTGTAATCGCCATTGTGTTGGAACCAATAGTAGGTCTTATGTGCATATGGTTCCACAACTGCAAGAATACGGTTTAAAATCAAGCGAAATGTGCATTTACTCAAGAGAAAAAAGGTTTCTTGACCATTATAATAATCGTAAATTAAACATACATATAAACCAGTAAACTAACAAATAAATTAGTATACAACAGTAAAACTAAATGTTTGAAATTCTTCACAGACTGTCATCATCAGTAATTCTAACAGCTAAATCTATTGTTTTCATTTCTTTTCTAAAAAAGTCATTAACTTATTTTCAAAACAATTTAACGTGCGATTCACTTTATAATTACAAAAATAACTTGATCCATTTTTTACTGATTTGAAGAAATTTTTAGAGTACTTGTAAACTTACCTGTAAATACTGATCTGAACCTCATTCAGTTTAAAAGAAAATGAAATGTATATAATATGTATATGTTTATTATACATATTTATATGTAGGTAAAATATGTGTTTAGTACAATTAATAAGGCCGTTAATATTTGAAAAGGTTTTTTAAAATTTTATTATAATAATTATTACATTTTACAATTTATTTACAAATGTTTTAAGGCTAAATCATAAATACACATTATTAATTAAAACCATACAAATTATTATATGTAAATGTGCATGTGCTTTATACAAATAAATAACTTCATTAAAAATCGAAGCTACATATCTTAATTTACACAGAGAAGAATAGAACAGTGAATATACATACCGATAAAATTAAGTTATATGTACAGCTTAAAACTACATTTTATGTTATGTAAGTATAAATATGTAAGTGGGTTTAAAAAATCATTTATATATAGGGTTAAGTCCGATTTAATATATCAGCCAGCTGCGTGCACTTTAGATATACATATTCTTTATATGCATATTAACTGCGCCTCGAAAAGATCCGTGTCGATTTTTCTTGAAATAAATCAATAAAATATCAATTAAATATATGTGTATATGTGTACTGTATCTGTAAAAATAATAAAACAGAGAAATAAATAGTTTGCATATTTTAAACTTCATTTTATTTTCTATATTTTCTTTTATTGAAGAGTTGAAGAGCCTTTAATCAAAAATTATATATTGCTATAAGATTTAAATAAATAAGGCGACGGTAAGCTATGGTATTTTTAAAAATAGTTTATTTAAGCAAAACACTTGATTGGTGAACTATTAAAGGTATTCACATATCGCTCAATAGCGCAGTTATCGGTAAAGTTGTAATATATAAGTTGGGGAAGTAAAATATAATATAAGTGAAATTAGTTTGTTCTAATTTTTTCAATTAACATTTCTTTATTTATAATTATAATTTAATTTTACTGGGTTCAGATCGTTTATCTAAAAAATAGTAAATAATATAAATGGCCTAAAGCCCGGTAAATGTAAATATAAAAATATTGATCGAAAATAATTTTTAATTTTTTTTAAATTTAAATTTTGTACAACAGTTTACAATAATAAAAATTAGCTGATCTTTTACGGAATACCGAAAAATTACTCGACGAGATACTTCAGAATGTCGTTAACTCGATAATGTTGTAATTTCTCAAAAAAAAAATTATATAAGATTTTATAACTTTACCGAGTTACTGAGCACGTGTGAATATCCGAAAAAATTATGACACATATATTTTACAAAAAAAAAAATTAATAAATAAAAACCTATTTCTATTATCTTTAAATTAAAATTAAAATTTAAATTTAAATTAAATTTAAAAAAAAAAGTTAATAAATAAAAACCTATTTCTATTATCTTTAAATTATGTTAAAGTAAATTTACTCGATTTTTAAAATCGTTATAACATGGTAAAGAAAAATAGTCATTATAAGAAAAGTAGTCTTTATCAAAATTAATTAATTAAAATGTGTAGCTACATTTTTAAGTTTATTTTCTAGATCGGAACTTAAACTGAGTTTCACCTTTCAACCCTAACAATAGTATTAAAACGTGAATATAAATTAAAAAGCTGAGGTCATGTGGAGTAAAAAAATATAAAAAATATTTCTATTTATCACCACTTAGGTTTCTATGCTCTGAAACCTGGATCAACACACTTAAAACCCTTTATTATTCATTTTTGAGTTAATGAAAGTATTGTGTTATCGAATTTATGACCATATAGATTTCTATGAACTTTAAATTGTATCCACATATTCTGAGAACTTTAATATTAATTTCAAATAAAAGAAAGGTCATGTGGATATTAAGATATAATTGAAGAGGCTTCGATTTTTTTCTATTTATTGCCACATAGATTTTATGACCTATAATCAGTATTTACATATTTTAAATTCGGACACACCTTTATGTGGTTTAATAAATATCAGTACAATATGTTTAAAAGCTTACTACATTATTTTCCAAATTCTGCCATTATTTGGCAGAAAATCAATCAAACTTTTTTATGTTTTTTGTTTTATTTTTATATAATCTGCCGTATTATATACATATATTTTCTATTCAAAAATTTCTATTCTATTTGCTGCTGGGTATGTACAAGATACGGTTCACGGGGCTGTTATTTCATACACATACAAAATAGCATATACACAAACCATTTAATAACTGCAGTAATCAAATATTTGACGAAGATAGGTTCAACGAAAAATTTGAACTAAGCCAAATTTTTTGAAAAAATAATATGTTGTATTTAAATTGTGCTATTTGTTTATAGCTGATACCGCCATCGCGTAATACATGTAAACACTTTTGGGTACATGTTTCATTTTAGGTCCTTAGCCCGATGGATAGAGGGGTGAATATGTTATAGTACATTTACACTGTCTCATTTAATGACTTGCTCAATTTTATTAATGAGCAAACGTTCACAATCTAATGAGCTCATTTACACAACTGATAGAATTTTTATAAACTTTACTTAATAATATATCACATAAAAAAATAAAATATATAACTGATATATGAAATTATTTATATACATTTTATATATCAATTACATATTTAATTAATAAAAACAAAGATTTTATTAAATACTTACTTCCTGAGTGCGTTCGTCTACAGCTCAGCTGTTTGTTTACATTTTATATATAAAATATATGACAAATGTTTCAACTTTTGGTAATTTCCCTTGTGGGATATATTATTTTTCTTTTTTAAGGATTACGTTCGACAATTTCCATCTTTAATAAGCTGATCTATTGATAATGAGCTCATTTATATGAAAGATTTTTGTATGGTAAATCATCCTCATTAGTGGTTGTAATGAGGAAAAAAGTCTAAATGAGACAGTGTGATTGCGCTATTATTTAATTCGTTTTAATTAATAATTAAAGGCCATTATAGCAACAAGATTTTCGATTCTTAAACATCAAGCATTATATTCAATTGGGGTTATTGATGTTTTGCAATACGACATGTACATTATACACCTCTAACGACTAGAAAAAACTTGATTTACACATTCATAATTATATCCAGTACGTAAAATCATACATCATATGTACTTTCAACATGTTACAAATCGTAATAATTTTTCTAGCATTCTAAATAAAACAGTTAAATAAAAATCGATAAAATTAAATAAGAAACTAAATAATTACTAAATTGTTATATAAAATATTATATACCTCTATATTATTTCTGATTTGGAATTTTATTTGTTTAAATATTTCAAATATGGGTATAATTTGGGAAAGTAATATATATAAATATTGCTTTCTTTAAGTATTAAAATTAGTAGAATGAATATCTAGCGTATATTTTAAAAGGCATTTAGAAATTTTTTGATATATAAAAAATCGGATTTCTAAAATTCATTAAATTTGTTGGTACTTACCCAGTTCATTTGTTCTAGTTTCAGGTAGTATTGTACTACATGTATAATTTGCAGCTGCTCTTTTATCTATACTATGTTTTTATTACATCGATGGACTTATACGTGAGATATTAATTGTGTTGCTATTTGCTATGTCGTAAGAGAGACGGTCGTTGTTAGAGTTTTTGTGTAATCACGTAAAATTGTAGTCGACTGTATTTCATGCTCCCCATTGTGAACGCGGTCAACAATTGCGGTATATGTTCGCTGAATTGTTGTAACAAAAATTGAAGTTGTAAACAAAGCTTTTGTTTCAACCGATGTCGGATGAAATAATATGGTCATCGATGAGTTTAGCTCAGTAAATAAGTGATTGTTCTTAACTTTATTTTTATTTCGGATGCTCTTCTCATTTCTGCATATGGGCTTTTTACACTGTTTCCGAGTTCTTGTCGCTTTAATTTTCCCTTTTATTTCTGAACTGTTTTCCACAGGTGTAATTGAAATTTCTGTAGAATTTTTTGGTGTATTTGATGGGACTGTTGTAATGGAGGTTAGGTCCACTGCGTCAATAGCACTTAGTAAATTTGGTGTGGATTGAAATTCAATATCAGAACTTCTCTCCGTTCCTGTAGTAGGAGTTTTGGTGTCAATAACATTTACATGTGCGTTATTTCCCTCAATCACAGTAAAAGAATATTGCTTCTCCTGTGGTGTTTTTAACTGTTTAATTTTAATTACTCGCAGTCGTTTAAATGGTTCAACAGTTCTGATTAATTCGGTTTTGTTGCTTAAAAGCCGCTTACGGACTAAGAGTTTACGTATATTTCGTTTTAAAATTGTGGAATTGTTTTGGTCTGTTGCATCCTTTGTTTGGTACTTATTGGCAATTATTTGGTCCGGTTTTTCAGTAAATATAGATCTTTTTTTTCTAATATCCGAACTAAATTTTTTAGATGGTGAGGGTGAAGTGATATTAGATAAATCATTTGATAATTTTGTACAGTTTTCACTTTGTCCGTAAATTTTTTCACGGTTACTAGTACCAATACTTTCTATCGTGTAGTCATATTTTAACTTACTATCAAATGCGATAAATATATATTTGGTAGGAATGCATAAATTGACCTTTAACTCGAGCTGGGATTGGTTGTGCTGAGTAAGGTCCTTTATTCTAAAAAATGTATATTTGACAGTTCGTTTTCTTGAAAATGTTTTACATTTGTTAAATGCATTGTTGAAACTACTTCCATAGAATTCGTTTTTGTCATTTTAGATAAGTTATGTGTTGTTTTCGCATGCCACAAAATAACATCACCCACTATGCTCTCTAATGATTCAGTTTGTTGCTGAATATCATAATTTGGTTCAATTGAATTAAATGCTAATATCAAATCAGTATCTTCATTATTCACATGGGGTCGTTGAACTTCTGGAGCACTGTCGATAACATCGGGAATAGCATAGTTATTGATCTTTTCACTACCATCGCTAGTATAAAAGTCTTCAATATTTTCTATAGCTGTGGTAGCATGAATATTTGAATCGGCCTCCCGCTTATGTAACGTTGATTCATAATCGGCTTTTACTGTTGATAGAATAGTACTGAATTCACCTGGACGACGTCCCGAAACATACAATGTGATGACACTGCTATTTTGATCTTCATCTAGTTGCTTTTGTTGCTTGTTTCGTTTAGATCCTTTACCTGATTTTCTTAGTTTTTTTCTTCCAGTTTTATGGCTTAATGTTTCTTCTATCACTCGAATTTCATCATCAATATCATCGTTTTCAGAAGACATTCTTACGTTATTTGTATCAATATCTTGGAGATTTTCATTATAAAGTAATTGTTTCGGTAAAATCGTATTTTTTGATGAATTCTCCACTTGCTGTTGAGGTTGCTGCTGAAGCAATAGTTGTTGTAATAGCAAACTATTAACTTGAGCTGCTGGTTGCTGTTGAAGTGTTGGGGTTGTAACAATAGTGTCTGTTATGAACTCCGTAGCAGTAATTGTTTCTGCTGAAGTATCAAAAATAGTAGTTAAAATCTTTTTTCCCTGAAATGTTACTGGCAAAACAGTTGACGTTCCCTCAAATAAAGTTGTAACGTATGTAGATGTATGTGTACGAAACTCAGTTACCGGTACTGGTGGAGCTAAATTTGATACAGCAGGTATTTGCATTGACTGTGTTATTGCTCCACCTAACGCCTCTAGTAGTGGATTTGAGGGTAAGCCAATATTACCAAGTAGAAGTTGAGATAAAAGAATATTAGCTAGTGGAGCATTAGCTGAAATTTGTGGCTGTAAAGTTGACACAACATTTTCAACTGAATAAATAGTGGACGGAATAATATGGGAAAATGATGTCTTTCGGCCACGTATGGTTGTTGGAGTAAACGTTACAGATGTAGTGGGTGTTTCATGTAAAATAAATTGTGTTACTTCCGTTGCTCCAGCAAAATTTGTACTTGACTCCTCATGAACTAGTGCTAGCGTTGTTTGACCATTATTTCCTACATATCTCGTATATTGTTGTGAGCTGACTACTTCAGTGCTCGTTTTAGCTGTTATTATATTTTTGTATTCTGTTATTTTACCATTTACAACAGGTATTGTTGCTTCTGCTGGCACAACATGTGTGATAGTAATAATGCCATCGAAGATAGGTTCAACGAATTCATTACGGCTACGAGAACGCACAGTGGTCATTCCTCGGCCTCGATTATTTGAACTGTTTCTGTTACGAGAAATAGTTGTTCTACTATTGTCGAGAGGAACATTATTAGTGGCAAAGTTTTTTAAACGTCTGTTGTTTGGTGATGTATGACTAGTTCGTCTAGTGGATGCAGTAGATGTTTTTGGTCTGCGAAAGGAAGAAGTGCTAGATGTTCTAGATAATCCTTTTTGGGTTGCTGTTGTTGCATCTTTTTCTCGCAATGTAAATTGCGTTCGTCCAATTGATGGTCGAGTTGGTCGAATAGCTCTATTATTTGCTGTTGTAGTTATTGCGGCTGTGGTCGCATGTTGCATACCAAAAATTTGATACCTTGTACCAAAACGCGATGATAATCGTGAACGCGTTGTTGTTGTACTTATAGGAGTGACAGATCCAATGTCATCTGTATTGTAACTTTGTGGTTCATTTGATGTGGTTGGTCTTCCACGTCGAAAGTTAGTACGCAAATTACTTCTGTTTGAAAAATTGTTTTCTGCACTTCGTCGTTCTCTTTTCTTGTCTGAACGGTTCTTTACTCTCCCTATTAGTTTATCGTTAATATTTTTATTCAATAAATTATTTGTTTTTAACTTCTGGACTTGCTTTGTATTTGAACGTCTTCGACGATTGCCATCATCGTCTAAAGAGTCTACTTCAGCATCATCATCATCTTCATATTCAGAGTCATCATCACTGTCTGTTTCCTCAACGTTTGTTTTTTTGTCGGTAATAGGTTCTTCTACTGCAGTAGATATAGATTTTGGTTGAAATAGTCCACGTGGAGGAAATAAACTACTTTGTGGGCGAGAACGGTTTAAATTAACTACAGGTCTTTGAAAACTGCGTGGTTGTGCAGGTTTTGATGTCGTTGATATTGCTGTAGAAGTCGTTGTTGTTTGGTCTTTACTGCGTCCACTTATAGGACTTCTACGAGACGAAATTGAATTATTTGAAATAATTGGCCGGTTTGTAAGGGTAAAACCACTCGGACGGCTGAGTGGTCTTCTGAAACGCAATAACGAGTTGTTTTGCTTTAATTTGTTAGAGTTAACTGCCTCCACATTCGCATCGTCATCATCATTTGGGGTTTCTTTGGTTGAGGTTTCTTCTTCACTTATATCATTTTCAGGTTTTTGAGTTTTTAATGTAATTTGTTGTGCCGCGTTGAATGTTGATGTCGATTTAATGCGAAGTCGTGAATTACCTGCATAAACGCTTGAAAATGGTGAGCGATAGTTTCCAGCAGATGTTGGTCTTAATAAAGATGAAGACCTTCTCCCTCCTGGCAAAGAAGAAAGCTGGATACTTGAACTTAATCGATTTCTTATTCCACCGAAATTGATACCAGTGGTTGACGAAGTATATATTTGACTTCCATTATTGCTAATTCTGCTTGGACGACTAAAACGGCGCGATGAACTCGGATTGAAATTTGAAGTATTAATAGACGAACTTTTACGTGTTGAGCCAAAACGATTATTAGTTGATTTTAGAGCAGGTGTCGCAGTAATGGTAGGTGTGAAATCACTTCTTGTAATTATTGTTGCACTGCTGGGAAGAAGATTATTTTTTTTTGGTGCAAATAGTGGTCGATTACGTGAAGCAAATGGACGTATAACAGGAGTAAAAGTGCGTTTTTTCGACAAAATGTTATCGTGCTGCAAGTCCTTTTCATCTATATTTTCATCTGATGATTCTATATTAGTCTCAGTTGTCTCTTCTGATGAAAGTACAGCTTGCTGAGTTATTCCAATTATATTTTCGGTTGGGGTAGGTGTGGGAACCAAAACGGAATTTTGTTGCTGAAACTTTGTGGTTTCATATAAGAAACTTGATGTACTTTCTATAATTTGTGCATATCTATTATTTATAATTGTTCCAATAACTTTTGACTGGTAGAGTGTTGTAGTTGAATTTGCTATTTTCGTGCCATCTATTAATCGTACTAAACCAGTCTTATATGTTCGACTTGCGCTACCTTCATTATTTTCTTCAGTGTTGACAGAAGCTGTATTTTGCAATAAGGCCTTTTTAACCTCATCTACATAAAGACTTGAGGTACTAGTTGTGAATTCTGTTATTTGACCATCTTCGGCTGCACTAGGTATTATTTGTGTTGTAAGAAACAAAGTACTTACACCTTCTGCATCAATTATTTTTTTGTAATCGAAAAGAATATAATTTAATTTCTCAATGGGGGATGTTTCAACGTTTATTTTAGTTTCTTTTTCATCGTCTTTACTATCTTTTTGTTGAGCAAAACTTGTATTTTGTAATGTTAGAGTTGGCGTAACTACATTTGTAATTGTTTCGAAGCGGGAATCAGTTAAGGTTTTGTTTGCTTCATACGACGTCGTGTAGTACGTGTATGTAGTATAGTATGTGGTGGGTTCTATTTTACTCACATTTACGTCGAATGGCATAGAAATAATTGAATTTTCCGGTGCAGATGGGGTTATATCTACTTTATTTTCTACTTTTAGGTCGCTATTTGAATTTAAAATGACTGTTTCCTGCTCATGGGATATTTCATTTGTTGACGTAGGTGTAATGGTCATAGGAGTGGCAATATTTGTAATAGTCTCCTCTCTACTAATAGTAGTTACATCACCGTATTTAGTCAATTTGGTCCAATAGGTAAAAGTTGTGAAATATGTTACCGGCTGTGTGACGGCCTCTTCATCAAAAGTTATCATTTTGGAAGGTGTTAAAGTTTCAGTTGCAACGCTTGTTATTGTTTCTAAGTGGCTCACCACATTTGAGTTGGTACCACTGTACATAGTTGTATAATATGTAAATGTAGTGAAACTGGTCTGTAATAAAAGAGTAGCTGATGGTACTATTTCATCTGTGTTGCTTTCTGAAATTATTTGATCGTCTATTGTATCATTACGCTTGATCAGAGCCTTCGGGTTGTTAATAATTTGTTTATCACCGTTTGAACTACTATAACGAATATCTGTCATTAAAGTAATATCATAATCTTGTAATTCTATCGTAGATGATGGGTGTCGTGACATTGTGCTATATTGTAGTTGTGATGATGTTTCTTTTCCCGAAATGTCACTAGATTTTTGGATTATTGTGTCTAATATTAAATTCTCAAATATATTATCATATTCCTTAGGAATTAATGTGTCAGTTATTGCAATTTCTGCAAAATTATTCTGTGTTTTTGTTGGTTCAATTGCAAGAGGTGAGGTTATCAAATTTGTATATACTTCCGTTCGTGACATAACTTCTGTTTCACCTTCTACGAAGATTGTTGTATAATATGTATACGTGGTGTAATAAGTTTCAATTTTATGGTTTTCATCGTTTAATTGATTTGTTATTGTAACTTTTTCTGGACTCATGTTATCCTCCTCTCGTACAAAATTCTCTACTTCACTTGGTACCATAAATTTGGAAAAAGTTTTTGTTATAGATAGTTCTTCTATAGAGTTGTGTGGAGTTGCTGAAAACATCTTACTTTCAAGTGAAACTTCTTCAGAGTTTTGCTGAGAATCGTTCTCAACTTCTATCGTAGAAGTTATGACATTTGTAACTACTTCGGTATGACTTGATATGCTAGTAGTTTTTTCATGGAAAAATGTTGTTAGATATGTATAGGTTGTATACAAAGTTCTATAAAGAAGTTCAATTTCTTCTGAAGATTCATCGCTATTTTCGTGCTCAATAAGAGATTCTTCTTCATCGCTTGCTACTAGTGTTGTGTTTTCATCCAATGTAGTTTCTTTAATATTCTTGTCTGGTATATTTTTTTTTAAATTTTCATCTGTTCTAAGACGTTCGGTAGTACCCGTAGTGAATTCATTATCATTATCTGTTATTTCAGTGTCAAAAAATTCTGTAGTGGAATACATATCTTCTTGTAAGTAATCTTCTTTATTGAATGATAATTCTTCCATCGCTTCGGAGCTTAAATTAATTTCTAGTGGTTTTTCTAGTTGTATAGATATAGTATTACCATTGAAACTCTCGGAAGTGGGCTTAATACAGTAATGTTTGGTGGCTTGCGTAATATCAAAGGTTGATATTATGTTCGTTTGGGTAACTGTTGAGGTTATAGTTTCTAAACCGTTGCCATCTGTAAAAGTTTTCAGATATGTTGGAGAAAGTGTAATAGTTTTCGGCACTTGCGTTAGGAAAACTTGGGATGTACGTATACAAGATTCGTTTACGTTTGTATCCTTTTCATTAATTTCTTCTATTATAAAATTATTTAATATAACTGCTGGAGTTCTAACTTCAGGTTCGGTGCTATTTTCAGTGTTGATAACATTAGAATTAGACTGCTCTTCATTTGGATTTTCTGTAGTATCAAAATTTAGATCACCTGTTGTAGTCATGGTTTCTGAAAATTCGTCACTGCAACCCAGTGATTTATTACATGTAGAAGATATTATTTGCATTTCGTTTTCATTGGTCACATTTATATCCATATTCGCTATCTCAGAATTTATATTATTTTGTGTAATATTAGCAGTTTTAACTTCGTATTCAGTGGATAGTTTTGAATATTCATTTGTGCTGCTATAAGAGCTTAGTTGCGAAATATCTGTTTTAGTGCTTTTATGAGTAAATTCCAAAATTCCTGTCGGTTCTATGAAATTTGAAAGGGGATCCTCTTCAAAGAATATGGTTGTAGCTCCCCCATGTACTTCTATACCACTCGTTACATCTTTTGTTTCTTTTGAGTTAGAATTAACATTGCTTTCATGACTTTCTATTGGAATGGTAGTCTGCTTTTTATTTGCCTCTCTGGATAATGAAGCATATATTGCAAGAATTTCTTCTTCCGATGGTCTTGAATACATTTGAGTGTTAATCTCATTTGGAGTACTTTGAATATTTTTACCTATATCTGATGATGGTATTTCCGAACTATGCAGTGAAGTGGAACCTTGTAAAACTACTTCTTGTTCTAAAACATCTTCCGAATCATTTCGTATTGATTGATCAAAGTTACTAGTTACAGCAACTGTAGCCATTTCTATTTCTTGTTTTTTATTTTGTAACTCAATGTTTTCTGTTGTAATTTCTTTCGTAATTTCACTTTTTAGCTTGATGTCATCAATAGGACTATTAGTTTTTGTTACTATCGTTGTGCCATATGTTGGAGAAATAGAGTTAATAGCAGCAGGGGGAACAAATTCTTCAAAACGATGCCCCAGAGTTGCTTCTCCTGAAATTGAAGTTATATGCCCAACATTAGTATTTTCCGTTGTTTTACTTGGGGAAAATACGATAACGCTATCTCCAACAGTTGTAACAAAATCTGCAAATCCATAATATGTTGTTGTTGAAAAGGAACGCTTAGGTTGAATCTGCGGCACAGCAGAAAGATTAGAATCGACGCTATTTATAACTTGCTGAAAGTAAAGCTTAGGTGATCTGTTGTCATCTCCAAATTGAACAGAAAACTTTTGTTCTTGCTGATCTCGCAAAAAGTTTTCAGAGTTATTTGATGAAGAGTATCCACTAGGTGCAAACTGATTGATGACGGTGTATGTGGGCAAGTTAGCAATCGGTAACACCTTGTTTGCTACCAATTTACGAATATCGTTGTCCGTAGTTTCATGAAATTCATTCCATTTGTTTTTAACTGAGTTTAGCGATTCAATTTCATTTACAGCTTTTGTAGCATTTACATTAATCTTGGAAGATTCAGACAAGTTTACCGTTGCATATTTTTTTATATTATTGATACCAACAAAATCTGTGTTTCCTACAAATTGATTATGTTGTATAGTTGAACGATTATCTTTGTCTTCATGTTCAGGAAAAAGATAATTGTTAATATGTTCGGGCATTATTTTCACAGTAGACGTCGATTCCCCCACCCAACTAGTTACCACAGAAGCAGAGTATGAGGGCACACCCTCGAAAAGTACACGGGAGCTCTTCTTCAAATACTGTGCATAAACCCGGCCATTATCAAGTGTCGTGCCAAGTACTTGCGTTGCATATTCAGTGGTTACACCCTCTTGTATAAATGTCCGAGCTGTCGATGTTAAAAGACCAACTTCGGGTTTTAAATTAATATACCGTCCAGGGAAGTCATTCCGTCCTTTGTCCTTATTTAATAATAAAACAGTCGTTAACGCTACTTTACAAACGATTATATACAATTAGTAATAACATTTATTTACAATAAATAATAAGTTAGAAACAGTAATAAAAGTATTAAATGTGTTGTATAATGTTGTTTTAACAGAAAAGTACACAGTTGGTTTATTTAGTTACAAAGATCCATCCGGCCCATATAGTTTAAGGAATCATTTACCAATTATGTACATATAAGAAAAGAAAAAAGAAAGAAGAGAGAAAAAATAGTGGAAATATAGATTAACTTGAAGTCACTAAATTCAGTATATATACGCCTACTTATAAAAATTAAGAAATTTTGATGAGTAAATGATAGCATTGGGTATGTAAAAAATTTGTACACTTATAAGAAGCACTGCAATTTAAGTTTAAAAAACTATAAAAATTCAATTAAAACCAACTTCAATTATAAATAAAACATTAAAACACAATTGCAAACTAACATGATATGTTTGAGGTTCTTATGTCACGAATAATACCAAACAAAAATAAACAACTGAAATCAGTTAACAGATTTTATTTAATAAGTTGAATGACTTGAAATGTGTTTGAAAAAAAAAATGTATTTATTGTTTTTGAGACATTTGCGAAAAGGTGTTTTTCCCCTTTAGTCAGGAAGACATGTCAGTTTTGAAGTCGTGAATCTAGGAAACCAAGAACATATGTTCTATATACATCGTTAAGCTGGAATAAAAACCTTTGATTACACAATAGCATATTCAAGGGGATGAATGAAGAGTATATATACTCTCTTGAAAAATAACTTGTCAACTTTTAAAGATATATATATGTATATTGATACATATATACATATATATATGAAAAAGCTAGATGAAAAATAAAGATGAAGAAACTGCAGCGTTTATAATAAAAAAAATCATTTAGCTAGTGTTGTACTTCATTTAGTTATTAAAAATTTTGACAGAAAGTATTTTCTAGTGTACCCCCATTCCCTTGGCACAATCGCATAAAATGAAAACATTACTAAAATGTTGGAAGAAATTATATAGTAAAAATATAAGATAATTTAAACTTGGCTACGCCCACGATTATTGGTATACCATTGTCGAGTTATTGCCTAAGCAGTTTTCTGCGATGAATACCAGGATTTTTTCGCACTCGTTCTTTGCTTGCGTCATGCAGTATGGGTGGTTTAAAAATTTAAGTTATAGCAATATACTGTTTCAAAAAAGCATAGCATAGACTTTTATTGGAAGTGTGCCATATACATATATTCTTCGTACTTTGTGCTCTTAAAACATGTTTTGAATCTCCTAAGTAATTCTTTTTTTAAATTTAGATATATTTTATAATTACTAACAATTGCTAATTGAATGCGCTCTCGCATTCAACGCTGTTATCTCTTTAGGCATTGAATTTGAAGTGAACTGCTACAGCACTAAGTATAAAAGTATAACCCTTTGACGATAGGCGTTAAGGCATTACATGAAAGAGTATTTAGCATTATTTGACACCCTTTGATGATACTGGGATTTGCGAGGAAGAACTCTCCTATTATGTTTACATAGATTTTGAAATTGGGCAGCGTGTAAAGTTTAGAGTATGAAGTCCTTAGGTATATTTTTTATTCGATTTCGGGAAAAGAATCATCGAAAGCACACTGACTTATCTAAGTTTCAATACTGTTCTTCTTGCAATCATATAGCTAATAAAAGCCACTTGCAGTTAATTAAATCTCTTTTAAATCTTATTAATTAGTCTTTATTAATATGTATTCACATACATGACAGAAATGTACTTATCATTATCATCTGATTTGATATAAACATTAGAACAAAAGGAGTAATTATATGTTTCCTTTATGAAAACTGGTCAATGTACCCTATTTCAATAAGCAAAATATCTGAAAGTTATCTTAAATCTAAAATAAGCTAACGAGTAAATTTAGCTTAAAGTGTTTAAAAGTGTCCTCTCTACGTTATTTTAACATGATATTAAGAAGGGAATACCATTATATAGCATATTTTCCTAAGATAAATTAACTTTCATTATGAATTACTAAAACTTTAATATAAGATCGTAATAATTCACCTAACAAAAATTTATTGAAAACGGGTTCATGCACCAAAACTTGTAAAATTAAGTAGTTATAATAATCAACATTTTTTCGGTTTAAATACTCTGTTAAGAAAATATAAAAACAAAAGCAACATTTTTTAGTTAATGATGCAGAAGGCACCTTTATTGCCGAAACTTATGCCGTGCGTAGACTACTAATTAAAACAGACGAGTTTACACTCGCTCTGAATAATTGCATTTAACAGTTTGCTACATATTTTCTGTTAACGATTTGTATGTTTCATAAACAAATATCTGAAGTTGAAAAGTTTATAACAGTATTCTAATGCTTCGACACATAATATTTTTATAATTTATTCTTAAATTAGTTCAATAATTAATACTTTTATATCACTCTGTACATTTCTGTACACTTGCTAACTATTGAAATTGCAATTTTATAATGTGAACTGCATTTCCTTTGTAAATACTTTAACATAGTTTATTGGTTCGAACTGTAATCGCCAGTAATTGATTTATAGTTAGCAGAATTTAACAGTAAGCCTTTTCTTTTGTAAGCGTGTCGCAAAAGAACAAATAAAATAAGCACTTGTTCCGATGACAACTCTGGATAAAATGGAAATTTTGTTAGGCGTATATATGCAAAACACATAATAAAATTTAAAGTTGATATTTCGAAAATGAATAATAATTCTTTGCAATTATTAGTAAAAATATTTTTTTTTACATGATTGTGAATAGAATATGAATTGTCATGCCTTTTAACAGTAAAATAATAAATAGAAAAAGATACGTATTTTTTACGAACAATGACGACACGAAATACGAATAATTAACGAAATCATTCGTTGACAGTTAACTGGAAATTTTGTTGGTCTTGGCAACCATGCGATTTGAGCTGCTTATTAGTTAAGCGATTTCAAAAAGGTTGGACTAAATAAGCTAGCAATGTTGTTGGTTCATATGTTATTTTTAAAATAGCCGGTTGTTCTTTTGTGATATGCTTTCGAAAAAAAAGCCTAGTGATAAAAATTATATCCCTAATGCAAGTAACATGAGTGGCTTCCACATATATTCTATTTAGAATAATAACATAATACATGCATTGGTTTAATAACTAAATTATGTTAGATCTTTACCAATGAGTAAGTATGAAAAAAGGAATATGGCCAATATTTATTTCATGGATTTTGATCTGAAACGAACAAAGTGTTACGAAATAAGAATGCACAACTTTCTGCAGTAATGCTTAGATCGAGACATGTGACTTTAATCAAAAAAATAAAATGACCGTAGAAATTTGTATTCATTTAAAAATAATGCTATATGTATGCGGATAGATTGGATTGTACTTGATTTCGCACCTTTTGAATAAATATACATATATGAAATACTTGTGTAATAGCATAATAATGCGAAGAGAATATCCCAAGACCACGAAGTTCTCCAGCACAAAATAAGATTTGTATATAAAGTAGCAATACTTTTTACTTAATGTAAAACTTTTTCTCACAATTTCATTAGGAAAATCAGGGTAAGAAAATACATACAAAGACAAGATTTAAAGTACACTTAAAAGGAATCTGTTATCCCTAAAAACACAATTATGATATCAAATAACTGCAATCAAATTATAATCATCGTCGTAAATTTTTCATTCAGAGTTGTAAAAAAACATCACTTTTAAAACATATTATCATATATGTTAATATGGCATCACTTTTAAAATATGTTAAATGCTTCTTTGGTATATTTTTTGTAGTGTTGTGTTCAATATGAAATATAAAAATTGTGAACACTAAAAATTAATTAATTTTAATAAAAGAAAATAATATAAATAGTAGAAGCATTTTTATCTTATATATTTAAATTAATTTATTTATTTATGTATTTGAAATTACTAGTTAATGAAAGCCCCATTTGATTTCAACGGATGACTAGAATTTTGCAACACATTTCCATGCACAATAGCCTGATATTTGAATTTGGCTGCACTGAAACTTAAGACGTGAAATTTTTTGCGAGTAAAAGCTAACTCTGAAGACTTTAAGAGCATTGTTGTTGCGCGTATTTTTTGCTACTATGAAAGAAAAAATTATCGCTAATAATATACTAATTTATTTTAACAAGGTGCTGCGTTTATCAGATACATACCTAACAAATGTGTGTAAATATATCTATTTGGACTTTACACTGCTTGATATAAACTATTTAACAGATTCTCTTTCACTGTATATAAAATTATTTAAAATTAATTATATTAAATTATTACAGAAACTTTTTAATAACTAGCTTAAAAAAAAGTATTAAGCTAAAAAAGTATTAATAAAAAAAAAAGTATTAATATTAAATTTGGAGAAGTTTTCTCACCTATTGTTGAAAACTATTATTAAGAATGGTGATTCTCTTTCCGTAATTCGGTTTATTAGTAGAAGATATTTCTATTTCAGAACTTATTCCTTACTTCATTCTTATACACATCGTGGATCATTTATTGCAAAATATAAGATACTATAAAATTTTTTATAGTATATGCATTTATGTATTACAAAAATACACAGCGACAAAAAGATAAGCATTTTGAAACTAATCAAGTTCGACAAGATTTTAATAACAGCAGCTATACTGTGTGTGTATATAAACCAAGTATTACAATCTAGTGAAAACCAATTTAGACCTCTAGTTTTTGTTTTTGATATTTGAAATTGAAATTGAAATAAATTAATGTATGTTTTTGTAAATGAAACAGACTAGAGACAGAGACTAAAGGGATAAAATTATTTATGTAGTGTGCTAATTAGTGTTCAATATAAGTGTCAATATATACAATACTTTTGGCAATCACTTACTCTATACTTTATAATTTAAGCGCAAAACAAAGAATTGGGCGCATTACGAAATATTTACAGTCAGTGTACAAATATTTTACATATATTACCTTTTATTAGCGCATAAAAAATTGAATAAAAAACAAACCTTCCTTTCCCACTTCCAAAGCTGGTGTTGGTTCGACTATATAAGCATCATCTGTAAAAAATAAAAAAAGTTCTTGTAACATGAGGAATGGTAAATAATTCGAGAATAATAACGCAAAAAAAATTATATGAATCCCATATTATTCAAATGAAAATTGAGTACAATTAAAGATAAGAATGCCATCATATTTCCTGTTTGAAGAACCCCTTTCTTCTTCTTATTAATATTTGTCTTAATTTAATTTTACTGTCTGATTCTGTAGACCCTTTCGTTCGTGTTTTCGAAGAATACCTTATAAGAAAAACTTAAACGAACGAAACTTATTTTTTTTGTTCGTTAAAATAGTTATTAACTGATATGGAATCAGTTAAACAAACGACGTTATCGTTTGCGGAACGCAAACATCATGTTCTGGAAATGTCTTTCTAAATAGGTCATGGCTAAACATGTTTAATGTTAAAACATTAAAACTATGAAAATGATATAAGCATGTTTATATTAGATTCACACGAGAATTTTAATTGTTATTTTAGCTAATATTTCAATTTATTCCTGATTCTTCTTCTTCTCGTTCTTGAGTTGGTGCTATTACGCACTTTTACTCTATAATGGCTGGAGGGCTTATCACTACCCCACACTAGGCTTTAACTAGGCTAAGAAATCATATCATTTATTTGTCTTTTAGTTGATGAAGGAACTTAAATCAGCATATCTTCTGTCTCTGATATATTTTTTCACGGAGTCAATCCTAAGATGTCTATGTATGTCTGTTGATCTAATATACCATGGAATCTTCAACAGTCTTCTTTATCTTGATTTCGATAGCTAAAAAGTTCAAAAGATTTCTATGGAAATTTTAACAGTTCAAAATAGAATTGAATAGCTATTTTACGAAATTTAGTGGATTTTAGAATGAAACAATACTGTTATTTATCGTATGTTTATATATGAAGGACATTCAAATTACAATGACACATTGTGTGAATTGATATTTTTGCTTTTTGATATCAGATGTCAATTTAAAATTTTTTTACTGCTAAAATTACAAGCAAAATTCTTATGTGAATCCAGTATAACTCTGACGTTTCATTTTGTTTATACAATTGGAATCAGTAAATGAATAAATTAATAAATTATTGTGAAAACAAAGGAGATTCTGATATCAATATAATGTATAAGTTAAATGAAAAAGCAAAATAGTCTAAACTGGATAAAATGGCTTAATACAGTAAAAAATTTAAAATAAGGGCTTTTCTTGTGTAAGCAGATCGGAAAATCACAATATAAAATAAGCACTGGAAATTTTGTTAGGCTTGTACATATATGCAAAACACCTAATAAAATTTCAAGTTAAAGTTTGGAAAATGAATAATAATTCTTTAGAATTATAGGTAAAATATTTTATTTTTCACATGATTATGAATAAAATTTGTATTTTCAGGATTTTACAATGTTAACAGAATAAAATTGGAAATTACAAGAATTGAGTATTATTTATCAAATATTTGTTGATAGGTTACTGGAAATTTTGACTTACTTCCAAAAACCGTTATCAATAGACGAATTTTTTCACTTGTCAACCATGCGATTTGATCTACTCATTAAGCGGGTATTAAACATCATACTTGGTGCGACTACTTAGTGCGTTGTATGTGACATTCCTATTCCTTGGCACTAGTCTCATCTGTAATAGGAATATTGGCAGAAATAACGAGAAAACTGATGGAAATCAAAATATTTCGATTTTTCGTCAGACTTCCTCGTGTTTTTTTTTTGTATACAATCGGATTTTTGTCATTTTATTATAAGAAAGAGAAGCGATAACACCGTTTAAATGCACGCATTATTTTATTTCATACTACATTTGTAATATTTTTTGCTGAGGAATATTAAAAATAATGTCACACCAAGTATGATGTGTAATAATAAGCGATGTCGCACCAAGTCATCGCATCAAGTATGAAGTGTAGTACCGGCTATAGTCAAGCGGTTTCAACAAAGTTGGACTAAAAAAGCCAACAGTGTTGCCGTGTCCTATGTTTTTTTTTAAATAAGCGGTTTTTCTTTTATGATATGCTATATATTAGTTTCTAAAAAAATTTTTTAATAACAATGTTTTAATAAGTTTTATATAATTTAAAAAATAACATAAATAAAGTGAAATAAGGTATGTTCATTCTTGAACAACTAAAGACATTTAATGAATTATTTAATAATTCAAAACTTGGGATATACTATAATTATAACTGACTATAATTTTAGTTTTTAAAATAAATATGCGAATATTTAATAACAATCAAAAAAACTCTTAATGATGCCCATAAGAAATGCTTAGTATTAAAACATTTTTGGAGTAAAACATTTCTTATTTTCAAGAAAGGTGCTAACATTGAAGATATGGTAAATGTGCAACGTATTGTTGTTCTAAGCAAAGGTTTGACTAACGTCGTAAGATTGGAACACATCATTCAAACGAACGAACACTCGCAAGTAATCATACTTGTAAAAGTTTATTAAAATGTTATTTAATCTGTTACTCTGTTACCGAGTTCCTTACTCGAGTTCGTTTCTACCCCTAATATTTCAACAGTTTTAGATGATTACTTTCATAGATCTTGTTTTTTAATTCTGAATTTTACAATTCCGTCCCTACTTACAATTACCTGAATCTTTTAGGTAAGCAGTTCAAAGAATCTCTTGTAACGTTTTTGCGTATATATTTAAATTCCTTCTTCCTAAAAGTAAAACCGAATTAAAATTACCTAACTTCCACAATTACTTTTTTACTTTCATAACAAATTTTTCAAATTGTTTACGCCAAACAAATATTTATTGGACTTGTCAAAATTGTATCGGTTATTGGGTATATTCAATAACTGACATTGTAGTATTTTGTAAGCATTCATGAATTTAGCTGAAGCAACCATATGCAGATTATGGTTTAACACGTTCACGGACGTCTTAAAAAATATTTGTACACTAACAATTGCAAAAGCTTAAACATGTTTAACTACAGGTTTAAGCAGTTAAATCTGCACACAAAGCTAAGCCGGTTTAGTGCATTTATTTAAAAAGACTACACGACAAAATATCGTTGAGAAAAGTCATTATTAGACGATAGGTTATTTGCTGCCGTCTGCTGTGTTTGAACAAATGTTAAACTTTTGCATCGTGTAAATAGAAATAGCAATGGATTTAAAAAAAGTCACTCTGATATTTTACTGAAAACAAAAATTTTATAAAAGACGTATATTACATTAAATTACTAAATAAGTAATTAATTGTACAGCTTAAAAAAAAAATAGAAGATTCGTTGTTCTTATTAAGGTCCTCGAAAAGAACGTTAATTGATAAATCTATAATATAATTATTTCACACAAACTGTAATTAATTTATATTATGTAAACTTCATCTTGACATTTGCTTTCATGTCATTAGGTTAAAACGTAAGATACGTTAAAAAATAAAATAGGGAAATGGTCCGAACAAGAAAAGGTTTTACGGATATTTAATTAAGCTGATATACGATTAATGAAGACAATGTATTATAAATATGTTGGAGTTCTATTTATATTGGTCCAAATTTGGACCCACTTCTGTAAAATTGAAAACATTGATAACTACTATATTATTAAAGGAAAACTATGTAGAACTGAATCGATCTGATAAAATTTTGCTTATGATGGTTTAAATATAAATTCTTCTCCTCAAAATTCACTCTTAAATACTTATATTTACGTATTAAAAATTGAGTCCATCGATTCAAATTTAAAATTAAATGAATATAAAACTACATAGAAGTCATAATTATATATTTTATTAATATATAACAATGACTGAAAATGAAAATTTGTAATAAAGTTTTTCTTCTTTTTAATTATTACCTCAAATGTAACTAAAATAGAACTATACAAAACGTATGACGTGTAAACAAAACAACTTTTGTTAATGAATGTTTAATAACACGTATGCGGTTAATAAGTTTAAATTAAGTGAGGTTATATCAGCGATTCTAGGGATCCACTTATGCGTATTGGCCCATTGTATTATCGAATAAGAAACTCATAGGTTTAAATACCACCTTGAGCCTCTAGCAGACGCATGGGACCCATCAGCAAACCTACTACATAACCGATATCTTTACGAGGTAACTCAATAAAAGTCCTTAATGTTTTCTTAAAAGAATGCAGCCAACTTAATTACCAACATATGCATGTCGACATTTCGTTGAGTCCTCTCATCTTTTATTAAATAAAGAGTTTAAAGGTTAAAAAAGACCTACATTTTTTTATATATCATATTTCTTGTGTTAGAATTATTACATTATGAATAATCTTCAAGTTTAAAATAGTGAGCTACTTCAAAAAATTCGAACTAAACACTGAAAAAATAACGCTATTTTTCTTTAAAACCCAGGAAAAATAACAAAATTCGAACTAAATACTGAAAAAATAACGCTATTTTTCTTTAAAACCCAGGAAAAATAACAGTCAATTCAGTGCGTAATATTTTGTAAGTATGTTGCAAAAAGGCAACATAAAATAGCAACGCTTTGGATAGCAATACTAAAAATGTTGCAAATATATGCTTTGTTTTAATAAATGACAAGTTTTACATATTAAAATGGTCATAACAAAGTACGTAATATGTTGAGAAAAACAAAATAAATATTTCCCTAGAATGCGTTTTAAGTATATTATTTTATTATTATATTAATGCACTATTATAATATTTTATTTTAATACCTCTTTCAAATATGGAAATAATTAACCAAACATATTTAATAACCATTCACAATAGACAAATGTGTAGTGTTAGCAACGCTGAAACTAATTGACATGTTTATTGCTTAAGTAGTTTCAAAAAAATTGGGTTAAATAACACATCAGTGATGTAGTTTCATATGTCATTTTAAAATAATGGGTTGTCTTTTACAACCCTTTTTAAACGATTATGCCTAATGCTGAAACAAATTAAATTAAGTAAAATTATGCCTAATTTTATCCATTCAAATCATTTGGTTGCGTTCATTACAAAGTGAAATGACAAAATGATTCCGCTTTAGTTACGAAAAATTCAATTTGATCAAAACCTAATCAAAATGAAGCTTGTAATTCGCAATAGTGCAATTGTTTAGCGGTATTGTAAATAATACTTATTAGCTAAAAACTAAAAAAATATTGATGCTATTGTTAAAAAATAAGATTGATGTTATATGGTAATTCAAATCCATACAAAAATTCAACACCTAAAATTATGAATACCATGTTGAAAAAATTGGTAATTCACAGTAGTACACTTGTAAAGATATATAGGCACACACTACCACTCCGCAATTTAACCAAAAACATCTAGTATCTTGCTAAAGTTTTAATTTGTATGCAAAATACACTCTTGTTTAAATAGACAAGTCATAACCGATCCAAGGAACTGCCAAGAAAATATTATGAGATCGAGAAGCGATATATTCAGAACTTTTATTAAAAATTTTAGAGAATATTCCAATTATTTGTTTAAAATTGTTTGTAAACAAAAGTGCAAACAAATTTAAACGATTTCAAAACAAATTTGAAATTCGTAGAAAAGAAATATTATTAAAATATGCAAAAATTGCGGAAATTATATATTATAAAAATATACAAAAATACACACCGAATTTCTTAAGTTGTTCGTCGCTAACAGGTTTATGCTTATTAAGGCATAAATATTTTCAACTGTAATTAATTTTGTTGTAAAAGGAAATTTCAAAATTTCTGCATTGTTAACATTGCTTTTAATACGCTATTCATTTTAATATTAATTTTTTAATAAATATTTAAATTTACACAAAATTTAGTTTGCCTTGAATTTTAGGCACATACGTAAGGCTTGTTAATTATGAAAACAATATTTGACAGATTGCAACAGTGATGCCAACATATCAGTTAGAGACTTTAGCAAGAGACTTGTTATAAAGCAAGACAAAAGAAGATTTCAATACAAAATTCGAGAAATTTATTTTCAGCGCTCTTAATAAACCAAAACTAAACTATTAATAAACTATTAATTATTATAATTAACTAACTATCATTGCCCACGTCTATCGAAGTGCAAAATGGACCGATTAAACGGATAATTAAACAGCAATGAAGAGCTAATGATGACTTGCAGTCTCTATGCAAATATCAAATTCTCTACATAAATGATATGAAGTGATATCTTAATAAATATAGTATCTTAATATCTTAATAAAACAAATGGTTTCAACAAAGCCAATGTTTTGCATTTGCTAAACTAAATAAAAGCAATTTCTTCGCCGTATTTAGTTCCGGATCTCACTTTTGATTTTATTTTATATATGTATATGTGTATATAGGTATGCATAAAGTGGATATATGCAAGCATTTTTTGTGTCAATGTCGCGTTAATATTTACTTCAAATGTTTTTATCTTGGCTCGTCAGAATATCTAATAAAACATATCGTTTTAGAAAATGATTGCAGTTATTGTCAGCAGTTTGTCAGCAGTTTGTCAGCAATTATTTCACTTATTATCAATAAACGAAATATAATTGAAAACTTAAAATTCGCTTTCACTTCTAGTTTTTAAACATGTTTAAGGTTGTTTTCCGGACGCGCAGTACATGAAGGTCTGCTTTACATATATACACCCATGCTCACAACATGAGAGCGAAGTTTTTTCTTGACTTATTCACCTGCGTATTTTCACATTCCATTTTTACAAAAAGTATTTTATTTCATACTTTCAAATCTGTTAGCTTTGTAAATATTGAGTTTGATGCTTATCGTTTGAATGTCATACATAATAGGTTTTTTCCTTTTTTTACTCGTGATTATTTTATACTGGTGACTTACATATGTATATAAATGTGTATTTTCGATCACATTTTTAAGAAACCAATGAATTACTTCGAAAGTTTCTTTCTTAATGGATAAAGAAACTACTTATGGGATCAGCAGACTCCGAGAAGTGTGCAAATAGAAGAATCAGTAATTTTACAAACAGCTGGCTGTATGAATAATTTATAGATTGGTGAAAGTTTGTGAAGATTTGTTTGTCATTTTACTGTTGTTTTTATCAAAGGAATAAAAAGATGACACAAAAAGCATGCGGATGTGCGAGTATGTGGTTATGTAAATGGAAGCATACGAGCATCTGCTCGCACATACGTATGCATATAAATCTTATAACTGGTCGACAATAGCACAGATATGGCAAACCTATAAAGAACAGGTATTTGGTTGGTGTTTCAGTTTTTGCTTAATATTATTATTTTGCTGTTTTGTTGTAGCAATTTTTTATATTGAGCAATCATATTAAAATAAAAGTTATATCTCTCTTGGTATGCTGAAAACTTGCATTCCATATTAAGAAAGTTTATATTATTTATAAATAGTCATGTTCTTTGAGTCTAGTTATCTGCAATAAAATGAAGAACAAGTCTTTTTTTATATTTATATTTACATTTATATTTATATTTATATGAATGTTATTAACGCTTTGTTTTTCTGTTGAGCATTAATATTCAGTATTTGAGCAGTTCTACAGTACAATGAGAATAATGATATTTTACGTTTGCAACGGCGAACCGCTATTTCTCTAACATTTGCTGTTACCGCTGAGTTGTGTGGATTTCTACTTGAAGTGAATTAAGTATTTAAAGGCAAATGCAAATCAGTTTCTTTGTACACAGAAAAAGCTGATAATATAACAGAAACAGAGCAAAAACACATATCCATTTCTGATTTACTGATACTCTACTGCAGCGTCAATAACTGTTCATTCGATTCGGTTTAAGATTTTCTGCATGCAGACTAGTGTAATGCGACAGCACATACACAACTACATGCATACATATGCATTCATGCTTGGGCTATGTGTGTAGAACAGAGAAATAATGCAAGCAGTAGAGGAAACTCCAATTTCGTTTTTTATAAATCATTCAATCAAGAACACTACAGAATAAAATTGTAACCCAAGACCATGTACAGGTGAATTGTTGTGTTGGTGTCTTTCACTTATTATCAATGTATGAACAATGTACCAGAAATTGTTGTAAAAGAATGTAAAAAAAATGTAAATTATATTAATCATTTAAAATTTGTAAAGACTAATGCTTTAAGTTAACTTTGCATCAAATTAATTTTGCTAACCACGGTTAATTAATGCAAGATTATGTTAATGTATATTATAGACATAAAAAACTACCTGAAAATTAGCTATGTGAACTAAGAATCGAGTTTATACTTACCATATAATTGTGCATGACATAATTGCAATAACAATGAAAGCAAGACCGATATTAAAGGACAGTATATACGAGACCAATTTGCATGGAATCCTGACTTTCTGACAGTAGTCCTCATGATCGTCGGATGGGGGATTCGTTCACGTGGTTGCAACATTTTTGTTTTTTTACTAGAACCTTAAATTTACTTCAAATCTATACCCGAGAATAGAAACTAATATATATAAATATGCACCAAAAATATTTTTGTAATATTCATAATCTCTATTACTGAGATATGTAGTTAAATTCAGATATTTTCTTTTAAGATTTAAATAAAATTGCAAAACATCATCAAATTTTTATTGTAAGTAAGAATTAAACATATTTTGTGTCATTATACATTTAAGACGATTTATTAATAAGACCGAATGTATACAGAGAACACGCACCCTTTTCTATTATTTTATTTAATACAAAAACTTCGCATAATAAACTGAGCTTAATCATTTGACTTTTAAATTTGCGCGTATTTAAAGTTGCCAATAACCACGATCATACTTGGTAAAGGAAAGTTTCACTACTGCGCGTGCAGAACTGACTCGAGAGGTGGTGACTCCCAGTTGAAATCATTAAAAACAGGTAAGAAGACGCATCAAACCAACTTAGCCAACTTGTACACGATTGTCTTTCGTTACTCGTAGCAAATAACGGCTAACATAAATATTTCAAGTTGGACAAGTTTTTATAAGAAACTGTGAGAAACACAGACTATACATTTAGCATGTATTTATGCATTAGTATATTATATATGTACACACATATAAGTATATAAATGTATATGTATCTAACAAATTTCACCTGTAGCTCAGAACACTACAATTATTTCTTGTAACCAAGAATTGTTTTCAGATAAGTATTCTTAATCTTTCGTACTTTAATAAAAATAAATCAAGTTCACTATTTCTCATAAGCTAAACAAATTAACAAATTAATCCAGAGTTTAAGCCGAGCTTTAAATGATTCATGCAATGTATTAAAGCAACAAATTGAATGTTATCCAATCGTTAATGTGGCCGAAATGCGATGTCCATTAATAGATTTCTGTAGGTAAACAATAGGTATATGCTTTTCGATGTTGAATGTCCAAATAAAACAAAAAACTAACTTTGAAAACGAAGATAAATAAAGCGCAAGTTCGTCAACTGATGAATAGTTTCTCTAAGTTAATCCAAACAAGTTTTTTTCATCTCTTCAAATATTTGATTTTCTAAGATCATCATCGTGTTAAAATGAGATGATTTTTAGAAGTTAAAAGTACTTTCCGTAAACACAATCGCGTATAGTCTCATCTTTTCAAAATGCATAGAATTATTTTTAATCATTTTGATGTTAAATTAATCTAGATTTTAAAACAAAATTAGATAATTTTAATCTTAATTCGTTTCATAGCATAATATAACATAATATACATAGCATTTAATTCCTAACGCCTACAATAACATATATGTATATATTGCTATAATAATTTTTTAAAATTATGTGATTATGTGATTAGTATGCTAAGTCCATTTGTATATCTAGTTTATTCATTTTTAATATTTCTACTTATTTATAATTTTTTTTTAATGCATTGTTTATTAATTGATATAGTTTGTAGAAAGCGTTTTATTTAATATGGTCCTGCGCTAAACGATACCGGAAACTGCTGGAAGATTATTGTGTACTTTATAGCATTATTTATTTTTTATCACTAGTAGCAGCTTCTTTACTTTTAGATAATGAAATTTTATACTAGCCTATTTAATTTCTTAGACATATATATAATTTGTAGCCTGTTCACACTAGGCACTTTGCGAACGTTTTGCACCGTAGAGTCGCCAAGCATGGAGGAGACAAAGAATTCATATTGCGGATGGTAAGCAACTATGGTATGTTCTTCGTAATATTAACATAAGTATACTCAACATATAATAAATAAATAAGATTTAATTGATAAAATCTGTAGTTTTACCTAAAAAACTTAATTTTTGTATAAGAGCTGATATAAACTTTTGAAGGAGAGACTTCTGATCTTTGAAGAAAAGTTTCGTTATAAAAAATTAATATATTTGCTATAAATGTTGATTTTCTTAGACCAAAACTTAGTTTTAAAGGGAATGAAAAAATTTAATTTTAAATGGCAGGTGGTATTAACCCTTGAGATAGCGTTTTGTAATATACAAATAAAAGTTTTACGTAAAAGAATAATATTTGTAGATCCTAGGTATTAGCCCTATCTGGTTTTAACCAGATTATAAAGATACTTTTATAAGTGGATTGTGTCAAGATTTCGACAAAAATGGTTGCAATTTATTAGAGAAAGTTGGAGTTTTGGAAAATAATATTAGCTGTAGAATTATTTTACTGAACTGGTGAAAATTTGTCTTTTACAACGATTCACAAAAACATCTATTACAGTGTGAATTGTCTCATAAGAAAAGGCTTCTAATCAAAAACTAATAAAAATTCCGCTTGCGGTATTACGTCTGGAAATCGAATGGATCGAAAGAAAATTGTTTAATGTGAGATTTTATAAGTTTGAAATTTTCTATCAAAATAATAATTTAAAATACATAGGGAACACAAAATTATTATTCAAATAAATTAAATTATTCTTTATTATTATGAAAATATAGTTTTAGTAAAATTACGGATCAGTAACTAAAAACGAATAAAAAGTCGTACTGAAACTTAAAAATTGAGTTTTTTAAGACAAAGCCCTGCTAAAATAGCGTGTTCTAAACCAATTACAGAAACAGTCAAACTGTCAAAATAAATTAAATAATGTTTTGAGTTGAATATTATGTTAAACTTTATGTTTTCCACTTTTCAGAAAAAACGAATAAATTTTTTATGGTTATGCATACCGCATAGATCTCCATTGTTTATTACAATTGTCTTAAGACACTAGATTATACTTAAAAATGCTTAGTGAGTATAAAATAAATCCAACCAATTTTTAAATTTATATCAGCTTATTGTAATGTGCTTGTATTCAATTTTTATTAGAGTAGGATATATGGGAGTCAGTTGGTTGAATCGCTTTTTCAGCGTTATTTATTTTTATCAAATGGACCGCACGTTGTAGAGTGGTCTCGGATGCAGAGTGTCTCGGGCACGGCAAATACGCTTTTTCGGCATAGTGCCGAAAATCCATGTTATGCAGAGTGTCACATCAGTGTTGCCAATTTCGTATTTTTACTACTTTTTGGTTGTGCCTAAATTTAAAAGGAAATATATACATGCTTACTTGTTTGATTTTTGCTTACAATTATTTGCAAGCAATTTCAAAAATGAGTCAATCCAAGAAGTATCAAATAATGGCTTTCAAAATTATGCAATCACTTAACGATTATGTGGACCGCATAGTCTTTTGGAAGGCAGATGATACTCTTCTAATCAAAGAATGTTTAAATTTTGTAAAAATGCTACAGCAGAAACAACATCCGAAAAGGTTGTGTGCGGAGAAGTTGTGGCGGAATGACAGGAGAATTCACTGTTCGTATGCATTTGTGTCTAATGAACTGCGCCTGTTAGACACAAATGCATACAACAACTTCTACAGGATGTCCAGCGATACATTTAAATTGTTACAGCTTGTAGAAAAAGATCTACAAAAGTTGGACACAAACGCGCGAAATACTATTTCTTCTGCAGAGCAATTATCCGTGACACTACGATTTTTAGCAACTGGGGAAAGTAACAAAAGTTTAGGATATTAAACTAGGTTATCGCACTCCTATTTGGTATATTGTAGGTATACCAAACGTATGCCGCACAATTTAAAGAACAGTTATTTAAAGGTGAATATTTTACTTTGTATATTATAAACATGAGTAATATGTACAATATATACAATTGTCTAATCTGAATTATTTATATATTTAATATTTACAAAGCTTTTGACTTAACCATTATATACAATATTTACAATGTTTTGGACTTAAAAATTGATATGTGCAATATTTACAATTTGTGGCTACATGTCTTCCTCGTCCAGAACACCAACTACAGCTTCTGCCAATATGTCTGAATGTCTGGTTTGTGGTACTGTGGTACTTTCGGCTAGATCTTTTGCTGCAAACGTCATTGTAACCTCTTGTACTTTAGTAATAGCCTCCATAACGATGTTTTTGTTCGCCATTTCATTTAAAGTAGCCACCACCTGCTCTTCAAGCCATTCATACTTCCTGTTTGATCTGCTTTCTACTTTATGCAAAAGTGTTTCATAGTTGTTGTCCAAATTATTTTTCCGTTTTTCAGACTTTTGTGAAGAACTAGGCATCTGAAATGAAATATAGTAATAGTACAAATATACAAATAATCAAATACACACTTTAACTTTAATATTATTTCCATTGCAGTTTCCCACCACAATTCAACAGTGGAAATCAATTGCTAAAGATTTTGAACAAAAATGGTAATTTCCACTATGTCTTGGGGCATTAGATGGTAAGCACGTTGAATTTAATGCACAAGCATCAGATGGTTCTTATTACCGAAATTATAAAGGAAGAGATAGTATAATACTGTTGGCATTAACAGATGCAAATTGTAAATTATTTACATAGACGTCGGCGCTAACGGTAGAACAAACGAGAGCGCAGTATTGAAAAATTCGTCTCTTCAAAGAATATTGGATAATGCTGCAGCTCATTCCCCACCAGATGAAGTAATAGGAAACAACAGATTGTTGCCATATGTTGTTGTGGGTGATGGTGCTTTTGCTCTTCATTGACACCTTATAAAACCATTTTCACACAGAACTAATATAGTAAAGAGGCAAATTTTTAATAAACGACTTTCAAGAGCCAGGCAAGTTGTAGAACGGTCATTTGGAATTTTGTCGTCCAGATTTGGAGTGTTTCAAAAACCGATAAATATGAAAAATGTGGAAAATATTGAAACCATTACTCTGGCATGCTGTGTACTGCATAATTTTCTTATGGATAGCTCCTTGCAGTACGCTAATTTTGAGTGCCCTTCAAATCCTTAAACATGCGAAGAAAGTTCGAATATTTATGCACCATTTGAGGGTGTTCGAACCGAAATAATGGAATATTTTAACAATGAAGGAAAATTGCACTGGATGGAAATGTGATTTATTTAAAATGCAATTTACTTACTGAATCTGGTTGAGTAGGACTTAGAAATTCATCCTCCACCGTCTAGCTCTATTAAAAAAGAAATTTGTAGTATATTAAACAATATTTGCATATATTTTGTTTAAAATAAATATAATTGTTACTTAATATCTATTACTTTTTGATTTTTCACACGAATGTCATTACTAAAAAAAAATATTATTCATGAGCATATTTGTAAATTTTGAAAAATATTAACAAATTTAAATAGTTAATAATGTAATGATATTTATAAAAGAAATAAATCGAAAAATTTATATTTATAATTATATTTATGGTGTAATTTTTACTTATTTTGTTCTGAATATATAATATACAATCATATGCAAAAGCTAGACTGATTTTACATTTTATTTTTAATTTTTATTTTATTTTATATATATTATATAATATATATCTGGTATATATTAGTATGTTGTATGTGTATATTTGCATATGTATATATATGCATTTGTGTATGTATGTATGCATATATTTGTTTACAATTTTATTATTTATAAATGTTTTATTTTGTTTTTGTTTTTCTTTGTATTTATATATAAAATATTTCATTCACAATTTGTGATATTTGCTGAATATCTAAATACTGTTATTTTTAATGTACAGATAGAAATTCTACTATGTGCATAATGCATATAAATATACTTTTTATAATATAAGTTGTAAAAAAACAATAAACTCATAGATACAAATAAAGGAATTTCTCCTGCGCTTTTTTCAACGGGCCCATCCAATAAAAAAAGGAAAAACTTTATAATATATTTAAAGATAGTAATTTATTATATTTCATAAATGAAACAATGCTTACAGTTTCCTCATAACTGGATGTACTTTTTCTGATTGCCACTGATGGCCGGAGAAATTCTAGTAAATGGAAACACCATAACCTTGGAGTTCTCACGTCTTCCAATCCAGCTCCACTTCGCTTGCTTGAGCTGATGATCCGTAGCTCTCTAAGGAACTGAGATCTGATACTTTGTATTTTACTCTTCAATTCCATAAGAGTTAACACTGGGATGTCGGGTTTCATTAGCCCAAGCATCGCGTTGAATGCTTGCTCCCGCGCCACTCTGTCATGGTATTTGGGATTTTTTACTTCCCACAAGCATTCGTGCAGCTGGTACATGGTTATCAGCTTTTCAGTTACTTCTCTCTCCCAACAGAGTGCAATTCCACAAAAATTAGCAACAACAAAACAAAGTATTCGCTGTGAAATAAATAATATTAAATCGTTTTATAAAAAATTATAATTTTACTTACAAATTGCCACCAAAAAAAATTGCAACAATAAGAGAAAGTATAAGCTGTAAAATAAATAATATTTTATCGTTTTATAAAGTATTTTAATAATACTTATACAAAATTATACGTCAGCGCCAAACCGGAAATTGTAGAATTCGATTAATAATCGTGTGGCGGTATATAAAATAGGCTGTGTTACTTCTTGCCATTTTTTTCCAAAACATATTAGAATTGTAGTTATTTGCTCCTAAAAGGCGCAAATTTTGAAATTTATTACTAAACAACACTGTTTTGCCTTAGTGCCGGGGCACAAATACGCCGGCTCTTATGCCGGAGTTTGAACGGCCATATTGTTTTTTCTCTCATTCTCAAATTTAAAATTTGCATTGAAAACAACAACAATTGTACTCATGCCGTGCCCGAGACACTCTGCCTAACATGGCCCTAAGAGTAGTATATTTGTTTATTTTTATTTATACTTATAAGAGGTGTGTTTTTGAATGGAGTAGTTGTTTTGCATGTTCGTTTTATTTGGAGGCAGCTCCAAATATCTATTATGAAAAAAACAAAACAAAAATTTAAGATTTTATCTATGGCATCCCATGTTGTCTAGATGGCACCCCACATAGTCTCTGAGAATTTAAAAAACGGTCTCGAATAGTGCGCGCGAGATTGGTGTTAACAGGAATGATTACGGATCAAAAATTGGGATATAAAAGGAAAACAGTTCGCAGAAAATAAAATTTTTTTGTCGTGAAAAATTGTCGTGAAAAATATTCATACATATATAAAACTAGTTTTTTTTGAAAAATAAACATATAAAAATTAAATTATTGATAATCTTAAATAAAACAAGTGATTAAAACAATAAATATAATAAAATTATTTGGTTTAAACATTTTAAATTTTAAATTCTCTTAAAATTCTTGAAGCCATTGATGCTATCATTTCTCTAAGGTATAATTTTTAATCTTTTTTTACTGCCCACACTGTAAAAAGATAAAAGTTTAAAATATATTTTTTGGATGCAGTAAAAAGAACTGTTTTTGTGGAAGTTTGTGAACCTTTTAAAGGACACTCGAATCACCTTTTGGATAGCGGTTTTCTTAGCAGTTGCCTTAATTTATTGACTATGTTATTCAAATATAGATGAATACAAAATAGTTATAACCGTTTTGCATATTCAATTCCGAAAAGAGAATAATTTCAGAAGTGAAGTGAACAACAACTCGTGTCACAGAAAAAAGTAACACTGAAGAAAAGCAACCCTGTTAGACAGGATGACAGCTGAAAAGGAGAGGCAGAAGAGGATGACGGATAAAGACACACAAAAGTGAAATGCTCGGTGATTTATAAAATATATATAATAATTATAAACAGTACGTATATTAGTAGTAATAAAAATAATAATTAAAAAACTAAAATCACAAGCATTACATGTTTTCACATTTTTTGTATTTGTTTAAAAAGCATTTTCTTCGCAAAGACGCCGTAGAAAAAGACAAAGAGTGTAGTATGTAACTAGAATAGATGGGCCGCAGAAACAATAATTCATCATCAGTGCCATCAAGATGTCAAGAGGGGACATAAATGCAAGATGTATTATAAGCTATAGAAGCTGTGCAGCAAACAGTAAATGCAGTTCAAGCTGACACGATTTGTAATCGGTAAGATATTAGCAATTTACGTAAACAACTTGCCAACGATAAATCGGTAACTCACGAAAAGAATGATGGCATATACATATAAGAAAGATCAAGATGATGAAAGGTGTACTGCTGAAGTTGTATGCCCAGAAAGCGAAGGCGTCCGACTTTATGATTTGCCAAAATTCAAAGGTAACGTCGAACAGTGACCACTTTTGCGTGCTGGTTTTGAGTACACCACCAAAACATTCACATATACCAACAGGCATAATTTAATGCAGCTACAGAAACGCGTAATGGATGAATCCAAAGAAGTCGTTCAGTCACTGCTAAGGTACCTGCAGTTATGGAAGAACTTGATTTTCGTTAAGGCTGCTCAGATTTTCTAGTAAGATCCTAGTTAGACAATTTGAGAGAGTGATCAAGAAAAATATTGATAATTTAATTGCCTTATCGTCTCTTGTGTGAAATGTCGTAGCCTTTTTGTCATCAGCCAAGTGTGAGCCACACTTGAACAACTCAACATTGTTAGAACATCTGGTGTATAAGTTGCCGCCTAGTAAACAATTTGAGCGGACGAGTCATGCTGCAACTCTGAAGGGATATCGCACAATAAGAGAATTTAGTGTTTGGTTTAGTGTTTAGTTTAGTGAAATCACGAAAATAATTTGTCTCTTGTCACAGCTATTGCCTCAACCAAAAACATAAAAAGGCCAAAATCACAATCTCAACTAGTCATAACTCAACTTTACGCACCGAATTATGCGTGCTCAAAACCATGAGAAAGAACAACAGAATCACCTGAGAGATTTGCGAAAAGGAAAAGATCCTGCGGTATGAATGATTGCCGTAAAAACCATAGTAAATTGCTACATGAGTTCCAACAAGTGCGGTCTACGTCTAAATCAGTTCAGCAGGTTTTACGTTGTGTCAGTCCATATTCCGACCTTCTCTTTAAATTGGTTCCGATAATAATTATGGTTCCAAACAGATAACTAAAGATTTTCGCGCTTGTGGATGAAGGGTCTTCAATCTTTATGTAGGATGCCAAAATTGCGACTCAGCTGGGTCTTAAAAGCAAGATCACTTAAAACTCAATAGTGCTGAATATCAACATAAAGGGTGAAGCAGGCGAACAATATGAGTTTAAAAAAGTTTACGTGATTCTCAATCTTAGTCTACCACTACAATCGTTTAAAAATCAGATTATAAGTATAACGATGTTCGCCCTTTAATGGTACTGAGCCTAAATTGCGCCAACATTAGTGCATCTTCTGCACTTGTAGCCGCTGGTGCATCTGATCCATTTGCTATTCGAACTATACTTGGATGGGTGGCATATATTCCAACAGGTTCAAGTGCTACCGTTAATTCGCCAATTTTGTTTGCCCGAGCAGAATCATCATTTAAATGTCTTGATCATACTGCTTAATACTGAGAATTATGGAATTGAAAATCCAACACGACCTTTGGAATCAGTCGATGACTCCCAATATTGCCTGATAACTGAGCCATGGTCGCCAAATCTTTGCAGGGAATTAAATTGAAATTGAGAAATAATGTCGAGTTCGTAGAAAGATATAAGGCCGAAATCAACAAATACATCGCCAAGGGTTACGCCAGCAAACTCACACAAGATGAAATCGAAGAATTCACAAAGCCAGTGTGGTGTCTGCAGCATTTTTCTATGCTAAATCCGCATAAGCCCGATAAGTTGAGAATTGTTTTCGGTGCCGCTACCACTGTTGGTAAACAATCTTTCAACTCAGTGTTGCTGCAGGGACCAGAAAAGACTAATCCATTAACGGAAATACTTTTTAAACTTCGTCAGGGACATATTGCAGTTACTGCAGACATAAGAGAAATGTTTTTTCAGGTTAAAATACGACAAGCCGATCAGAATGCCCAACGATTCTTATGGAGAAGCGGTTGCGAAATGGCACCGATCGAACAATATGCGTTGTTGCGCTGAATTTGCTAAGAACCATAACGCCGAAAGTTATCGCAGTCAATATCCGAAAACTGTGTCTGCCATAAATGAAAACTTTTACGTGGACGATTACGTTGCCAGTTTTGATACAGAAGAGCACGCTGTACAAATGTATCAACAAGTGGTGCAAACTAATGCAAACGCCGGTTTTGAACTTCGAAATTTTTATGGGCGCCAGTCAAGTTGCATTCGCTGCAGCCGCGTATCTTCGAATTGAACATCAATATGCTGGAACTGAAATAAACATAAACCGTATCGTATTTCGATAAACAATGACAACATATAGTTAAAAGGACCAACCTTTTTAACAAGAACCAATGGCCAATTGCATCATTTTCGTTTCATACTGACACGCCAGAAAAACAGATTACGACACTGATACTACTATAGTATCAAGTCAGTGAAGCCTTGACCGTTTCAGTTCCTTTTAAATGTTCTGTTGCTTGGTTTCTAAAAGCTATTCCAATATTCCGTAGAAAACGGGTTCAACTATCTATAGAAGGGTGTGATGATTTGAAGTCGCTGCCACCGTTATTTACTAGTGAAATCGATGAAGCCGAAAAATTTATAATGAGGCTGGTACAGGAGGACTGTTTTTCGAAGGAGAAGAGCTTACTGAAGCTTCAACAACTTCTTTCCAAAAAACATAAGCTATACAAATTAATGCCATACGTAAACAACGAAAAAATCATTCGTGCCAGTGGTCGCCTGAAAAAGCCACATATCTGGTTCTTGAAGCTCGAGGCCCTATTATATTGCTGAACCGTCATGTCGTCCCCGTACTAATAATGAAACACTGTAAACATCAAAATAATGATAACAGTCATTTATAGGAATAATGGATTACGGAGTTTTTGCTTCAACTATGTCGACGCCCTAAATGGTGTAAGGGTGCGCTGTTCGTAAGGGTTGAAGATAAAATGTCGCCCTTGAGGTCGCTGACCGTCCAGTCATAAGTTGGAAGGTCGGTGTTGCTTGCCTTAAGAAGTGTGAGTATTTTCTCAAGCGAGGAAAGCTGCGAAAGAAGCCAAACTTAAGTTCCTTAAGTTTCCCAATCGCTTATTGGAAAAATCTACGGTAGCAGCCCTGGTACCAGTCATCATCACGACAGCTAGGTGAGAAACCAGAGTGAAGGGCCACGATCTCTATGTAGAATTTCAGGAAAGCCCGCTCAACCTTTTTCCAGTTTCCTGGGAGGATGGTGCCATCATTGTTACCAGTGTCTTGTCTCAAATAATTTAGCCTTGTGGGTTTCTGTTAGCGAAAAAGGGTCGGCGACGTCAAGCCTTACAAGGATTCGATGAGCTGTCCTCCGCGTTCTGTACGCCAAGGGGTTAACGTGAGATTTTATACCAGAAGTAGAATTGGTGCTAGTTGCTGGTGGAGTGATCAGCATATACGCTTAGACTGGGGCACCAGCAGAAAAAAAATAGGCAGCATTACTACCTGGCATGGATGCCGAGGTGCTCGGTGAAGCGATCCTTGTCTTGTCCGTTTAAGAATGTGATCTAAACGGATGTAAATTATCCGCTTGCCTATTAAAACTTGAGCATTTAACTTTTTCGACGTCCTAAATGGTGTAACAAAGTGATATCCCTTAGAGTTGGAGATTTTGTGATCTTCTGTGACAATATGCTCCCAAGAGGTCAATGGCTCAAAAGACGAATTACTGAAGTGTTTCCCTCCAAGATGGGTCAAGTTAGATCAGCCCGCGTGCAGACCAAGAATGGTTTCTTAACTCGTCCGGAACGGACGCAATGTTACGGACGGAATGTTACGGTTACGGTTTTATAGTTAATCTTACAAAATTCTTACGCAAAACATTCAACGATCTTTGTCAGATTGTTGTTAAAAAACTGTCGATTCCACTAATCGCTCAAATTTTTAAATAAAAGATTCGCTTATTTTAAGAGAATTAGAAATCATGCGATTTTGCTAACACAAACTCTTACCTAAATTTATCCGGTGATGTGGATAATGCTGAAAAACATTGAAATGTCAAAATAACAAAAACAAAAATTGAATAAAGTATTCGTGTTGCTGTAAAGCTAGACTTTCTTTGTATAATGACAAAGAAGCTTTATTAAAATTTAGAGAGGTTTTTGAATAACAAAGAAAGAAATAAAGGACAAACACAAAAATTTATTTTAATTTTATTGAAGTTTGGCTCACCATACAACGCTGTTTCGAGTATTGCCAAGTACTCTTCAACAGTGGTCTTTGGAAATAATCGAATTTTATTTAATTAGTTTATAGTTCGTATATAATTTGTTTGGACTGCAAGTGCCAGGCTTAGAACTCGTGTCTGTCAAATTAGAAGCGATGACTAATCGTGTTTATCCACAAGAAGCCAAGGCTGCACAAACTTTCAATGCTCAAGTTCCAGGAAAAACGCATGTTTGCCAACATGTTAGCAGATTACTGCTGGACACTATAAAGGAACTTGGCAGATGCTCAATATGCGAGAAAATCCTAAGTAAGTACCATTTTTGAAATTCACGATTTATTTGCTGAAATCCTCTTGAATATTCCTTAATCCGATTGTCTTAAGAAAACTAGACGTGATAGAAAAAATCTGACTCCAGATTTGCAATCTAGGAAAGCAAAAAAAATTTTTTTGTTGACCTGTGTTATTAAAAAATAGATTTCGTTGCTTTAGCAGCCAAAGAATTTTAATGTATGATCCTAAAACAACGGGCAAAATTGTTCATTTATGTTTGGTTCTACATAATTTCATTATTAAACATAATGTAATGAACGAAGCCAATCATGTTGACTGCACAGAAAACACGGACGAAGAACAAGAACTCATACCTGAAGTGTTTATAGCAAGAGAGGAAAAAATCAACAATTAATTTTAATATTAATTTTTTTTTTTGAGTTTTATTGTTATTAAAATATATATTTATTTATATTGTTAAAATTTCAATATTATTTTATTAATAATAAATTGTTATTATGACAAATATTCAATACTTTTTTATTAATACTGGGTCAGTCTAGTCGTTAATTTAACACACAAAAATTACACTTATAAATTTGTGTTAAATATTCAATTGAATTTTAGTTTTTATTAAGACTTATTTGTATGTTATTACAAATATTTCAGTCTACTTCTTCTTCGATCGGACTATTCTCAGTCCGATAAACAATAAAAAACTATAACAATAAACAATAAAAAGAAGTGCAAATTTTCACATTACCAGTGAGGTATTGCACATAATGCGTTAACTAAATTATTTTATATGACTGATTCGCCGGTAGACCTATCCACCATAAAAAACTTATATTAGCCTTATTCTACTTGTTGAAATTATTGAGCGCATCCACTAACGATTTTATAGCATCTGTATGCTCTTTTGTGACCTGCGCACATTTTTCACAATTTTCTTCTCTTGTTTAAGCTTTCTTTCCTCCAGTTCAAGTCGATTCTCAAGCTTCAACCTGTTCTCCTCAATCTCGATGAACTTTTGATTGTTCTGTTCTAATGAAAGATTTCGATTTCACGAGCTGGTGAAAAATTTCACCTGCTCAAGGTACTAAAATTAATTATTTATTAGATTAATAATTAAAAACTATACAAAAAAAAAAGGGATAATAAATCGTTCGTCTCCAATACTTACCTCTAAATCATCGAAACATGAACTATCACTTTCTATTTGCTGGTTCACAAACACCTTCCATGCCTTGCACAGCATTAATGCAATGATCCGATCGGTTAAATCTCTTATACCCAATGATAAATTGCCGGTCAGTCCCATTACATGCTTATACTCCTGCATTTTCTTCTTACCTTTGGATCTCAAATTATACAATGGACTTTTTTAATTCACAATTTTTCAACATACTTTCACTAAAAGAAATATACACACTACAATTAAAGACCACGATGTCACGATGTTTGTATGCCCAATTCTTTAATATATATATATAGTATTAACTGTTAACATATATTATTTACATTTTTGACAACTTACTTCATGTTGACCTTTGCCTTCTTTCAGCCATTGGTATCTTTAAGTGATTCACAAACGGCATTTAAAACAAAAGTTAAATAGCCCTACTCTTCGTGAAGACTTCGCGCACCATGATCCGGTACAAATCTTTCATGAGCGGAATATATATGCTCTTCCATAAGCTGGACCAGCGCTTGTTAATACGTTTTGTCTTTGTGTCCACCACGAATTCCATCAAAAGTATCTGAAATTTAAATAATATCGAAGGCAATTTATTTTGTTCACTCTTTCACTTACAATTCAATTTATTTTTGCTACAATTTCAAAAATGAAATATGAAGAATAAAATACAATTGTTTAGTTCTTTCATACGTCTGAGTGTCAAACACACTCTTACTATATTACTGCTACATAATTTTTGGAACATTAAATATTATTTTACCTTCCCACTTAAAATGCATGTTTATTTCTATCACAATAAATTTTAACTTTATATTAGCAATTAGTTGATTTTGAAAGTTCAGAAAATTAGTGTAATGAATTAGCAGAATAACAAAATTTGCTAAAATACACTTAAGAATTTTAATTGATTTAATATATTAAGAAATCAGTGCATTAAGTATAATGACAAGAAAGTCAATTTAAAGGTTTATACATACGTATATTTAAAAGACAGAAATTTACATTGTAAAATTTCTGCAGGACATAATCAAAATAAACAAACGGTACTCAAGTCTGAAATAACAACATGTTCTTTTTCCGCGAAATGCCAGCAGTCACTGTAGCAATCGGGACGTGGCTTTTTTCCTCGAAACAACAGCACTCGAGCCGGTACTCACGAAATATTCTTTTAGAGAAAAAAAAACAAGGTTTTGCAAGCCAGCAGCCAGTCGTTTTTCTGACAAACAAGCCATGAGAAAAACCCAACCTAGAGCAGCGACAGAGAGTCAGGTATTCGGCGACCGACAAACGAGTAACACGGGTTTTGGAAGATAGTACTTTGTAGTGACAGACGGTGTGAATGGACTTAATTCATTAAATGCAAATATAGGCATAAACTGAACAATTAAAAAAAATCTCCAGTTTTAATAGTAAAATATTTAATATATGATAAATAAATAAAGAGTTAACAACATATTACTGAACCGTGTAAAAAATATTTAATATACGATAAATAAAGAAAGAGTTATAATTGTAAATTAACCAGCACTGATTTTGTGTGTTTATAAACCAAGCACGGAAGAGAAAAATAAATTCCTGCAAATACAAATTAATTGCAACCCCTGGACAGCAGCTGATTGTACCTCAGTGAATATGAGCGGACAAAAGTGTCTTTATAAATTAGAAATGAGAAATGCCGAGGCTTAGCTCGTCAGATCCAGTCTTACAATAAATTTATTTGTTTAGAATAGTGGAAAGTTGAGACGACGTATGAAAGAACTGAATATGCCTTCAACAAGCAGGGCTAGTGATACGATGTGATCACGAGCTCGCTGTTTAGCTGACTCTCGTTTAAAGAAATGTCAATTTCTTTCCTAAAGAAAAGGTTTTACTACGAAATGAATAAATTTTGGGATAACAATGATCATTTTCTATCTCACTTGTGGAGTTTGCTATTAAGTGTGAATTTCGTGGTTGTGATGTGAAAACAATGGATTTGTGATAAAAATGTCAATATCTACTTCACCAGTCGAGTTTGCTATAAAATGCGAATTTTGTAGTTACGATGGGAAAACAATGGATTTCTGAGAATTTAACGGCTTTGAATTCAGTGATAAAAACGCTCAATATGAAGTTTTACGTGCATATGTTTCTAAGAATTTGGAACAAAATGATTTGAACAAAATGATGAATCTTAGCTTTCTGAATTTGAGGAATTGTCCATAATGATGCATTGGAATGAGCTACAGAAGTTTGTATAAGCCCTTCGTGGGTTCGCAAGGTTGTTTTTAGAAGGCGAAAGAGGTATTTCTGCTTTTAACAAATTAAAGCAAGCAATATACTTTGTTTCCACTGCTAATTTAGTAAGTTATTTAGTAACATTTGTCGTTTACATTAGCACAAGTTACTTAAGGAATGGGAAAAGGCCTTCATATGTCAAAAATTTATAGTTGTAGAGCTTTTCTTTTGTTTATATATTAATTGTAAATAGCTGACATTAAATTTTGTATTGTTAGAAGACAATATGTCAGCATTTAAAACGCAGAAAATTTAAGTAATTTAATATATAATGTTTGTGATATTGTTCACAAAATGAATGCAGAAATTGTTGTATATAAAAAAGAATATGCAATGATTTATAAAAAATAACAAATTATTCAAAAATAAGAAATAGCAAAAGAGCTGGGCACATTTGTAGAATATTGTTCATGATCACTTCAATGACGAAATTGAAGAGGTCACTTGATAAGGGATCACCTTGTCTGAAGCCTCGCACGGTATCAAAAGGTTCAGAGAGACTCGATCCTACCTTGACGGAGCTACGGGTATTACTCAGCGTCATTCTGCAAAGTCGAATTAATTTTGCAGGGATACCGAGCTCAGACATTGCGGCGTAAACGCGATCCCTAATGGGGCTATCGAAAGCTGCTTTATAATCGACAAAAAGGTGATGAGTGTCGATGTTATGTTCGGGGGCTTTTTCCAGGATTTGTCGCAGTGTGATATATATATTGCTATACTTAAATGTACATTAAAGTAATCGATTGTAATATGATTAAAATATGTTAACTTATAAAGATTTTATTTTTACAAATAAAAAAATTAAAGTTTATAACTTTAAGATTATTATTCACTATTTACTAATTGACATCATTGTCACATAGCCGGTTAGAAGCTGTTTCAAACCTCGCACTAGAACGTAAAATAGAAAAGGAAAATCATCCATATATTGACACCTTTATCTGACAGCATTTCCATAGATTGGACATCCCATATAGAATGCTAGTAGAAATTTTTCATATATTTTTTAATTTAATTTTTATTTAATTTTATATATATAATTTTACATTGTGACCGAAAAGTTTCCGGAAAATTTTAAATAAAACGCAAAATTCTTAATCTTCATCAATATTTATTTTATCTCCTTCAAAATATGCTCCTTAGAAGCGATACACAAATGCCAACGTTTTCTTCCAAATCATCAAAACATTATAGGCGCTTTCCGGTATGGCTTTGAGTTCCCTCTGCGAATTCTGTTTTACGTCTTCTATGGATTCAAAACGCGTTCCTCTGAGTGGTAATTTGAGGTTGGGAAACAGGAAAAAGTCACACGGTGCAAGATCAGGTGAATACGGTGGCTGTTCGATGGTATTTATTGAATGTTTGGCCTTAAAATCGTTGATAATGTTGAACAAATTGAGGTGAATCGGAACAAGCCGGGCGTTGACACGTCGCATACACAAATTGTCCACCAAAATCAAACGAGCCATCTCACGACCGATGCCTAGCTCTCGTGCTATCTCTCTAACACTCACATGAGGATTTTTGAACACGATTTCCTTTGCCTTTTCAATGTTTTCGTCGGTGGTAGAGGTCGAAGGTCGTCCAGAACGCGGCATGTCTTCGACGGTCGTACGACAGTCCTGAAAGGCTTTGTACCACTCATAAACTTGAGTTTTCGATAAAACTGATTCCCCATAAGCCTTTTGTAGCATTCGCAACGATTCTGCACACGAAATTTCGTTCGAAAAACAAAATTTGATGCAAACTCTTTGTTCAATATTTTTTTCCATTGTTTTTTTCGCAACGCACTACTGAGGTGAACTGGTTTCAACAGCTGCCGTAAACGAACTGTCCGACAGATCGCGCTCATTTTTGGCATAGTAATTAAGGACAGTGCTGCCAAACTACATAAACTTAAAATATCGAAAAATATACAGCGCGCGAATTTTAAATGAGAATTTCCGAAAGCTTTTCGGTCACAATGTATATATATTCAGGATTATCTAATACCGAAATAGGGGTTAGAATATTCCCGCGGTAAGGCATGCCTGTCGTATGAGGCGACTACAATCCAGCCAGGCGTCGGAGGGTGTGACTTAATAAGCCACAAAAACCCTGAGAAGCTCCTGAGCTGAGCCGAGTAGACGCCGCCTCTAAGTTAGCGTCCCCCATCCCGGAATAGCAACGAGGGATATCCAAGTGCACAGAGAGTGGCTTAACAGCTATGCACCATCGAGGGATACAAGCGACTTCACTGTCCTAAGAGAAAGCAATTGCACCAACGGTGTATTTCTTTCATGTTCAACAACTACACATGTTCATGATAAACATGAAAGACGAAAAATGTGCCAAATTTATTTTAATTTAAGTCAGGCTATGGCACGATATATATAAATATATGAAAGAATACATGAATACAGGGTACAAACACCCATAAAGATCGAGCCCAGTAAGATCTTTAAGAATATCTGTGTAACTTCTACCTTCTACTGGCTTTATGAGTACCGCTTCAGGTTTCTATTTAGTCGCTCTGTGCTGAGTCCTTAAGTTTTTTCCTTCCGCTTCTTTCTTTAGCGGAATTTCTACATTGTCCGACTTTTTATTGCTTTCTTGGGCGTTTATTGCTTTCCTTTTAGTAGCGATTTGTTGGCTTTTCGCAGTGTTTCTTCCCAGTGGTTTGCACCACTGGGCTAGTCGCAGCTCGTTTTTGCTGTTGTACGTTCGGAGTGTCCACTATATTGCTATTTTTTTGTAGTCTTGATTGTTGTGCACTACGTTCTTTTTCTGCTTCAGCTTTTACCCAACATAGGCGGTAATAACTCATGTCGTCGAAAAGCTCATCTAATACAGCAACTCCTTCTTTTATGTCATTTGCAACATTCCTCTGTCTAAGTACAGTGTTTTTCATTTTGTTAAGAACGGCTTTACATTGCTCCATTGCTCCATTGCCTCCGTCTCTTCCTTCTTCCTTTGTATTATGTACTCGATCTTAAGCGAGGATGGTACATCATTTATGTTTTCTGGCACTTCAGGTGGTGTGCCCATGTTCACTGCGGACATTCCTCTGCCATTTTGCGTTCGCGTGTTCTCTGTTTGTTTTTTAATTTTGTTTTATTTATTCATTTTTATTTGGGTCCCAACTCCTTGCCGCTATCGATGTTCGATTGTACAGTCGCTTGTAACGATCCCCATGGTTATCTATGCGAAGCAAGGAGGCCATGCGAGGGTTGACACAATTCATTATGGGAGATTGTGTTCAGAGCCAGGATCTGGCGTAGATCAGGAGTACTCTCAACTGATCCTGTACCACCAACTTAACGGTGACGAGCCATCGAACGTAATTGGAGACATGCCAAGTTTTAACAGGACGAAGGAAGATGTAACATTAGCCTGAAAACCATTTTTATGAGATATTACTCTTATATACTAAGGTAACAGAATACCCCATCCGTCAGCCCTGAAATCTACATAACCTTATTGTTCTTCCAAAGAGCAACGCAAAATTTGAGAAAACGGAAGTCGCGATCCACTTCAGTCGCAAGACTACTGCTGGTGCAGTGTTGCTTGAAGTCGCAAAGGGAGGAAAGAAAGCGGAGTTTTGCGAATCCATAAAAGAAACACTGAAAGAAATAGTGACGGTAAAAGATTTAAGACCGCAAGCCACGATTGAGATCCGCGACTTGGATTGTCTAGCCGATGAAGAAGAGGTCATCACCGCTATCCGTTCAACAACCCAAAACCCAACAGCTGAGATTAAGGTACACGTCAGCAAAGCAAACAGTACAGAACAATGCCGCGCTTTTGTGAAAATGGCAATTACTGACGTAAAGAGCATATTGGAAAAATACCGCATAAAAGTTGGCTGGACAATTTGCCGCGTAAAGGTACGAGCCGACGTGAAACGATGTTTCAAATGTTTTGGAGTCGGTCACGTACAAGCAAATTGTACTGGTCCAGACAGAAAAGGACAAGGATTGTGCAAAGTTGCGTTGAGAAAGGGCATAAATTCAAAGAATACACAAAACCACCGAAATGCTGTCTATGCCTAAATGAAGGGCTCACAGCAATAAATCGCATTCCTGGATCAACTAGATGCTCGGCACACAAGAAAACGGGATATTATGAAAGTACTTTAAGCAAATATGCACAGAAGTAAAGTAGCTGCCGATCTCCTTGCGCAAATAGTTATAGAACGAAGAATCGATCTAGTGCTTATAAGCGAGCAGTACAGAAAAAAGGAAAGCGGAACCTGGATAGAAGACAACACAAAAACTGCTGCAATCTGGGTACCAACAGGCAGTAAAACACAAGTCACTAATAGCGGTTAAGAAAATGGTTATATTCACGCAAAATATAACGGAGTGACGGTAATGAGCTGCTATTTAACATAACACCCAGCGATGATATGCAAACATTTCTAAATAAATTAGAGGCAATTGAAGATAAAATTCTACAGCTCGACGGTTCCTTCATCGTAGGTGGCGACTTTAATTCCAGGGCAATAGAATGGGGTACGGGAACTACAAACTCAAAGGGAAGACGAGTTTTAAAAATGGTTGCTAGGGTAAGTCTTATAGTCGCAAATACGGGTATGACCCCAACTTTCAGAAGAGAAGGATGTCAAGGCACTATACCAGATATCACGTTTACATCAGAAAGAATAGCTAGTAAGCTTAACCAATGGAGAGCCTTAGAAGACTACACAATTTCAGGTTATGATTGAAGCACAAGAGGAACCCACAAATAGAAGGTGGCGAAACTAGAAACAAGAAGCGTTTGCCTACGCATATGGCAAACGCCGAAGAAGTGATGAGACATACAATGATAAGAATTACACAGGCATGTGCGATATCAATGCCGATACCTACCCAAAAGAAAGGTAAAAATGGCACATTTCTTCTGGTGCATAGAAGAAATAAGTCAACTGCGAAAAGCATGTCTACGCACACGAAGACGATACACGAGAGCTAGACGAAATGGAACCATTATGACAGAAGGTCGAGAATATACTCACTTAAAAAACTTAAAAAAAGCGATTAAATGGGAGAAACTTCGAAATGACATAAATCATAATCATAATACAAAATAGTCATGAAGAAACTAGGAGTAAAGTCAGCAGTGAGTGATTTAGAACGAATTTGTTAATGTCCTGTTCCCAAACCACGATATAATAAGAGATGAAAATGTCACACAAGTTCAACCGGAAAATATTGACAACTTCACGAAGAGAGAACTAACGATAGCCGCTAGAGAACTACAAAATAATAAAGCACCTGGACCGAACGAAGTTTTAAAAATTATTGTGGAAAATAAATCTCAATTATTACTGACAATGTACAATGCATGTCTTAGAGAGTGAATTTTCCCAGATATATGGAAAAGGCAGCGATTAGTGCTTATCGACAAAGGCAAGAGAAACAGAGATACTCCAGCAGAATTTGTACCACTGTGTTTGCTATTCCTTTAAAAAAAAATTAAACAATTATATGCAAAAGCAACAATTTTTGAAGCAGAAAAAGTTCGCGGTCATTTCTTAATATTTAGATTTTCTGTTAATATAAATTTGTTTGCAAGCATAAATGTGTCATGAAATGATATATATTTATCAGTTGAGTCCTAAAGAGTCTAAGAATTGATCATTTAAGAAAATTTTTTTAAACAAACAGTAGATTTTTACAATGGAAAATAAAAGACGTAAAATTAGCAAGAATGAAGCTATTCATATCCAGATATGTATAGCTATGATAGAATAAAATGATTAAGCTTTGCAAGAAAGCATGTAAAAAAGCCTATGGATTTGTGAAACTGAGTAATTTTCACCGATTATAGTAAATTCTGCATATTTAATTCTGTGGAGAGAATCATGTATAGCCTATGATAAAGAAAACTTAATGTCAACGGTAAAACATGGTGATGGAGGAATAATGCCTTGGGGGTGTATAGCAAGTAATGGTGCTGGCAAATTTGAATTTGTACAAGATACAAGGGACAAACATAGGTACCTAAATATACTAAAAACAAATTTGAAAGAAAATTACAGAATGTTATGGTTTGAGGCAACCTTTTTATTTCAGTAGGACAACGCTTCTAAGCATACATCAGCGATTGTACGGATTTGGCTGCTAAACCCGCCAAACTTCAACCACTACTAGAATCACCAGCGGAAATTTCGTATGATTTTTCTCACTTTTGACAAACATTGCAAGTAACTAATTGTCAAAAGTGAGAAAATGAAGTGAGAAAGTTACATAATCGAGCCGCAGACCAGAACATCTGTGAGTTTATTTGGAAAATAAGATTCGCCAGCAAACGATTTCCAGCAAGAGTAGGGTAAGAAACGTCATCAAGGAAGATTGGCTATAAATAAACGCACAGGATACTTTTAGGCTAGCTGGGTCCATGCAAAGACGTCTAAAAGAGGTTAATAAACGCAGAGGTTATCCCATAGGCTATTAGATTTAGGATTTCTGTAGATTTTAATTGTTTTAATTTAAATATTAAGAAGTGACCGTAGACTTTTTCTGATTCAGACATTTTTGCTTTTTCATATAACTGCGTTTGATTTTTTTTTAAGAATAACTGTTAATTTTTTATGTTTGAACTTCTTTGTTATTTCTTTGGTTAAAATAAGTTAGAAAACAAAAATTAATTTGAGTAAAAATTAAAAAAGTTATGCGAAATTGAAGAAAAATTTTGTGGGTGACCGCAGATTTTTTCTGCTATGTGTATATGCGATATCCCAGACATAATTTGATCAGACGATGTCACAGCTCTGGATCGGCTTGAAGAAATAATAATACCTTTATTACGTCCTCTAAGTTTAACCTGTTAACCGATTAACCGTCGGTATGGTATTTACGCTATTCATTCAGGCACAAAAATATTTTTTAGCTGAATACTGACTAAAAGTTGGTCTTTTTGTAATTACCGCTGACCGCAACTCTCAATTTAATTTAATCAGCTTTTTGTTTACCACTCACTTTTAATTTTAAATATTGAGCTCGTCATGAAATTGAATTTTTGTAATTATCGCTACAAATAACTTTTTTTGTCGGGTCACTACTTTGATGCTTTCAGTCCCTACTAGTTTACTTTCCACACTAGACTATTCGACAAGAAAATACTATATTAATTTTCTACTTACAAAAACTAATACATCATTTTATATCAACTACGAGATGTACAAGTTTACCTAAAACTTTAAAATTAACAGAAACTTTATTTCTGCCTCATAACTTTATCTCATATTACTTTAATGTTTATGTTTGATTAATAATTTTTTTTTCTTTTTTTGTTTCACCACCATTTTGAATTTTCAAAAACAAAGCTGTGGAGTAATGTGCCTAATAGTAGTGCCAAAAAAGTAATTATCCGTTACTTTGTATTCGTTACTCAAGAAATACCGGAGTAACGAATACAAACTTTTTATTGTATTCGTTACTTTTACTCATTTTACCAATGAGTAGTATTCGTTTTACCTACTCTTTTGAGTACTTGGTAACGATTACTTTCAACAGCTGTTTTCGCGGTTTAATAACAACTACTTTATTCAAAAATTTTGTTCGTTTTCAAATTTATTAAAAATGTGTGAAAATATTAATAATAAAAAAAGTGAAATTTGGATTCATTTTGAACCAGTAGGAAGTGAAAAAGCTAAATGCAGATTATGTGGAACAAACTATTCAATAAAAGGTGGTTCTACTTCAAATTTGAGAAAGCATTTAAACATTAAGCATCCCACGGTCCTAAGCGCCGTTAATCGGAATCGTGAAGTAACGAAACCGCAGTAACGAAAGCGCAGTAACGAATACTGAGTAACTAATACTGAGTAACGAATACTGAGTAACGAATACATACTCGAAAAGTAACGGGTAGGTACGAATACCCAAAAGTAACGAAGTTTGGCACCACTAGTGCCTAATATCATGATCCGTATCCAAAAAAATTTAGTCTCTGAAATGACTATTTTGGCGGCATGTTTTTTGGTAGGTGTGAACATTTGACCATTCTTAAATGTATAACATATACTAAAACTAAAGTAGTCATTAAAACGCACGATTATTTCATTCATTAACTTTAAATAATAATTTAATATCATAAAACAATCCATTTTATAGTAACAACTATATTATACATATTTATTTATAAAAGTTAATAATTCATAAACTGTTACTAACTCTACATGATACATAAAAATATAAATAATAATATATATGCCAGTTAAGTAACATATTTGAAAATTTACATTTACTAATGTAAATATTGCAAACATGACATATATATATGATATATGTGTATTATATTAAGTACAAATTATACTGGAAAATTATAAATACATTAACATAATTATAATTACAAGTTCAATGTAATCGTCCAGTTAGTAATTTTTCATATTCAATTAATTGATGTATGAGAATAGATTTTTTTGTGTTTAGGTGGTAGATAGACTACATAACTTTAGTACTGAACGATTTGATTAAATTTATTCATTTAATTTTAGAACTAAAGTTACTTTTACACGATTTTTGCATAGAAATGAATGATCTTGATGACATCCTTCGTGATTTTCCGTAAATTTTTGTTTTATAGATTTATAACTATTCTTTCGAAGACTAATGTAGGGGCCATAACGCTCTTCCAAAAAAAAATTTGGCAAGCATATATAATTTTATTTCAATTCTATAAGTAGTGCACTTATATCTACTTAATATTATATTTGTTATTTATAATTTTATAAACTAAATATATAATATATACAATATATAGTAAAATACAAATTATATTACGTAATAATTATAAACACGTTAACGCAATTAATAATTATATATAAACTGCTCTTTGGACTACAACTTCATTTTGATTAAAAGTAGTAATTGACTGCTTTTTCATTTTCCTTATTTCATCGATTGATTTGTGACAACTGATTCTTCTATTTCAAAAAAGTTGTTTAGAGGATTATTTTTTTTTGGAGGTTGCGGATCAAAATTTTGTTCAGCACTAATTTCAATATAAGTTGGTTTAATTTCTTCTCTTATTTCTAGTTCATAAGTTTCATAACTTTCGGTTATCGGTGGCCAACTATGAAAATATTTAAGCTCATATTCAATTTGCATATATTTTTGTTTCGATGTTCTAATATTGTTTTCACGGCGTACATGAATTTTTTTAAACAGCAAATATTCAACCACAAAGCTTTCTATTAGTACATGAAACAAAAAATTACAAACGCCATACACCAACATCCAATATCGGAAGCTCATAATAGGAGGCATAACCAGTTGAAAGAAATTTGCGAACCATTCTGCAGGGTATATAATAAGATATACAACGATGAAGACGTTTATAGTAAGCGAAATGCAGAAAGGAATATTTGAGTATATTGGTTTGCGATATGGAGTTCCTTTCGAGAAAACAAAAGCCAATATTATATATTGAAAACTTGAGATCGCGAACATTGTATAATTTTCAAAACATCCTAAATGATCGTCATTTGATAGTTGAAAAGGTACAAACCAACTTTGATGATGTAAATGAAACCAACCTAAAATATATAAAAATAAAAATAGCAATATATTAAAAATATTATATAAGTAACAAACCTGTAACTTGAAATCCGACAACAACTAATAAATGCAAAACAATTGAAACTAATGGCGTCATTGATATTAAAGAGCTTAATGGCACTTGTTTTACCAACGGTCCAGAATATGCTTCAGTTTTGCCGAAAAAGAACGCAAAAACAGATATTAACCCTAAATCTACATATAAATACTGTTTATCTGTAAGATTGGAATCTATTGAATATAATATCATTACAGATATGAATTGCACCATAGAATAAGCGGCCATATATTTAAATATTCCAAATGAAGTTACTAACGCAGCACGTCCTTCTTTTATAACTGTTGGCACTGACGCAATTGTGGGATTACGAGATGTAAATGGGGATGCAATCGAGGACTCTGTTTCACTTAATGAAATTCCAGTGTGTGCAACTTTAAGTGCCCCGCAATCATTAGCACCGTCACCACACATTGCTACACAATAGTCCAAATTTTGTAACTCTGTTATCAAGGATTGTTTTTGTTCTGGTGACATACGAGCGTAAATGACACCTCGGGTTAGAAAATTTTTCAATTCATTAGGAAAGTGTTCACGTACAATTTGCCACGTTTTACCAATCATAGCAAAACGGTAATTATTCCGCCAAGTTGTTGGTGAATTTTTATTTTCATTATATCTTACATCTAAATCTTCAGTTGGTAAAATGTCATTTAAAGCTATTTCTGGATCTCGATTAGTCCAAGTATCACACGTTTGTAAACTAGTTAAACTGCTACTGTTAGGATATGTTTCACAAGCACTACTGAGAGAAGTAATTTCGCTGTTTAGTTCTTTGTAATTTGGATCATTGTTTACTGAGATCATAACACTTTTATCCTTTTCATTAGATTGTAATAAATTGCTTTTGTTGGTACCTAACTCAAGAGTATAATATAATTCATACTGCTGGTTATGATTCTCTTGCTCCCTGCTATGTTGACGCACGTGTACTGTTACCACTGCTTGAGACGAAGAAACAATACCACAGTCGCGCGCAACACTTAAAGCTGTTAATATATTATCACCAGTAACCATTATTGTACGTATATTAGCAGCTTTCAATGAGCAAATAACATCGGTAGTATCTGGTTTTAATCTGTTTTCCAGTACAACAAATCCCAGAAATTCTAAGTCACTTTCAACAACTTCACGCGAAAGACGTTGTGCTTTTGTGTAATTAATTTTACTACTTAATGACTTATACGCCATAGCAATAACTCGGTAACCTTGCTTGGCAAAAGTAGCCAATTGTTCAGAATAGTCTTGTGGTAAACTACTTGCTTTGCATAATTGCTGTAACATTTCAGGAGAGCCTTTACAATATACATTAAAATTTTTTTCAGTAAGACGGCGTGTTATAACAGACATCCGCTGAAGATTTGATGTAAAAGGAAATTCACGAACTATTCCATGATCATTACTTGATTCTCCACTAAGCAAGCCTACATCAGCTAATAAATCATCTACAGATGATTGACGATCCACACTTTGAGGTTTTTCAGTTGAAATACTCAAACTCATAGCTTCATAAAAAATATTCACATTACATTATATAATTTAAGAATTTTATATGTTTTTATTACCCTTAACAGGTTGTCTTACTATAGTTGGGTGAATTAGTCCATATTTTTGGCTATCAGGAATATCTTTAGGATCCTCCAGTATCCATCCTGTAGATTCAAACATTTTTAAGTCAAGTGGGTCGCCCATTAGCTTGCCATTCATTATAGTAATAGAATGACAGGTAACCATACAAAATAAAAAATGTTCAAGTGGTAAACGCTCAATTGCTTTTAGTGGTATTTGAAACTGATTAGTAATTGATTTTGGAACAACACCCCACATATCTAAACCATCTTCAGTTAGAGTCCCAGTCTTTAATTTTATATTACAAAATAATGTTTGCTAAGATAATTTTTTACTAAATCAATAATTTTTATTACCTTATCAAAACAACAGCAATTAATACTTCCCGCCACATTTATTGATCTGGGTGAAATACAAAAAATACTCTTTGCTTCTAACCGTTTTTGTGCATAATATCGTCCTACAGTCATTGCTGCAGGCAAAGCTGGTGGAACAACAATTGTTATCAAATCTAACGATTCCACGGCTATTTTCACTGGATCAATTTCACGCATTATCTAAATAAATTTCATTAATAAATATTTTACGCTTTATAAATATAAAAATATATAGCAAGCATTATCAAAAACAAAATTAGTTTTTATATAACATTTAATAATATAAATGTACTTACTTTACTTATTAGTGTGTAAATAAATCCTATTAACGCAATCAACGCTAAACATTCTATAAATTTATAAGAATCTTGCTCAAATCTATAATCCACCGGTGGTGGATATAAAATCGATCGTATAAGTCCGCCTTTAGCAGTTATATTACCGGTATTAATAACTATAGCCAAAACTTTTTCAGAGCCAATATATCGAGTTTGTATAACTTTTGTACCGCAAAATAAAGTATGTCGTGCATGCTCTTTTTTATCGTACATCATTCCTCGCTTCACAGGTAATGGGGTTTTGGTCACAGGCACACTTTCACCTGCAAATTAAGATTCATATAAATAAATCAAGAATTTTTAATAGTAAACTAATTCAACAACTTATTAAAAAATACTATTATATTTAAATTTATACTGCTTTACGAAAATATAGAAAATTATATAAGAAACACAAGATATCAAGGTCTTTGCAGTTAAGTTTTTATACGTAACCTGAGGTTTTTGACTATTTACACAATTCGTTTTGAATTATTTTTAAAATTCACTAAAATTAAAATCAGGAGAATATATAATAGCGTATGCGCATGACACAAATAATTGGCTTAAATGCTCAACTAAATTAAATGACTAAACTCATTTAGCTTGCTCCGCTTCAAATCTGTTGTGAATAGGTTACTATAATGTTACTATTATCTTAATTTTGTTTCCATTCTTTTTCTGTAGTTGCACTGGTAAAGGCAATTGCTGAACGGTGAATCAGTATCTTGCTTCAATATGGGTCAATTCCTAAATTTTAAGTACAATGTCCTAGAAAAAATGTACAAATGTACAAATGTAGATCAAATCATAATTTTATATACAACCGTATTTAAATTTCAACTTCATCTGTAACAAAGTGAGCTGTCCGAATATAACAAACTAAACATACAGGAATATGTTTAGTTTACAATTTTGCACAAATTCTTTCCCTAGCAAATTGTTGGGGAGACAAGTTAAAAAGTATTAAAAATAGTTTAATTTAATATGAAAGTAACTTATAATGATCAGATTTTTGAATATATTTTAATAAAATTATTATTATAATAAAATTATTACAATAAATTTAATATTTATGAAGTTTTATTTTTTATTTTATCCACAAGAGTTGATTAGTTTTCCGAATATATTTTAATAAAATTATTTTAATAAATTTAATATAACTAAATTTTTATTTAATAATACATTTTATTAAAATTATTATTTTAATAAAAGTACACAAATTTAAAATATTTAAATTTTTATTTGTTTATTTTATTCACACGGGTTTTTTCCATTAATTAAAGTGTTAACTATTGTTTTTAAAACAATAGAAAAATAATAATAAAAAATAAAATAAAAATAAATAAAATAAAATAAACTTTTGCAATTCTGTGCAGGTAAAACATTGCTTCATTTTTATTGTAACATCTGCACAATCATAAACTATTATTAGTTCATTAATTGAAGCATGAAGGACATTTCTATCCTAATTATACAAAAAAAAAATTAAATTATAATTTACGCAAATTGTGTATAAAAGCAGTGAATGTTTGAAAATAAAGACATTGAAGAATTGATATCATAACGTAAGGTTGTTTTTTTTATTAGTTAAAAAAGAGTTAAAAATTTAGAATTTAGCATTTGGTTTATTTTGCTCATGCACAATTCTTTTTATATATTTATTTTACTCATTAAAATAAAAGTTTTTTATTATTTATTATTTTATTATTTATTATTTACTCATAAAATAACATCTTTATTTCCGATAATTTGTGCAGCAAACAAATAATGCGATTTTTACATTTAAATCAACATATGGTACGCAATTCTTTTCTTTGTTTTGCTCATTTTTGCACTTTTCGTCATTAAAAAGTGGCATGGTTGCCAAAATTTAACAAAACAAATTTGAAACTGTTGTTGTTCCCAAAACTGCTGTCTCCCAAGCAATTCAGAATAAGGGAATTGTGTGTTTGGGAACAGCGTGGGAATAGGGAGAATAGGGAAATCAAGAACAAAAATAATGTTTTTCGTGCCATGAAATTTGGCTACAATCGAAGACTATAAAGATGGTTAACTTCCTTACATTTGTTTGTACCTAAGAACAATTAGTCCATGTCGTTGTTGTGGTGAATCGCGCAGATTATCGGTTAGGATATGGACAGTTGATGGTAGTGCAAGAAGGGAGGAGATTATTTAGGAGCATGAATGGATTGCAGTTAAGTGGGATTTCAATTAAAGTCAACCTGGATCAGAACAGAGAAACCTACAATAATCACTACAATAAGATAGAGCCAGAAATTTATTGGACTCAAATTAATATATGCATTGGAACACGAAAATTGAAATGCGGTATCATAGAGGGTAGAATTGACGGATTCAGTGACTGTTTAGCATATGGTTGTACCCTGATGTCAATTGAATTTGGACAGTGCTCACTGCACGTGAAAGCCGTAATTCTTTCAGAGAGAAGGAAGGCGGAAAGGTAGTGATAGCTTTGTTGCAGTGCAACCATGGGTGTCGATACTACATGTCTATGGAAAGCTGTTAGTCCATATTTATGTGTTATCTCACTTATGTTACCTCCACTGACGTAGGAATCGACGAAACCATTTTTGGTGGGATAGTCATTATATTGAGAACGTGGAAGCAGCAAGCAACTTTAGTCTAATCAGGTTAACATCAGGGAAACTAGGTCAAGTGGACGTCTCTTCATTTAGTACATTGAATAAAGATATTTCAGTTTAGGTTGCTAATAGTAAGCCTGTATGATCAGATCGTAGATAAGAAACGATCATATACAGGCAAAGCTGTTTTTGTGCGGAAGAAAGGGACAGCACAAAAAAATGCATTAAAAAAAATCGATCAAAAATTTACGAGTAGCTATAAAAAGTAGTTTTCGAAGCATAATTTAATAACATAACATAATAAAGAAAAAAAAAAGTCTGCTGTAAGAAATACATGAAAACCTAATTATTTTGTTTTAGGTAATACACACGCTATGTTTTCAAATATTTTATTTACATATATAATTTTTACACATATAAAATTTCTTATACATTATTCTTTATAATCAGACAATACGCCAAATTTCTTTTGGTAAGCTGGTTCAAAATCGCTTTCCTCACTCGCAATCGTTTTAATTTGGCTTTTAAATATGTAGCATAACACGTACATAGTTGATAACTTCGTCAATTATGTTGCAATTTCATACACCGCAAAAAAAAATTGCACATAAAAGACCCCATAAAAACAGGTTTAACGGTACTATAGGATAGAGTGCATCAAATCACCCAACACATTACGCGAGTCCCCATTTAAAAGGTGAAATATATCTGGGATGTGCTGCGGAAGGCAGGTTGAGAGGCTGGTGTACATTTTTAACTTCTATATATTTCTTCATATTTCATTGTTCTATACTTTATAAGGAACGAGAAAAGGGAATTACGCAATAGTCTCGTGCATTGCAACTACTATGATATTATTAGAAGTCATGAATACTGAATGAATACATGAATTTAACAGAAGAATTTTAAAGGAGAAATGCTAACGTAGTCTCTGAAATTTCAGAAATTTCACAGACTACGTTAGTGCGTTGTGGATGTGAGCGGGTTAAAGATGGAATTATGGATAGTTGTTAGCAACAATTTCCAACATAATCTGAACTCTAAGAATATTGGAATTTCGGTTGCAACCACCAGTCGTTGCATCGGACAGAGATGACATTCCTAAAAATTTCTCTAAAGTTTCTATTGCAAACTGTACATAGACATCTACTTGGTGGGGTAAAAGATGCCGGAAAGGAAGCTGGTTGGCATTGATTGGAAAAGAGCATCCAGAGCTGGACGACGATGAGGAATGTCTATTTAGGAGAGTTGTTTGACAACAAGCTCCTCTAATGGCAGCATTTTAATCATTGTGGGTATGCAAACGTGAACAGTGTCAAAGGAAGAATCAGTTATTGCAATTAACAAAGGATTAGTTTCTACTGATGCAAAAGTTAGAACAGTGCCAAGAAGAGGGTATTGATCCGTCACTATCGGAATTGGTTTCAACACATGAATGACAAATATCAAAACAAAAACGTACCTGCTAAAATATTTCCTAGTGATATCTGAAACTACTTGCCGCTTATTGTGAAGTATTAGAATTTTCTAAAAAATATCTCATCTGTATGTTCTTAGTCTCCCCTGCGGGTAAGGGGTTAGAATATTCCCGAGGTAGGGATGCCATCACAAGAGGCAACTAAAATCCCAGCACCATTCCGACACTGATTGGAGTGTAAATGGGATCCACCTGCGACACCCGCTCCGAGGTGTATATCTGGCAATTTGAGGTTGGCAGTGTTGTAGTGGCTGTAGTTAAGCCCAAACTTAAGCGGCAAAAATGATTGTATTTAAGTTTCATTTGGCGTGAAGCTGCGTTTTCACAACATATGATGTTAGCTAAAGATCAGCATAAGTATTAATTGGACTTGGTACTTACCAAGGGGTAAGTTATGCTAAACACAACTTAAATTGGTGCCGGCGGAAAATTCTTGGAATTTCTGATGGGGAGTTCATCGGCGAATTATCTTAATACGTGTATTTTTAGAACACCGTAGTGTTGAGTATTCAAAACAGGTAGCCACGTTAAATAACTCTAGATTTTGTCTGTTCTTAGTACAGAACGCCCGTAGTTATGTGAAGTAACTAATGTTTACTAAATCAACATTTTTTTTAGATGTTCCGTTAGAAAAGAGGTTTCGAACAATAGTGATTTACAACAACAAAATTCTTATTTGTTTTTAATTAACTGAATTTTATATTGACCAAACAAATGTTTCAAATATTGCAAAATACTCATCATCAATAGTATTTTTGAAAATATTTCTTATATTCAATTTTTTTAAATTAAATTTTTGAAACTGCAAGTACCAAGTATTGAGCTTGTCCCTGACAAAACTCGTCGTCAATGTTAATTAGCCCATTGACCTAAATTGGAATATTTGCGTTGTTCTAACTTGGAGTTTTGTTAATTTGCTATAAAAGTCCATTATCAAATTCAGCGAAGCAGACGATGTGAACGCATTCAGTATTTTGATTCTTTCAGTGACACACGTTTTATCCTATCCTACATCCGTGTTTCTAGTAATAAAGTTTGTATTGAATTCGACAACTCAGAGCACTGCATTGAGAAGGCGCGAAAACTATCGAGTGTATTAATAATGCAAGCTGAAAATACCAAAAGCAGACGGCCAATGATAACTATTAACCACTCCCTACACTTAAACATTTTGTAGTATTTACTAAATTTAGTCTACAGATTGCTGAAGGTTTACTGTACTACTTCTATCATGAGGCTAATGCTGATACCACCCTTTACTTCTGTTTTAGATAGGGAAGCAAACAGAAACTAATCATCTTACATCAGATATATACTTACTATTTACCAAGTCTTTGAAGGTGTCTCACCATAAGCCGCACATATATTTCGGCATATTCTTGCTGCAGTTTCACCTCTTTTCTTAGCAATTAAACATCACATAGCGTAAGTTTTAAAATATTGCACTCGTTCTTAAATCTATACAACTTTTTATACGACCAACAAATAATAGAACTGTATACACAAAAATATGTATGCTAAAATCACACTTTTAAAATACGTGTTCATTTGATCTAATCGCAACCAACAGAATTTAGAGACAAAAACCCGCAAACTTTTGCTCGAACTAAATTATCGTTCTGCAGATTATATATCACCAGAGCGTTAACAGTAAACAGTTAACATTAATCGAACACAAAACACAAGCTATTGCTTTCATACACAAGTCGAAAGTGATAAAACTCCCATCAACAGTGTAGCTCTAAACTTCATCAGTTAATAAAAATATTTAGAGTAGTATTTTACCCACCGTGCACCTTACGTATATTACATATTCTAAAAACATAGCTATCACATGCAGACAATACAACTTTGCCAACTTTTTCTATAATTCATAAAACAGTTTGCTATTCGGGCAATAAGAACTTTTCAAGAGTATGTGGATGATATTCCTAATCCCAATTCTATACATATACATACAAACGGAAGCATACAACAATTGATCTGCATTTATCATTAATCAGATGATGACAGCTAAATGATAGCATAAATGAACATAACTACAAACTTCATCAAATATGTAAATTTTTTTCAAGCTGATTTAACAACTCTAGCATAGGTCCTAGTTGTCCATAGGACTAGCATAGGTCCATAGGACTTTTTGCCGATGGTCACAGCTAAGTTAGTCGGCACGTACCGTAAGAACTTAAGCTAAAGCGCAACCAATCACACCTGCATATTTGAAACGAACGAAATAAACAAAAGCGGCAAGTTTAAGCGAAGTTAGAAGGAGAATAGAAAAATCAAATTCAATTAGGTTTTCTGCCTAAGCGAATTTAAAAATGCGAACAGTTGCTCGCGAAACCTTATTGAGGGTGGGTGCTTTGCAATAATGCGCCCATTCGGTTTCGCATTCTATGCATCTGCAGTATGTTCAGAAACATATTGGCAATTTGCTCAGCATATATTTCGTAAATTATTTTTAATAAATTTTCTAAAAATGATTTCTTGCCAAAATAATATAGAACATATAATATCGCTAACAAAAATTGTTTTCAATTTTCAATAAAATATTTTCACTATTATTTCACGTACACATTTTGCTTACTTAATCAAATGTTAATAAAATCAGCTGGTTACGTACGCACTAATTGTACATTAGAATAGAGCGAAATTTCCTTTTCATTTCTATTTAAGTTCTGACGGTACGTACCGACTAATTAAGTCTTCAATTATGTCACTTTGACATGTTGATGTAACAATTCTGTAAATAATCTAATAATAATTATTATTATTCTGTGTTTTGAGGCACAACGTTTGCAGCTAACAGGCCACAACCTACTAAAAGCAGCTTTATGTTCCCAAAAACACGAGTCTTGATTAAGTTAACAGATGTCCTACGTTGTAACGCCTTTTATAAAGTATGCTTGCTAGTAAAAAGCAGCACTAAAAATACCAGAGTTGTTTACCAGTTCGAGTAACCTGGTAAAAGTGCAACAAGTTGCGCTAACTCGTGAGCACACTTGATGGTGTTGATTTGTTAACAACAGCTGTTAAAATCAGCCCTGTTTTGATTAATTTGTAAATTGTAAAAAAAAATTTAAAAGAAATATCAATATTGTACCAAAATTAAATGAAAAAAGCAATATTGTTGGAATTTTGATCAAAACTAGTCTAAAGAGAATAAAATTGCTTGATTAAAAAATTATAAACATTTTTTAATCTTTAAAATTTGACACAATTTTTATGTATGTATTAGTTTTTAAATTTTTTTTAATAAGTTTTAAATTTAAAAATTAAAACAAGCTATGTTCATTCTTATTATATTGAAACTATTTGAACCAGTGCACTTGAATACTTTTACTCTCTATTAACTGCGAGGTATCTTCAAAACCTCTCTTTACGCCTTGACTGGATTATTGTTTATCACTTCATCAGACTAAGCAATAATTGACATCAGATCTGCATACCTCTTCGAGGAGCCTGTAACCATTCTGAGATTCGATACAGCGGTATTGGTAAGTCTGTCAGTTTTCGTAACTAATTTCATGGCTCTATTCTTTATTCTTTATTATTCTTGTTATTAAATAATTTTCAATTTTTGAAATAAATGCATGAACATTTAATATTAATCAGAAAAAAGCTTTAAATGCTGCCCATACAAAATGCTTAGTATAAATACATTTTCGAAGTAAAATTTTTCTTATATATGAGAAAGATGGCAACAGTGACAAAAAGAGTTAAAGTGCCATGCAAATTTTAGTCAATCAAAATGCTTGACTTATTTAGTAACATTGCAACGCATTACTCGACATGTATTTTGTTGCACTTTTAATACGTTACTCGGTTACCAAGTAGTTACTCGAACTCGTGAACAACCCTCAGGATTAAAAAAACAGATTTTCAAAATAATAACTGCATTTAAAAAATATAATAAAAGGGCATAATAATAATAAGCAACTATGTATAATAACCATATAAATCGGTTTTTATACCGCCTGCATCCATTCACAGACTGTTGTAGCTGTAATGAAATTTTCGCAATTACCTATAAATTTTAATTATCTAAAAATATTATAAATTTTACATTAACCATAATTGTTATAATAAAATAAGTCATTGCGACAAGATTTTTATCTGACCGGATTATTCAAATATTTTTGCTATAATAAATTAATTACCAATATTAAGTTATAAAATAATAAAGCAAAAGTAAAAAAGAAATACTTTGACGAATAAATAAGTTTAATATAGAAGGACTTACCAGTTAACATGGACTCATCAAGTATACAATTGCCAGACAACAGCACAGCATCGCATTGCATAGTACAACCAGCTGTTGGTATTTCAATAATATCACCAGGCACCAGACTCTGCGTAGGCAAGTCCGTAACGACACCTGTTTGCGACACCACTAATGCAGTTCCAGTATTTTGTACTGTTTCTCGTAACCTATCTTGATTCTTAAAAAAAAAAATAAATTGTTCAGTAATTCAATTTAAATATATTATTTTCATACTTTCTTCATTTGCATAATAGACATTGATATCCCAAATACTGACATTAAAACAATGACACACGCATAATAAAAGTAATCGTACGTAAACCATAATATTACCGAGAATATTTGAAAAACGTAAAAAGGATTAAGAACTTCCAAAAATAATAATGTTTTAATATCCTTGTAAGGGACACTTATTTCATTCACTCCGTAAACAATTCTTCTGGAATTTTGCTCCTGCGCTGATAATCCTTTTTGTTGATGAAAGTAAACACTTGTCATATTCACATCAAGTCCTTTTAATTTTTTATAAGAGTACGTCTGTGAGTCCCAAACATATCGTAATTGTTTACAAAGGAATAGACGTATATTTTTACTTTCTGTCAAAATTTAAAAACAAATAAATTCATGCATTATCTGTAAAATTAACGAACATTTTTATACTTTTAAATTGACCGCCTGAAAAATGTACTGAAAGTTGACCATTTTTGTCGTCGCTGTCATCTCTTATGTGCAATGAGCTTTTTAAGACTTTTGCATGATATCCACCACTTTGATCACTTAAAATTTTTAAATTCAATTTAAATATTTTACATATATTCTATTATTACCATACTGACTCGGCACTAAAGTTTTTCACTGTCTTCACATAATAAATTTTGTGTTTGCCCTTATAGTCTTCCTGTATTAGAACCTTTTCAGCCTCATCTAAAGGACACTGCACATGTGTAGCAATCAAATACCAATGCCGCCACCAATGCAGTATTAAGCGCAGTAATCCGCCAGTCATGCATATACATAGCCAACATAGAAACATCCGGCTATTAGATTTACGGTAACCTGTCACTTGCATTTCATCTTCCTCACCTTGATTTAGTAAACCTACGCATGGTTTAGAATCTGAAAATAATTATAAATAATTTTAATAATTTTAAATATGAATATAAATATATATATATATATATATATATGTGTGTGTGTGGGCATATAGTTTAAAACCATATATATATATTATGACAATACAATTGGGTTTATTTAACTAAATATCGCTATGAATTCTTGTACCTTGTTTGCAAATTACTTTATCGCTCATTAGTATTAAGAAGTTTATTATCGTGTTAGAACAACTTATCAGGCTGTTTACTCTGTAATGTGTAATTTTGCTAATGTCGTCTCTGCATTATTCAGTTTGAAAACAGTCAATATTTCTAAAATTACATAATTTTAAATATTCAAATATTCAAATATCTAAGTGCAAAATGCAGATGCTCATAAAAATTATTTAAAAAAAACAAAAAACAAAAAAAAACAGTTTAATGAAAACAGTTGAATTCGTTCGTTTTAATAAAAGCAATATTTTCCAGTTTTTTAATTAAGAATTTATCACGTTCACAAAAATATATTTACAAAGAAAGAGACATTTTAGTATAAATAGTTGATGTAGTCAGGAAAATATATTAGAGGGTTAGCATTGACTTTGTTAAATTTAATCTAATCTTCTTCAGTTAATAAAATTCACATATAGGAAATATTTTTATTATGTAGAAGCACATTCCCATTAATAAGAACTTGTTCTTAGTGAATGAATAGAAAGAAATAAAACGGTTGATAAGTCGTAAACTACATTTCACAATTTTTTCAACATTTTGTGTTCAATATTTTATTAATTTCTCAATTTCTCAATTTAGACTTAAGCTGTACAATATTGCAATCTCAAAGCATTTCGAATTAAACAGAATAAACTTTGAATACAAAAGCGTATACATGCTTAAAGTTAAAGTTGTTGCGTTATGTTAATGTAAGCAGGTTATGAATAACCATAAACTCTCCGCACCACCATAAAATTTATAATTATTAATTATTAATAATTATATAAATAACAACTAAATGAGACAAATAACGACATAGCGGTTGCGACACAATCGTACTGCGATGAATTGAAACATGTACTCGTGGCTTGAATTTTGTTTAAATTTGTTTAAATTGCGTTCGAATGAAGTATCAATAAAACCCTTTAAGCGTATAAAGCACTTGTGTTTATCTAATTTAGAGTAACTTATGGAAGAACACAGCAGCGCAGCTCAATATAAACACATTTTTTAAAGTTCAATAACAACAACGTGTCGCGCCATTAAAATATCTTGTGCGCATAACTGACTAATTGACTTACGATCTGAATGTTGATAACTAGCTTTGACGTTAATACCCGAAGTTCGCGATAATGATTTACTGTGGATTTTAGTACTTCTGATATGATTAACAATTTCAATTTTACTCTTACAAAGAAATCGCATGCACTCTTAAGATTCGAAATTATCACAAACAAATTATCACGTTCTACTCTAATATTAAAAGCTTCAAAGTGAAAACATTGAAAACATTGAAATCATTGAAATCATTTTCAAAAGTAACATTGCCGTCAGTAATTTTCTTGCACAAGATTGTATGGAATAAATATTCATAGAACACAATTAAAATAAATTAAATTAAATTCGGGTTATACATTTTTTTGAATGTTGTTATAATTCAAATTAGTTTGAAAACCAAATAACCGCACATGTTTTGGAGTCCGTGTTGGTAATAAAATGGAAGAGTACAGACTGAGATAACTCAGTCTCTTGTTATGAGAATTAAGTTAATGTCTTTTATAGACCTAAATTCATAGTCCTGCTTCAGCAGCACTGTTACAGTAACACATGCGAGCCAAATATCATACATCATCATCTAATAATCGCCGAATGTGTCAAAACTGCAAAATGTGACTACGAAAATGAGTTCGATATTCCCTTAGTAAATATGTTAACAAACACATTTGCTCACATCTGAGGAAATGAAAATCCACAAGTAACTGCCGAGTAACCACAGTATTTACTAGAAATCGCTGTATATAGTGAAATGTGGTCTGGACGTTGATATGCCTATACGAAGGTGTGGACCAATTCGCCAACTTTTATTACAATTTCTTAATAATTACCAGATGTGTTAAGAGAGAGAGAGAGTGAGAGAGAGAGAGAGAGTGAGAGAGAGAGAGAAAGAGAGTGAGAGAGACAGAGAGAGAGAGAGAGAGAGTTGCCTGCTGTTAATTCATCCATTATCGATTGAATATGAATTCGAGTCAATTCGGTTTTTGCCAACTTTTGTTGCTAAACTAAAACTCAGCATACATTGAATATATACAATCAGACCATTTTATAACGCTAAACTGCAATATGAAATATATATGACACAACCAACCTAATATAAATGTGAGTTATATGGATTGAAAACAACCAATGATAATATAACAGAATCAATGGATATTTAATATAGAATATTAAAGTAGCATTGTCTATAAAATTTAAAATAAAAGACTAGCTAAGACCGCATTACAAGGGTTATTAATGCTATATTTTTGATGATATTCTCAAACCATTCACTTGGACAATAGCGACGCAAATTCCACACCAATAGAGGACAAATCAATATGTTAAGTAGATTTTAAGCAAATCCAGGAAGGTCGCACTAGATGGCTGAAAAATGGGTTATTAGATCTTTGAAAGTTTTTATTGGAAAAAGTTCTGTATAAAAAAAGTATTTCTGGTGAAATCTCTGGATATTGAGATGCTGACTGGGTAGATAAGATATATCTTTATAAATAGAAAACAAGTTGCGAAAGCACTGTTAAGCCTTCAATGACAGAAGTAGAATATTAAACCAATGATTCTTTAAGTTGAACTAAACACGTAGACATAAAAGTCAGCTTTGTTCATGAATTGATCAAGAATGGTTAAGTATAATTATAATTAGAATAAATAAGTTACTTGACATAGGTATGGTGTAACGTAATGTCTATAAAATATTAGGGGTATTCACGCAACTGATTAGTTGCTTAGTAGTTGATTACAACAAAAATTTGCACACAAAAATGAAACTAAGCAGAGAATCAACTATTTCGGTTATTAAAAGATTAGTACAAATTTGATTAATAGTGCTGCCAGTACCATGTATCGTAATAATAACTTAAAATGAACTTTAGTATAGAAATTTGTTAGCTGTCTCTCTCAGCTGTTTGAATTGTGTGTAAACAATTTTGCAAACACAAGTATGTTTCACTTTTGATGTTGCTGCGAGTGCTACCAAGCATTTACACACAACAAACTAATCAGATTACGCATTTTGGGTCGTTCAAGCAACTGATTAACATTAAAATGCTAAATTTTTTTATATGAAGTTTTTGAATCAATTAAGCAACTAATCAGTTGCCTGAATACCCCTATTGTAAATAATGTGCTTAAAAATGTTATTTTTGTGTTATATTGACAATACACTAAAAAAGATAACATTGAAGGCATTAATAGTGATAGAATTAAAAATGAATTTCACTATATCTCGATCTCTTTTTATTTTAACTAGAATCCTTTAGTTTTTGAAACAATACTAATAAGAGCTAATCAGAATAGAAGTAAATTCTAATAATACTCAGAGCATTCACTTTCACAAAGGCAGTCAACAAGTGAAACCTTTTTCTTTGAAAATTGTAAATTCAAAACAGTTGAAACTTCGAAGTATCTTAAAGTATATTTTTTGTCCAGCATTGGGATATACACTGAGATTGAGTCTAAACACAGACTCAAATAAATGCAAGGGAATGTATATAATGGTCAAAATCTTTAACGGTATTGTCTTTATGACATATATACTTCACACAACTGCTAATGTAGTCATTTATCTCGAACTTGCAATTTATATGGTATTAAATTCAACGAATTAGACTACTTAGTTAAGGAAATTAAACAATTTTTTTTTGTTTATTTATAAAATATAAATTGATTGCATCTTTCCATTAGAAACTAACAATAATTTGTAGCTTTATTCGAAATTATTTTAAGAATATTAAGTTTTATTTCCAGCATTAAATTTTTGTATATTTCTATATGTATTTCGGTAAATTCCCTTTTGTCTTCATCAGAAGACAAACTATTTATACTTATTATAGTAGGGTTTTTTGTTTTTCTCCTCGTGGGTAATAGATAAATAATGGTAGCGGCAGGGGTCTGGTTTTGTTATTCAGGGTTTGTATTTTAGAATGTATTTAAAAAGCTGTGATGATACGTTGCTCTTATCGCCGTTGAGTACAGGTGTTGCCTGATGTTTGTGTATTTCGATGCTCTCTGCCGTTTCTAATTTTCAGATATTTCTGGAGATCATAGACATTAATAGAGACTTTTCTCAACAACACCAAACAAAGGGTTTCCAAGCGCGAGTCAACATGTGTACTAGTGGAAAAAGAGGAATTACCAAAAGAAGGCAAGAACATTTTCAAGAATTTTTCAACGTTGGTGTAGAAAGTAATTACATATCCTTGTACAGAATAAGAATTAAAACCCTAGAGGAACTTACAGAAGCCATACAGCAATTGAAAAACAGGAAAACACCTGGTGAAGATAATACATGAACAGAGCATATAAATCAGTGCAAGAAAACGCCAAAATAAAGTTATTTACTTTAATCAAACGTGTTTGGGCTGAAGAACAGCTGTCGGAAGCGTGGCTTACTGGTGTAATAGTGCCGCTGCACAAGAAAGGTGACAAACTAGACTTGACTTGACAGCAGATAAAAATCAAATCAGAGCGAAAGAAAGGTGCTGAGAAGAATTTGTGGTCTCATCGCAGAGCTACTACAACTTTATAACGGTGAAGATGCTGTAAAATTCGAAAAGTCGCATCACTTAAGATGGATAAGATGGCTCGACAACGTGATCAACATCAGAAGCATGGGTATTCAAAATTGGAGGTCTAAAATGACATGCAAAGCAGAATGGAGGAAGCTGGTTAATGCAGCTTAAGCTCATGCCAAATTGTAACGCTGATAATGATGACTTCTTTTTATATTTAAATCTTTTTCGTTAAATTATTGACGATATTTTATAAAATGAATTCCATAATTCGATATATAGAATATTCAATAATATAATTTTATCATTCGATAGTATGGAAATCCATTATATTTTGTTTTATTGAAAATCTACTGTAGTACTTTTATCAGTACCAAACTAATGTGCACACAAGGTGTAGTTCTCTTACCTATTTCACGTTCGTAATCGAAGGATTTTTATTTAAGCTTGAGCACATTTGCTAAATTTAGATAACCCCAAGCGATCATTACTGGTAAATAAGAATCCATTGTTTCAAATGTACTGTAAGATGTGTTTCGCAGACTTTCGAACTAGTGTAGGACCTTAATATCAACTCCAGATCTGATTGTTATTGGATTATTTACTAGTATGTAATACTAAATCCTGCCTATAGGATAGGACTTAATTAATTTAAATGACATAAATAAAATTGTATTTAGATTTATTATCACAGCTTTCAAACAGAACCAAAAAAACAAAATACTTTGATTTTTCTTTAGTTTTTATTTGATACTGAGTAAGTATTATGAATAATATTCATAGCAATTCTGAATACTCCCAGGGAACAAGTCTTCCTATTAAGAAAACAACTCCCTTATTCTGAATTGCTTGGGAGACAAGTTAAAAAGTATTAAAAATAGTTTAATTTAATATAAAAGTAACTGAAAATGATCAGATTTTTGAATATATTTTAATAAAATTATTATTATAATAAATTTATTATAATAAATTTAATATTTTCAAAGTTTTATTTTTTTATTTATCCACAAGAGTTGATTAGTTTTCCGAATATATTTTAATAAAATTACTTTAATAAATTTAATATAACTAAATTTTCATTTAATATATTTTATTAAAATTATTATTTTAATAAAAGTATAACAAATTTAAAATATTTAAATTTTTGTTTGTTTATTTTATTCACACGGGTTTTTTCCACTAATTAAAGTGTTAACTATTGTTTTTAAAACAATAGAAAAATGAAAGGCAACTAAATTCTGAAATTAATGGGATTCCTAGAATAAGTTAAAATAAACTTTTGCAATTCTGTGCAGGTAAAACATTGCTTCTTTTTTATTGTAACATCTGCACAATCATAAACTATTATTAGTTCATTAATTGAAGCATGAAGGACATTTCTATCCTAATTATACAAAAAAAAATTAAATTATAATTTACGCAAATTGTGTATAAAAGCAGTGAATGTTTGAAAATAAAGACATTGAAGAATTGATATCATAACGTAAGGTTGTTTTTTAATTAGTTAAAAAAAGAGTTAAAAATTTAGAATTTAGCTTTTGGTTTATTTTGGTCATGCACAATTCTTTTTATATATTTATTTTACTCATTAAAATAAATGTTTTTTATTATTTTATTATTTATTCATAAAATAACATATTTATTTCCGATAATTTGTGCAGCAAACAAATAATGCGATTTTTACATTTAAATCAACATATGATACGCAATTCTTTTCTTTATTTTGCTCATTTTCGCACTTTTCGTCATTAAAAAGTGGCATGGTTGCCAAAATTTAACAAAACAAATTTGAAACTGTTGTTGTTCCCAAAACTACTGTCTCCCATGCAATTCAGAATAAGGGAGTTGTGTGTTTGGGAACTGCGTGGGAATAGGGAGTTTTGTTCCCTGGGAGTATTCAGAATAGGCCTGAATAATAATTTTATTAAAATATATTCAAAAATCTGATCATTTTCAGTTACTTTTATATTAAATTAAACCATTTTTAATACATTTTTAACTTGTCTCTCCAACAATTTACTTGGGAAAGAATTTGTGCAAAATTGGAAAAAAAAACTCCCATTCCCATGCGATTCAGAATAGCAAAATTGGGAACTAGGGAACAAAACTCCCATTCCCAAATTATTCAGAATAGCAAACTTGGGAACAGGGAACAAACTCCCATTCCCATGCTATTCAGAATAGGCCTGAATAAATAAAAATAGTCATAACTATAAAAGTTTGCAGTTATGACTGAAAATCAGATTAAAATTTTAAAAACAAGACAAGGCGTGAAAAGGTATTTAAAAAACTTTTCAAATTGCATAGATATGCACATATATTAACTATTATCTTCAGCAATATGGAATTGTAAACGAGCTAACCATACTATAACAGAAATGGCTAAAAGTACCTATATTAAGGGTAGCTTAGTGCCACCAAATCTTTAAACACAAACCCCAAATTCTGGGCATAACCTGCAGTCGTTTACTTAAAAACTTTTGGTTGTAATACGATTGAGTAAATAAAAATTGTGGTAAGAATAAAATACAATCTAAAGACTAGAAGAAGACTAGGTTGTAATGCGATTGAGTAAATAAAAACTGTGGTAAGAATAAAATACAATCTAAAGACATAAGAATGCAGATAATATAGTAAAGAAAAAGTACGATTCAAAAGAGTGAAAATATTTTAGACAATGAAATAAATTCTGATGTTTTTAATATAGAAAATGACTATGATTTATGACGTATTTGGACGTAATAAGTTTAAAGTATCAAAGCACTAAACTTAATAAAGAAATAATTTTATTGGGTCTATATTTAGTCAATAGATATGCTAATATCATAATCCTCAAATGATACTATGAACGCAATAATAAAAAACTACGCCAAAATGTGAAAACAATATATTACAAACATATTAGGCAAATGGAAAATCGTAAATTCTAAAAGTACCCCTACCAGGAGTAGCTGTGTTAACAAAATTTGACAATAAATTGTATCAGAAGCTAAGCGAACTCAACGGTCTATCCGCAATGTCCGTTTATTACTTTAACGGGTAGAAAACTTTTTATAAAAAATTAAAATATAACATGCTTTACAGATGCTGACTGAGATAGCAACTATGTTAACAGAAGATTGTTTCATGGCATCAAAATATATGTGGATGGGTCAAGACGTGAAGGGGATAGATATTATGGGAATACTGCAGAAATTGAACTAAAAGAAATGTGAATGCGCAGTTCTTAGTGCAAAATCCCATTATTCATAAGCGGACCAAGCACATAGATAGACAACTAATACTGCCTTACTATGTAGAACTTCACAATTTTCTTTAAGTGTCAGTTCTTAAATTCCTAGAAGTGCACTAAAGTTTCAAAGCCTACTTAAAAACCAACCAACGAACAGTGCGTTTTGCTGTATATTAAGAGTTTTTCGTACCAATATGCTCTAATCTAGGAGTATGGGAATCATATAGTATATGGCCTTAAAAAATGATATTTAAAAAAATGTAATAGTTGACCTTGGTGGAGCCCACATTTGGATGGGTACCGGTAAGCCGATTGGACTCAAAATATATTTAAAAGAACGTCCTCCTCAAAAACCACATTTACCTACATTTATTTTAATATCTTTAATGGTTTAGAAAACACTGAATTTTGATCATATAATTTTTATTGATTTTCATTCAGAACACGATATTTTCTGAACTATTAGAGATCTTAAAATAAAATTGCGTTTTTGAGGTTAAGCCCGACTGTTCTTAATCAAAACACTGTTAGTACGCAATTATTGTAAGTTTCTTTTCCTGATTTCGCGAATTTTGTTTGTATTTCCAGTAATTGGCCATATCAGTTTGACAGATATACGTGTATATAGTTGATAACACTTCAATCGCCTAACCAAACTGTATTTAAAAGAAGTTCTCCTATTGCGTTTGCCTACCGTGTTTACAATGATTCTAACCTAGAAGCAGAGCTTAAAGTTTTACCAGTAACAGGGACAATCAAGATCAGCGGCACAGACCATAATCTATCAAATTTGCAAATCGGTAAAATGTTATCTATCACGCTACAGTGACTCACAGCTTATTTCGTGTAAATAATATTTTTGTAGATAAAGTCGAAGTTCCTAATATTGAAAATTAAAAATTTAAATATGCAACTCTGAAGAATGTTTGATTTTTATTATAAAATAAAAAAAATTTATCAAAAATATAAATATTCAAAAAGTTAGGTGCACAGAAACAAACATACATCAAATTCTGACCTCACAGCTTTTATCATCTATTGTTTTTACTTCTTAAAATCGTGCAAATAACAGGGGTTTGAAACTAAAGATACTTGACAAATACAAAATTGATTATTTTACAGGAAATATTGAACAATAAATATATAATAACAAAATTAAAATAAAATAAAAAAATTATAATAATATAAATATGAAAATAAAATAAAAAATTATAATATAAATAAAAACAAAAATAAAAATCTTTAATGCTTGTGTTAAAACCGTGTGCGGTTTGGAACATACGGTTTTTAACAGTCGCCATCACAAACAAGCTACAAACTTTTATCAATAGATGTTTGAGACAAATTATGGTCTAGAAAGATCAGCAACGAGCGACTGTGGGCTATGACAGAACGAAAGCCGATTGATATACAAATCTTAAAACAAAATTATATGTGGTTGGGTCATAATCTACACAAATCCTTCAGCGAAATTGCACATGCCGCTTACAAATGGAATCCACGGAGAATTAATCACGATCGACCAAAACCTACATAGAGAAGGATAATCTACAGAGAAGCAAGAAAATCTTTCAGTGAACTAAAATATATAGTGGGTGATAGAAATAGTTAGAAATCTTTTGTGCTTAGACTAAGTTTATTGCATTTATATTCTTGAACATGTCAATAATAATACTAGGGGCATTGAAAAATAACTGGTCTAAGTAAAAAAAACGAATTTTTTTGGAAAATTATATTTCATGTTTTAGTATAGTCCCACCCATTTTAGTTCGAACACCGCCTAATGATCTCTCAACATTTGGATACATTTTAAATAATACGATTTGTCAAGTCTTCCAAAATATACCTCAGTTTTCCATTTCACTTCATCATTTCATGCAAATTTCTTTTCTTGGAACAATCTTGTCAAGTTTGGAAACAGGTAATAATTAATGAAAGACAAATCTAAAAAATACAGTGCATGAAGAAGCAATTCGCATCATAATTCATTTAATTTCATGATTTTCACATTCAATCAATCCAATAACATAGATTAGTAATCTAATGTTATTAATTTTCCTTTTTTAAATAGTCTATAAAAATTATTTTACTTGAATCTAAGAATACGGAAGCCAGAACTTTTCCAGTCAATTGTAGAGTTCGAGGTCGTTTGATTGCACTACCCTCAGGCTCTACTCATTCTCTAGCTTGTTGTTTTTCCGTAGGTGTGAAGAAATGGATACATGTTGCATCAATTGTCACTACTTGCCGCTCACAGTCACCTACATTATGTATGAACATTTCCAAACAATGTTTTGAATGACGAAGTCGTGGTCGTGGTCGTTTTTATTCAATTTTTAGCAATCGCGTCAACCAACTTGTCGAAAGCATTTTCATACCCAAATATGAAAAGTTTATCAACTCTGATATTTCACGCAATTTAATATTTGGATCGTCCAACACATTATCGTGGATTTTTTTTAATGTTTTTTCCATTTGAACTTCTTTTGGACAACCCCGACGCTTTTCATAAAAAACACTCGTACGACCACGTTTAAATTCAGCTTTCTAATATTTTATTGTTGTTAACGACGGTGCAAGGTTACCGTAACCAGAATCAACACCCAATTTGATTACATCATTGTTCATTCGTTTCAAATGCAGGAATTTTATTACTGAGTTTTATTACAGCTGTCGTTTAGTACTTGCCAGATATACAGATGGCGTTGCTACCTGTTGTGAAGTGAGATAATTATCAATCCACCTTGTAGGATCACGTATTCCATTATCGACGCTGTCATCACTAGTTACGATCATCTTTTGTCTACAGTAATATTAAACGTAAAAGATGATGTAGGAAAAAAAGATAAACCAATTTCAAAGTTGACATTCATTAAAATATCCACTATCTGTATTAGGAGAACCATTTGTGTTTTAGTTTTTACTGTACAATACAATTCTATTTTCATGTATACAAACTCAACAAATTCAATTCTATATTTATTAGTTGTCGAACTGGGAAACTTTACAACGGTACAATTGCTCACATATAAAGTATTAAAAATATCCCTCTATCCAACTTTTTTATAATCAAAAATTAAAAGCGCATTGTTTTTTAAGACTTGATTTGTAAATACAACTGCTAGGAAGTTTAAAATGCGTTATTATGAATTTTTTTTATTCGTCTTTACTTTTTACCAATAATAATCTTCATGAAATTCGCCATACGTAAATACAAACTGCGGCGAATATACATGTAATATATATATGTATACTTATATGTATATAGTATATACTTTTGCTCTTATTTTATTTTTGAAAATTGTTGAAATTGTTTTGGAAATGCTAAACAGTAATTTGGAAAAAGCCTATAAACCATATGACTATAGCACTGTCGATGAACAATTATTTTTATTCACACAATATGAACCCTCCAGGCCAGCTAAATACGGCATTAAAATTTAATGGGTTTGTGATGCACCAAACGCTTTTACAAAGTCACATTTATACTGACCAACATAAGACCAACAGATGATCCTCGACAGTAAACATTGGTGAACGAACTGTGCTAGACTTAGTTTGCTTGTATAAAGGAAATGGAAGAAATGTCGTTACCGAAAACTTTTTTACATTCTTAGATCTAGGTAAGACATTGAACTCCTGGAGTATGGCACTCGTTGGAAAAAAAAAGTAAAATAAAATAAAATAAAATAAAATAAAATAAAATAAAATAAAATAAAATAAAATACAATAAAATAAAATAAAATAAAATAACATAAAATAAAATAATATAAAATAAAATAAAATAAAATAAAATAAAATAAAATAAAATAAAATAAAATAATATAAAATAAAATAAAATAAAATAAAATAATTAAAATAAAATAAAATAAAATAAAATAAAATAAAATAAAATAAAATAAAATAATATAATATAATATAATATAAAATAAAATAAAATAAAATAAAATAAAATAAAATAAAATAAAACAAAACAAAATAAAATAAAATAAAATAAAATAAATTAAAATAAAATAAAATAAAATAAAATAA
>NC_051847.1:103468253-103487914 GCF_002237135.1 Teleopsis dalmanni | reverse complement strand
TAGGCGCTTTCCGGTATGGCTTTGAGTTCCCTCTGCGAATTCTGTTTTACGTCTTCTATGGATTCAAAACGCGTTCCTCTGAGTGGTAATTTGAGGTTGGGAAACAGGAAAAAGTCACACGGTGCAAGATCAGGTGAATACGGTGGCTGTTCGATGGTATTTATTGAATGTTTGGCCTTAAAATCGTTGATAATGTTGAACAAATTGAGGTGAATCGGAACAAGCCGGGCGTTGACACGTCGCATACACAAATTGTCCACCAAAATCAAACGAGCCATCTCACGACCGATGCCTAGCTCTCGTGCTATCTCTCTAACACTCACATGAGGATTTTTGAACACGATTTCCTTTGCCTTTTCAATGTTTTCGTCGGTGGTAGAGGTCGAAGGTCGTCCAGAACGCGGCATGTCTTCGACGGTCGTACGACAGTCCTGAAAGGCTTTGTACCACTCATAAACTTGAGTTTTCGATAAAACTGATTCCCCATAAGCCTTTTGTAGCATTCGCAACGATTCTGCACACGAAATTTCGTTCGAAAAACAAAATTTGATGCAAACTCTTTGTTCAATATTTTTTTCCATTGTTTTTTTCGCAACGCACTACTGAGGTGAACTGGTTTCAACAGCTGCCGTAAACGAACTGTCCGACAGATCGCGCTCATTTTTGGCATAGTAATTAAGGACAGTGCTGCCAAACTACATAAACTTAAAATATCGAAAAATATACAGCGCGCGAATTTTAAATGAGAATTTCCGAAAGCTTTTCGGTCACAATGTATGTCATTTACCAAGTGTCCCGGTAGTCTTATTAAAGCATATTTACTCTCTTAGTCACCAATTGTTCTTCCATTCAACAGGAAAAATATTGTCTCCACTTCTTGTATGCAATTTGGTTCTCCTTGTTAATCCTCGTCTTATATGGAATGGATTGTAATCGCCAAAGTTGTAATTTTCACCTTTACATTCAAAACTGTAGTAGAGCTCTGCATTTTTTTAGCTTTTTCTTAACACAAAAGTCTAATCGCTAATAGATCCACAAAATATCTTAGTGTTATATGATAATACTTTTAGAAAATACATTCTACAGCTAAATTTATTGAATGGTTATTGAATGTTATTGATAATTAATCTGAGGAGTATTAAATTATTTTTATAATAATTATGTTTATAATTTATTAAACTTAAATGGCTTTCCTAAAGTTAAATGAATATTATTACTAAACTGAGTGTCATATAAATTATTTAAAATAATATTTACAAGTACACCATCCATTTGTTAACGATTTTCATTTTGTCATATGTCATTATTTTTCTTACTGTAATGTGGGGAGTTTTATTAATATCCCGGGATTGCTTGTCTGAGTTACAGAAGAGTTATTCGCTTGTCGTCTGCAAATGATCGTATCCAATGCCACGTAGGCAAAAGTTTTTCAGTTTTTAAAAAATCTGCTGCAGTGCTTTCATTTTCGATTTTAGCACTAGAACCAATTTTATTATTTCTGTTGTGTATATTTTGTACTGATCGATTTCTTGGTTATCAAAATGGTTTATCAATGGTTTCTACTGGATTGTTTGTGCCGTAAGGTCATTGAAATTAAAGTTTTTTCTTTTAGGGAGCGCAATTATTCTCAATTGTTCCATTTCCATATTTAGTGCGTTGTTTTTTCTTTGGTTTCATTTATCTGGGCAGCGAAGTCACACGTTTTAAATGTAATGTTTTCTATATATCTTTTTTGACTTCCTTTCTTTCTTTTATTTATTATTTAAAGTTATTTTAAATATTTAAAGTGCACTTAAAACACCTTGAGCATAAACATATACTGATGTTTGCTGAAGTTTTCTCTATTGCGAGTATTAAACGGACCCTGAGGACATATTTGGTGGAAAATGATTTAAGTTTGACACTCTTGCTGCTAATAATTATGGTATATTTGAATGCAGAATTGGCGTGTACATGGAGTAATTTAAAGTAACAGCAGTTGGCTCTCCACCTAAACTTGAGCATATATTATCAATATAAGCAAAAGTGAGCGAAAGAACTGCTCACAGAATCTTCAAAACAATTGAACTTGGCACTATGAACAAGTACGTACTTAAATAGCCGAACAAAATTTTACTATGCCCCTATCACAAAACGTTAACGGTCGATAGAGCAACTTTTGCCAAATAATCTGTACAAATGCTCCAAATTTATTATTGCGAAATTTTCTTATATTTTGCAAAGTATTGTTGTTGTTAAAATCTCATTTTTTCTTTTTTTAGTTATCACATTCTTCAATTAGAAAGGGAAGATTAACTGTAGAATTTTTTACCTTGCAATAATCTGTTATATGGTAGAACCATTTCATGTTTTTATAACCACTTCATATAAGACCATTTCTCTATTAAAATAAAGTACAGGACATTTTTTTCATGCAGACTAATATTGTATATTCTCAATGTCACTATGTTACTCCCTAACTTCTTTGTGATTACCATCTAACCTTTCGCCATTGTAGATGTCAGAGTTTTGTATACATAGTCTCTATATTCTATTCTCCTCTTATATTTTTTTTCAATCTTCTATTCAAATTCCAACTTCTCATTATTATCTTTTCAAATACTTCGTGATGGTGTTAGCTAATTTTAATCCCAAGGTTTGCACTTGGAAAGTAAAGACTTATCACTCATAATTGGTTTATAATAAGCTTAGAAATATTTGTTGATAAAATCTGTTATGGCCACATATAAACATAAATTTACAGAAATATCTGTAGTGGAGCTGTAAATTACCAGAAGGTAGAGTTTGCAGACTATAAAACCATAAAAGCTGTAGACCCAAAGAAACCAGAAGTCTATATTGTATTAAAAGTATACTATTCGTGTATTAAATTTCCATGCTTTCAGTAACAAAAATCCAGTTATTTAACTTGATAACCTTATCTGCCGTAAAGGTTTAATACCACGGTGCTCCTCACACACGTATCGATATAATACTCATGAAAACCGATAAGCTTTCAGTGACTCAGCAGTAGAGATGCACATATAAAGCATTATTCTTGAATATCTTCTTTCAGGTAATTTACCAATAATCAACCAACACGTGAAGTCAACCAAGATTTATTTCAGTAAATCAGTATTGGTCATTTATTTTACTCATTAATAACTACCAATATATTTGACGTGCAAAGTCTTTATCGTAATACTTTTACATAAATTCAATTTCATATATTTTCCTTTCCGCTTACTCTGATCGATAGTCCGGTTAATATTGTTTATCTTTTTTCGGAGAGACCAAAAATTCAAATCTTTATAATTCTGTGAAGGTCCGTCAATAGTCTGATTTACGCTCTTAATTTTTTTTTTGGATAGATCAATGCAGAGTTTAAATATTTACAGTCCCATTCTAGATAATATTCTAGATTGTATAAAACCTGTAACACTTGCAAAGAAATCTTGGCTCTTTTGTTTTCCTCCGTCTGCACCTCCTTTCATATTTCTTTACCTTCTTTTCATTTCGTAACAACATAAACTGTACATATATCTTTCGAGTATTTTTTTGAAAAATGCTGAGATATTTTTTGATGGGTTCTGCCTATTTGATTTTGTAGCATACTCCTGTTCATATGACATTTTCAAATATACCATGTCCTTGAAGAATATGCATCATCAATGCTGGTCCATTTTTTCTTGTACTTAATTTTCTGCGAAGTAGTAAAGGATGGAAGATCTTGTCAGTTTTTAGGAACTCCAGCAGGGAGTTAATAAGTAGGTTTTCTAAGTTATTTTAATCTTTATAAGTTCCAGCCGTTATTAGTAGTTTATGTAGGTTTCGCTCGTAACATATGACACATTGATGACATATGTACATTAATTAAAAAATTTTAAGGCATAGTCATACGAATTGGCTCGAAGCAGGCAATATATATAATAAATTGTTATATCTTTTAATATCAGTGGTGGAGAAAATTATTTTACCACGTCAAAAATATCTATCATCATGTTAATGTTCCATGCAATTAAAAGTGACATGGGACGCTGGGACTCGTACTTTCAGCAGCTGGAATAAGATTTCACTAATTGGATAACCAAAGAAAGAAGCTTTATTCTTTAGTGGATAGGTTAGGAAACATTTAGTAATAATATAAGCCGTATTCTATCAGGAACATAGACTATTTACATAGAATCGCCAAGTACTTCTTAATGCTAAATGTCTCAATTCGGAGATAGACTTCGGAGATAGTTCGCTTGAGCTCCAGATGTTACGGAGAGTTGCAAATGCAGATCTTGCCTTGTTAATTCTGTTTCGTACGTCAATGGCTGCGCCTCCCGTTGTATTTATTATGCTTCCAAGGTAGCAGAAATTTTCAACGGTTTCAATATTGGTGTTACTGATTATGAAAGTGGGAGCTTGATTTGATTTAATTATGCATGCCTTTGTTTTATTATTAAACATTTGATCTTTTTAAATAATTGTGTGGTTGTAATTTAAAAATCAACGTGTTACAAATATAGAAGCATTTGCCACATATCAACAGTGTGCCAATCAATAGTCGAACAAACGATATCATTCTCGTGAAAAATTAATTAAAGATTAAAACTTAAAGCTAAAATCTAATTTAAAATATTGGTGGCCTAAAACGATTTCAAATGAAGAGTTATGGAGAATAATGTACCAAACAAACGTAAACAGCGAGATAAGAAGAGAGAAGTATGGCTGGATTGGACACACACTGCGTAAATCTTATGAAAATATCGTGCATGCTGCACTTACTTGGAACCCCCAGGGGATTAGGCGTAGAGGCAGACCAGCAATAACCTAAAGAAGAAGAGACAGGCAAATAGTTTAACGAGGTGAGAGCAATAGCACAAAATAGAAACCAGTAGAAATCTTTTCTAGACTCTTTAAGCTCCTAATGGAGTATGAAAATAATAATAATTGAAATTATAAAGAAATTATATTTATTTCGGTTAAATTGTTGTGGAACAAGTTCGGCTAAAAAGAAATTTAATCATAATATATATGCCTATGAACATTCCCAAGTTAAAACAGTTGGAGAAATGGAAGTTATGGAAGTTAAAACAGAAATGTACAATTCTAGTAGTATCAGAAATGTGCAGAAATGGTGCAGATCTTTTTAAAATACAGTAAATGCAGAGGCAAAACATTATTACTTAAAAATTAAGTCAAAAATATGACGGCCTTTTTGATAAAAAGTTAGATATAGTAAAAAATTTGAAACCATCCATTGAACTAAAAGAAAACGCAAGGTCAAGTTTTAGCAAAAACTCCAATTCCATTTGTTTTCATGCAGAAATTTGAAATAGAATCCGAACGAATAGTTTACGATGGTATTTGGAAGTTAGTACAAAAAACCAGGTAACAAACAAATTAATATTGAGAAATTTCCTCTGTCAGCGAGAAAACTTTTCTGTTATACAGTCAGAAACAAAAACCATTTTCTAAAATGAGGGTTAAATACTTTTTGAAATAGATGAAAAATTAAGAGAAGTGTTAGTAGTAAATACACCAATTCGACTTTATCAAAATCACGTATACCAATACGTGGCGTTGCTGTCACCACAAAATAACAAAGAACATTTGTCATTGAATATATCAAAAAGATTGGAAAAATATTTAAGCGATTACAAAATAGGGATCAAATGTAAGCTAAGTAGATAAGAATTTCACCAGAGTTAGATTGTATACTTAGGTCAAGAGTTAAGCGGCAAAGCTTATATGTCAATTATTACAATAATTTTATTCGTAATTTTGCGCAAATAACAACTCTACTTAATAGTCTGCGATGCAAAAATGTGCCTTTTTATTAGATATCACAACCAGAAAAAGCATTTTAGATACCGAAAAAATTAATTATTGGAGCTACAAAACTTACTTAATATCAAAACCATTTACCATTAATCCTTGAAACATATTCATATGACACTGGTGCAGTGCTTTTACACAATTATTCAAGATGTCTTTGAGCGTTTAAAGAATTTAACGTCTAAAACTCTACATAAGCATTAACAAAAATATAGCCAAATAAGTAAGGAACGGTTATCAGTTCTTTTTGATGTACAGCAGTTTGACCAATATTTGTGTGGTCGTAAATAGAAACTTCTCACTAAGCACAAACCTTTGGTCAGTATTTTCACCAGACAGAAAATTTCGTACAACGTCCACACATCTCTTCCAACGTTGGGCTATAAATTTAATAGCCTATTATTTTCAGATTAAGTATATGTGGTGGTCATGTAACGCCAACGAGTTTTAAAATTTCAATTGATCCAAGTCCGAACTTCGATTAACAAGAAACAAACTATCATATTACTAAAGAACAAACGTCTATTAACTGACACTTAAATCGTCTACATATTGAAGAAGATGTGATCTTGAAAATGGTTTACAAAATTGTATTAGAGGGTCATCACTACAAAGTACATGTAAAGAACTTATCGAATACGAATCGATAAAGTAATCTTGGTAGAGAAGCCAATTTCATTATAGATGTCAACCCTTTTCACATTGAAAATGAAAATTTCACAACTTTTGTATGGAAGGTGACTATATTAGCTTTTGAGAAAAGAAGTTGCGATGTATGACGAAGACTTTTGTTAAAAGGTAAGTTCGTCATAAGCGTTAATCCCATTAGGAAAATATTTATTCCTTGAGGGGTCAAAACATGATTTACTTTAGTAAAAAATGTTACTTCTTTTAGGATGTTGGAAGCATTCAAGAAAAACTTTTATAATGTATTATAATGACGTCAAATCATTGACAAAAATTTCATTCAGTCTGTCGTTAATTCGTTACTTATTAAGAAGACATTTAAAAATGAATTGTCAGTGTATATTACAGCAGTGGAAAATATTGAAGAGCCTGCATAAATTAAATGTGATTTAGTGAGAGATTTAAAGGTAATGAAAATAATAGTGAAATAGTAAAACTGTTTGGTTAATTTGGTCATTGAATAAGATATATTTGTAAGTGAGATGATTTATGTAAAGATAACCATACAAGCGTTCAAAAGCAACACATAAATCTGTGTTAAGCCGTGAAAGATATTCTAGGCTTTCTTCATCCTCAGAAATCATCACTATATCTAATATAGTTTTAGAAGACATCCGGTTGACTAAGACAGATTTAGCTTTAAATCTTTTAAATTTTAAATCATTTGTCAAATTTTGAATTTCTATAGCTAATGATAACAATTCAACAAATATTCAATTAAGTGCAATTTTTTCAGCAAAGTATTCAAGGGTTTAAAAAAAATAAAATTTTTATGTGTGTTTTTATAACTATGAATGCGGTTTAAGTTCATCACTATTATTCTGAATTGAAACCAGTGACTTTAAAGTTTTATAAACTCAACTCTTTGACACCGAAGTGAGTTCAAAGATAGTCTAGGAATATGTTGTCAGTTTTTATGGGCTGCACCAAACTTACAAAAAAATCGATTTACATTATTATTGTAATCTGTGGAACATATTGTTATATACTGCAAATTTAAAATCATATGATGTTGACGTTATGATAGAAGTTTTCTTTTTTTCTTATAAAAGTTTATTAAAATATACATGCTCTATATCTATATATCTATATCTATATTGATTGATTGATTTGTTTTGTACATATTGTTTTTGATATCAAAGATAATTTGTTCATTGAACCACTAATAACCACCACTTGATAAAATCATTCCGGTTGTTATTACATAGTTACGAACAAACCACTGGCTTTGCGATGAACGCATATCTCCTGGTCTAGTAAATACTGAAAATTGCAATTTGATACTCGTATTTAAAGTAATAGGTCCCTAGTTTACAGCTTAGCTTTATTTTGCCTTGTTATGATATTCAAACTATTATTCTTCAAATTTTGCAGCCAATTCTTAAAATTGTCTAAGGAACGTTTTTATGTGAAATAAATTATAAGAATTCGAGTTGGAACTTTTGCACCAAACGTTTTAACAATCGATTTTCTGCTTTTTTCTGGTTTATGCATTGTCTGCAACGTTTCTCAAAACATTACCGTTTTTACTAGCAACCACATAGTTATATCAGGTCTCATCTGATAATTTCTTTCGGTGTAACAGACAGAAGACATTGCAAATCGTGCATGAATCAAAACAGACCTTAACCAGATTATATGTATTTTCATATGTCTACAACTTGAATATATCCACATACAACGAACTATTTTAAACCAAATTTATATGAGTGATAATCTTCATTGTTTTAATGTTGAAAGTTTGAAAACAGAAAATTCCAAAAATAATAATATCAATATGCACTTAACATTTTTTCGATTTATTGAAGATATAATACATATTTAAACTTACTTTTTGCGTTTACCCATTGACTTATTACTAATAGTCGTTTTGCATTCTTCAGGTAACTCTTTTTCTGGTATTTCTTTACATAATATATCAACTTTCGTGCATGGAGTATCAATATTTTCTCTCAATTGCTTTTTCAATCTTATGTCATCATCTATTAAATTTGGTTGAGATTGAGATATGTGAGCTATTTTTATATTATGTTCAGGACTCTGCAATATTTGAAATGCCGTTAAAATATGTAGTGATGCCAACTTCAAACATTATAATTAGATTATTGACCAAGTTTTAAATATTATTATACAAAGTGCATAAACTTATGAGTTTGTACCTAGTAATCTTATGAGTTTGTACCTAATTCAAATCTTATGGAAGAGTAGTTTGAGTTTTAGTAAGCCTCAAAATACATGTTGTGAACAAAACACTACACTTAATAGTCGTCAATAACAAAAACAAAAATACCATTAAAACAATTCCATGCAAGGTTCTGCCTTTGACATAGATATTACTATTATAGATATTACTACCTTTAAATTAATTAATTAAATTTATTTTCACTGATTAAAATGAGTAAAATATGGAATTAAAAATTAAAATTTTTTTATAATTTTGTAAAACAAAATTCGTTTTATAACAAAATGATTTTTAAATATAAATAATAAATTAGTGTATTTTTTAAATCTATTGAAATATGACCAATTAGCCCGATAACAAATTATTATAATAATAATTTTTGGTCACAAATAAAAGTATTTAACATTATATGTAACTTTGCACTTTTTCGATGACTTAAAGGCTAAATGCAGATCAATGAATAAATGACAACTACAATCTAATTAATTCGTTTTTCTACCAGTTTGTTTACTTTAAACTTAATATATAAAATTATATTCATATTATCCTAAATTTTATATTTATATTTTGAATTAAATACTTAGTCTGATGAAGTGATAAACAATAATCCAGTCAAGGCGCAAAGAGAGGTTTTGAAGAAACCTCGCAGTTAATAGAGAGTAAAAGTGCTCAGGTGCACTGCCTCAACTAGCCTCAACATAATAAATTCTCATATATACATATGTAAAAAAAAAACACCCACTTAACCTGTCGGCGAAACAAATCAAATAAGGGGAATTCAAAATTTATATACTTTTTTATATCAAATTGATTTTTAATTTAATTTTTCGTCCGTTTGACGAAAAAAACAAAACCATTAATATAAACTATTGTTTTTAATAGAGAAATTTTTATTGAACAGTAGTGAAATTACAACAAAAAAAGTTTTTATTTGGAGTTTTGTTATTTGTTGTGAAAGTTCATTAACAAATTCACTTGCTGTTATATTAAAACAAGATCATAAACCAGCTTAGCACAATTTAAATAATTAATTATATTTTTTTTTAATTGTTAAATTGCAGTATTTTCATCATAATTGTTGATATAATACAATTAAAAAAATAGTTGCTTTATTAAATGTAGAAGTATTATATATGTGTTCACACATATGCATATGGAACGTATGTACATATATAAACTTAATACAACATAAAATAATATTTTATTATATACTAATATATACACTAATATATATATTATATACTAATATAATAATTAGTAATTAGAAACTAAATTAAAATTTTGTTCATCTTCTCTAAGCAATTATTCACTAAAATATTTTATTCATCTTCGAGAAATTGGTACTAAACGGTAAACGATTTTTAATTTACTCACAACAATTATTTTAATTATTTTTTAAAACTAATTCTTATTATAGGTAATATAAAAAATTAATTGTTATTGGTAAAGTGGTAAAGTAAAAAACAATTATATAAATATAATAAATTTATGCACTTAGCAAATACTTATTATTATGTATTGAGACATAAATCTGTGTAATTATACATCGGTTTAAAAATGTTGTCTGCTTGGTTAATAAAATAGAATATTGATTATCGGTTTTACCAGCAATATTATATAGTGTATTAAACAAGTATATTTTATATATACATTTTACACTATTTGAATATTCAAATACAATACTAGGAAAGAAAAGCCATTGCGATATCATAGAAAACTAGAAATGTCATAATAGTAAAGGATCTAAGCCTCTAATCACACTAAATTGGTTCATTTGTTCTGCTTACATTAAATTGAATACAATATATAAAAATTGTATAAAGAGTTATTTAAGTTATTGGTATTGTATTAAATTTCCTATACAAAATATACAATTCCCTCAAAATTTAGCTACAACGTACTAAGTATGAGTCAGGTAGAGTTAAATGTACAAAAAAAGAGTACTCAAAGAGTAAAAGAGTACTAAGTACTCATCCAGTGGCGACTGACTCATTTACTGAGAGATGAATTAGTTATAGCTAAAATTAATGTCAAATTAGAACCGTTTCTACACCCTCTATATGTAAACTACGTTTCAATTTATAATTAGTGTGAATTTAGATACTTAGTTTTGTATGACTAGACAGTTAATTTTAGATGTGGTTAAGTATTGAGGCGATTACATTCATAACACACAAAATTTAAAATAAAGAAATGATTTCTAACTGTTATCTTTTGAAATTAGCATATTAGCAAATTAGCATAAATATGTTTTTGAGAGCGAAAGTTAAGTATCTATATCTTGAATTGGCATTTCGTATTACTTTTGCAAGCTTTTGAAATGTTAATTTTTTACCTATAAGAGATTGCATCAGTTGACTTTGAGTTTTTACTATCTCATTTGAAGTACCTCATCAACCAAGCACCGTACTCTTCAGATATGGCCCCGTGTGACTATTTCCTCTTCCCCGACTCAAATTACCATTGCGAGGAACGCGTTTTGAGACCATAAAAGAGAATTCGCTGCGTGAACTAAAAGCCATACCTTCGGCGACCTATAAAACTTGTATGGAAAATTGGATCAAGCGTTGGCATGCATGTATTGCCGCAGAGGAGAGTACTTTGAAGGCGATAAAAAAAAAATTATTAAAAATTAAAATTTTGCGTTTTTTTTTAAATTCTCGTTATTTTTTGATCGTAAGGTAGGCTGCATATTAAATATACACCACTGGATGATACTTTATGTCAGAGTAGAGACAAACATATCTAAACCATTATTCTCCTAACTAGAGAGTTTAAGATATGATATTCTCCACACTTTTAGGTTTAAATCATTTTTAGGCTAGATTTTTATTTCTGGCGTGTCTATTCTGAGTAACTTTTACGATTGGGTATATACTAATATAGTTAAGTTTCCAAATTATTTAGATTATAAGTTGTTTACTAATTACTCTAACAAAAACTAAACACTTTTTAGCGCCATTCCTAGTACAATACAATACTCCTTAAGTTAATGCACTTTGAATCAAATAATTCGGTTTATTGTTCGAAAAATTTAAAATATTATTACTATAACTGCAATAAAATTAACACGTTAAATTTTAAAATAATATATGATTAAAAATAAATATACGTAGTGGCTGACGAATATTGCAACAAACAATAATGACAGAAAGCTCAAAATTAATTCATTTGACAGTTCACGATCTTGAATCAAATTAAATTAGCTTGAAAATTTGAAATTCTTTTCGCATATTTTCATTTATCTTTCATTAAATTTAACAAAAATAAACAAATTAGAGAGTTTTACTTTGTTGCAGTTTTCGTGACTCGCCCTGTATACACACATATAAACCTACAATAATGTTTAGTACTCAATATAAGGCAATAGTTATATTTTTTAATTTAATTTTTTTAAATTACCTGAGGTTCTTGTTTCCATTCATTATCTGTAGTATCTTCTGAATCGTCAAATTGACTTTTCCATTGAGACGCTAAAGTCAACGCCCCTCCACCCTTTGTAACTTGTTGAAGTGCTGAGACATTTTCATCATCAATCAAAGCAAATTGCGTAACTGAATGGTCTCCACCACTACCTCTGGTAGATGCACTTAAGCGTTGAGTTAAAGTTGTGCCTGAGGATGGACGCAAATTTAATAGGGTTGCTGAACGTTTGCTTACAGGTTGTTGAAGTAATGGGTTTGGATTACGCATATGCTCTGTAACATTATTACGCTGAATTATCCTTACAACATTACCAGCAGGAGCTGTATTTCCACCTCCTGTACAAGATTGATTTTCTACAGAAAATGGTGATGTTGCATCTTGATCATGAAGTGATGTTGTCTCTATAGATGGTCCCAAATCCTGAACACTTGTATGCCCGGATGGTAACACACGTAAGCGACCATATTTAGATCTTTGTTCTTCTAATAGAGTAGTATTTACTTCACATTTATTAGACCATTTCTCATTTAAATCAATAGAAACATTAGACTCAGCACTTCTTGTTGATTGTTTATTTTTGTTTAGTATTATTACACGACTATTATTTCCACCTCCGTCAAAACTTGATGTAGCTTGTATTTTCTTAGAAGTCATATCTAATTTAAGAGAACCACCTTTTTCATCCACGCTAGTAAATAAATCATTACTATGTCTATAATTACATTGTACATTTACATCTGTTTCTACTATTGCTACATTGTCAGCTGCAACACCATCTTTTTGTAAATGAGATTGATTTGACCCGCAACTGACAGCATCATCTACTAAGATGTCAGTAATCACAGCATTGTACTAAAAATAAGACCGATATTGTATAATTAATATTAATCAACATTATTTATATTATAATATAATCATTATTTATATTATTAAAATTGTTGAAAAGACAAATTCTTGCGTCTAAAAATAGAATAATCGTGTCCTCACACACAATTTTTTTAAGAATCACTAACTATAGAATAAACTACATTAAGAAGTGCAGTCTAGCAGCCCGTTTTCTTGAACGATGATGAGGATTTGTCCTGTGTTATGAACAATTGATTTTTTATAGATAAAAATATAATAAAGATGCAATTCATTCCCAGGTGTTATGATTTATAATTCTATTATTATTAAATTTTAAAATAAAGCAGACATCCACTAAGTGGTCTTATATTTTGGAAATAGAAGCCTTTTATTATTTTTACCGAAATCACCAGTTACCCAATTATATCATTGAACTCATAAACCCCTTTACTACGAAACTAAGCATTATGACTGATTGTTCTAGCAGTGTGCTTAATAATAAAGTCGGAGGCTTATAAATTGCAGAGATGTTATTTAAATCCTGCTAGATTGGCCATCCCGACCACTGTGTGTTGGCAATATTTATATAGAAAAGTTGAACTATATTAATTGTATGCATATTAATAATTGTCTTTTTTTTGAAAAATGATCGATTTAATCAGTGTTGCCAACTTTTGGAGGCGATGAACGAATGTAAGATATCAACTGATAATATTTATTTTTTTAATGTTTTTTACTCTATACTAGAGGCAACTTTTGCGCACTATAGCGTTTCGAAAAAAAAAATTTTTTTTTTTCATGCTGTTTTCCATTTATGTTGTTTGCTTGCTTTATTACCTTACATGAATTACATCAATTCAACTTTCAGTTGAAAAAAGGCATACCATAGCATTCTTCCGCTTGCTTGAATTTCTCTAGTGTACGCTTCCACGTTTACTTGGGCGTACAAAATGTTCTACTTCCTTGAGGATTCCACGTTAACGCTTGTTTACAGATTTCGTTTGGTAGCTTCCTTAATGTGTGACCGGTACATTGCCATTTACGCTTTTTGATTTATTTTGCGATAGGAATTGGCGGCATGCAGACCCGAGTTCGGAATTTCTAATAGCGGGGCCACCAAATTTTCAAAATCCTCCCGAGACATTTGTTTATAAAGGTTTAAAGTTCATGAACTAGGTTGTCGGTAGTGAGCCAGGTTTCGCAGCCCTAGAACAAAACGCTCTTGACACTACTATTGCATAACTGCAGCTTGGTATGCCAGGAAAGTACCGATAAGCTCCATATTTTATTCAGCAACAAAAACTCGAAACCTGCTTTATTAATTCGGTTTTAAATGTCAATTGCCGCGTCACCGTCCGGTGATATTATACTGCCTAAATATGTGAAGATGTATACGTCGGTAAGATCAGAAGAGTTTATTTTGATTGTTTTCGTCTTTGCAATGTAACGAGCCTTTTCCTTGAGGGCAGGAGGAAAATTGAAAGACTTGTCAAACAAAGCAAAAGTGTTTAGTGAAAGGTCTACTGAAAGATATGACAAAAAAAAATGACGTAGAGACAATTTTCCAAGACAAAATGACTATGACAAGTGGTAAAGTTCGAGATACGAAAGTGAAAATAAAGTAAATAAAAATAAATAAAATAGGTGTGATTGCATAATTGGAAACCTCTAAAGTGGCAAAAGTTGTCCTAAAAAAAGGTATTCGCTTGCCTATTGTTACTCGCTGCATGTTGGTAAAAAAGTTAATAATTTATATTATTATGTTTTCCTCTTTAGCTTAGTCTAAATTAACTTGCTAAGTTAAGAAGCTTAATCAATTCCACGACGCGATATTACGGTCTTAGTAGATTTGATCACTTATGTAGTTTTAAGAATTCAATTTTAGGTTGCGACATTAAACAATTTATGAAGATTCGTGTCTGTTTCTGTTTCAATTGGTTAATGCTTAATTACCTGAATACCTTTTCAATTGTCTGCAACAATCACGATCCAATAGATCTCTTTTATTTATTATTCCCAGATTTAACTTTACCTTCACAACAAGTTTTTTCTTCATCCATTCTGTCAGAGTATGGAATTCGCTTTCACGTGCAGCCAGAAACATAAGTAAATAAATAAAATAAAATGCAATTGCAACCTAAACTAAAATGAAAGCAAAATATAAGGACCAACATAAGCTTGATGAAACCCTTAAAGCATGCGAAGGTGGAAACGATATCCTGCAGAATTGTGTAATACAAACAGCAGGGTAAATGGCTATGAATTGGTGGTGATACGGCAGATTTAGACAAATATAAAAAAGTAAACAAAGAATAAAAAGTGCCGACATCCCAAGCACCTAATAGCAAAACATTTTGAAGTGAAGTTAAAAAAATAAATCGAGCAGATCACATAAAGACAATCGAAACTTTGGCGGCTCATTTGAAAAACCATTTAAATGGTAATATAGATAAACATTCCTTCAGCTATGCCCTGCCATATGAAACAAACTAAGCAAGAGATGCTCCAATAAGAGCTAAAAAAGCGTATGTAGTGCTCCAAAATTTAAAAAATAACAAAGCCGCAGGTGAAAGCAATTCCAGCCGAGTTTTTAAAATATACCACACCTCAATTTATTGAACATATGGTTGAAACATACAATTGTTAATTGTATGTAAATAAATTCCTTATATATAAGGAATTCTCCTGATGAAGGCAAAAGCGAATTATCCGAAATGCGTATAGAAATAAACAAAATGCAGCGTACGAAATAAAAGTTAAAATGCTAAAAAACAAAACCGTCTTTAAAATATTTTCGACGTAACAACTCAAAAAATGTAAAAAAAAGTACATAAAATTGTATATTTGAAAATTCAGTCCCACCTAATAGTTACAAAAAAGCCATAACGTTTCCCCTATTTAAAAATGGTGACCCAAATAATGTGGCAAATTATAAAGGAATATCATTTCTTAATACTTCAGCCAAAATATTCACACCTCCCGTATAATGGAATTAAAAATTGGGTAGATGAAAACAACATATAAGCCAATATCAATCGGAATTTCGTAAAGGTTACTCCACGGCATATAATATTTTCGTTCTCAGTAGTGTAGCTCAAAAATCTATTTTTAAAAACACGAAGTCAATTGCTTTTTACGTAAATCGTGATAAATTTATTCCAAAAGAAATAAAGGTAATGTTCTTTGGCTATGCAGATTTTACTCAAGCATATACATTATATGACCCGTATAAGTGGCTAATGTCAAGCTATTACTACTATGTCAAATGCTTGAGTTATTATTGTACCATTTGTAGTTTTCAGACATTTTATGGTTGAATTAGACGAAAGATTGTTTACAAAATATTTGACGGTATGCCATATTTTTTGAATTGGAACATCAGGCTGAATTGGAATTAAATTCCAGAAAGAGACGCGTTTAAAGAAACTAGGTTTTGCCTTGGCTTTTCTATAGTTTAGTACATTTGTCAGTGTTGGGTACTTTTTTAGGATTCTCAAGGCACCATTTTCATATTTCCAAGATTCATAAGCTCTTTGTTCCACCAGAACATGTATTTTGAGGCAGTTTTTAGGCGACTATGAGGGATGCTTACATGTGGTGCTGACAAGACTGACCTTGTCAGAAAAGCAACATGTGATTGGAAGTTGACTTTAATGCAATTTCATTCTCTAATTTTTTAGAGAAGAGTTGGCAGTTAGAGAATTTAAGAATCGATGTATGATCACTGTGATATAATTCGTCCAGTGTCCCAATTATTTTCGTCGCGATATTGGGAGAACAGGCAGATACCTCTATGGCGGTTACCATGTTGTGTGCTGATAGGTGTGTATGTATTCCATTGTTAAGGATCGATAAATTGTAATAGTTGTGAAAAAATACTCAACACAATTGAGTACCTTTGCAATTTGTTTTAGATGAACCCCACGCCGTATTCCAGCATTAAAATCACCCACAACAATGGTGTTTGGAGATGTGTTGGCTGTATTTTCCAGATCTAGGGCAGCGATATTAATGTTTGGATGTTTTGTAGTAGAATTTTAGAGTTGAGTTCTATTATTGTTGAAGGAACTAAAAAGTTGTAATTTATTAATAAAGTGTGTGGAATTTGTTTTTTAATTAAAAATGTTATAGTTTTTTTGTTACTGTTTTGTGTGTTGTGAAAATAAGCGTTGTAATGTTTCGGACATAGTGTTTTGCTAAGTGCTTTTCTTGAATTGCAATTATGCCTGCTTTTGTTCGATTTATGCGTATTTCTAGATTAATATAGTTGTTTTTGTAACCATTTATATTCTATTGTAAGATCTTCATGACATTCCAAAATCAAATAATTCTGTACCAGAAGAGCATTAAATTTTTGTGTATGTGCATTAAATTTTTTTTTTCTCAATTTTTTTTTTAGAGTTGACAATTTATTTTGCTGCAACTGCATTATTTACTGATATTGATTTGGTGGTAGTTTGTTTTTTTTTTTGAAATTAATAAGGTTTGCTGGTTGTTATTTCTTGAGAGATTCTTGTTGTTTTGAAAGTAAATTCATTTGTTTAGGCATGTTTGTTTCTGAGTAGTGTGCTTAATACTTCGATTGGTGTTTGTTTAAAAAAATAATCGGATGCATAGGTCGAGTTTACGAATGGTGTTGCTTCTCCGATTGAAAGTTTTTGTATTGTGGATTGTTTATTTTTATTTATTGTATTATTTCTTGTATTTTGACATATTTGGGACATTGTCTGTTGAGAGTTGCAATTAGAACATCTTATGGTTTCAAAGGGGCTTTTGAAAATAGCTGCGAACTTGTCAAAAAGAAACGTTCTAGGAACGTCCAATGGTGGAATAGGGAACTGGACATTTTGCGCAAAAAAGCCCGCCCAGCGGGAACTGGGCATTTACCTTAACGGTTTACAATAAGGAATTGAGGAAATTAAAGAGGGAATCATGGAGGAGGCACTGCGAGGAGATTGAATCTTCTCTCGGCTGCGAGACTCCAGAAATCTCTAAACAAAGATCATCAAAACCTCTCTATACTAAAGAAGGCTGACGGAAGACACTCATTTTCCAGGCTGTGTCATGTAAATTGAGACTACGGGAACCATCGACGATACTCGTTTCTTGTTGGTCACGTTGGATAGTGTTTTAAGCTTGATGAACGATTCAGCAGTTTTGGTCTTAGTTAATATTAGTAGATTTCCATCTGTTGTAAATTTAGTAAATTGTCTATTTGATTTACCTATTACTCTAAGGTTTTTGATAAAAGGAAAATGTTATTGTGCTTAGAGCATGGTTTGCCTTCACACTTTTTATCAAAATAAATTGCGGATTTTCGTTATTTCTTTTGCTTGCTCAGGACAGTGACGAAAATTTGTTATTTTCGGTTAATGCTCATGGTATCATGTATTTTTTTTTTACAAATAATGACAGGTGTGGAGTTAAAAATAGTATATAACCATACTCGAATTTGGAACCACAAAAAAATATCATTATTGAAATGAAACCCGTGATGGAATTCACGACACTAGACGTGAACACAGATTCGGTGAATATGGAATCTGAAGATGAAACTTTACGAGAATATTGTGGCATCTCGGATTTACGATAAAATTAAGAAATTTAGTCTTAACATTTACAACAATAAACGAAAGGCTTGCTAAAATCCATATTAAATTTTTTCACATCACCCTAATTTGTGCACATGTCCAGATGGAAGATAGAGATGGCATCAAGGAAACTTTCTATGAACAGCTTGGACAAATATATGAACGCTGACCAAATCATGACATAATCGCTGTAGCAGACTTCAACGAAAAGGTGATTAAAGAAGGTATCTTTGGTGCTACTGTCAGAAAGTTCAGTCTTCACACAAAAACTTCTGATAATAGAAGGCTGATTGATTTCGCCGCGGCTAGAGACATTGTGGTTAGTAGTACCAGATTCCAGCATCTCAACATACATAAGGCAACATGGCTGTTACCTGATCAAAACACAAGATCTCAAGTTGATCACGTTGTGATAGACGAAAGGCATGCTTCCAGTGTGTTGGATGTACGTACTATCCGAGGAGCCAACATCGACTCGGATCATTATCTTATTTCAGCCAAGATTCACACACGTGCAATGAAAAAGGTACGTGAACAAGCATAGCGAAAACTAGAAGTCAAAAAGCTACAGTAACAACAAACAGCTAATGACTTCGCTACTCGACTCTCCCAATATCTAGAAAATGAATTTGAAGAAACCATCTGCTACCGCTGCAGAAGAGGTGATTGGCTACCACCGTAGACAAAGAAACAGCTGATACGACCAAGAGTGTCGCACACTATCGCAGTGAAAGATGCAGCATATCAAGTCACCCTGCGGTCGGTAGGGACACGCGCCGATAAAGAACGATATCGGCAAAAGAGAAGGGAAGAGAAACGTCATTTCAGGCAGAAAAAGAAAGAAGCAGGACGGAAGTACAAGAGATTGAGAAACTGGACGACAGGAATATGATTCGAAAATATAAACCAAAAAATCAAATGGTTATAAACCCGAAGTTAATTCCTTCAAAGATCAAAATAGTAATCGGGTGATAGATATCCACAGCATGGTTAACATTTGGAGGGATCACTTCTCGAACCTACTAAATGGTGATTGTAGAGATGTGACTTAAAGTGATGATCTCGATTTCACAATCGTTGACGATGAAGTAATCGTCCCGCCTATCCATAATAATAAAGTTAAA
>NC_051847.1:103451820-103468153 GCF_002237135.1 Teleopsis dalmanni | reverse complement strand
AATGCAATAAAAATAAAATAAACATAAAATAAAAATAAAATAAAAAGAGAATAAAAAAAATAATATATAAAATAAAATAAAAATAAAATAAGATAACAATAAAAAAAACAAAAAAATTACTATATAAAATATAATAAAAATAAAATAAAATAAAATTAAAATAAAATTAAAATAAAATTAAAATAAAATTAAAATAAAAATAAAATAAAATAAAATAAAAATTAAATAAAAATAAAATAAAAATAAAATAAAAATAAAAAGAAAATAAAAATGCAATAAAAATAAAATAAAAATAAAATAAAAATAAAATAAATAAAATAAAAATAAAATAAAAATAAAATAAAAATAAAATAAAAATAAAATAAAAATAAAATAAAAATAAAATAAAATGTAGCTGTTAAAAGATCTGTGAATTCAACAAATTTTGCATACAATCATGGTGTAACAATCTGCTCCTATGCCAAAATAAGAAAAAATAATAAAAAAAAAAAAAACAAATCAGTTGTACTTCTATCAAGCATGACAGGAGATATTGAAAATTCGCGCAGTACCAAGCCACAGATAATCAAATTCTAAAATAAAACCAAAGGTTGTGTCGACGCGATTGACAAAATGTCAATGTTGAGTGAATACACAGTAAAGCGGCGAACGTTGCGTTGGTTTCTGACAATGTTCTGCATTACGATTAATATAATTGGATTGGCATCTTATATTATCTATACAGAGCAAAACAAAGGATCAACAAAGAAACTTCTTGAAGAAAGGTCTTGTCAAACAGCTACGAATGGCTTGAAAACCGTAGTGCGAACAAAAAAATGATGGGTAACTATTTTCTTTAAAGCGCAGTACAGATGTTGCTCGGACAAGAAATTTTGCTGACACCAGAACCAACAACTAGTGCTAAAGTACCTCATGGCGGAAGTGGAGCCACCGCAATTGTTGATAGATGTCATATTTGCTAACATTTGAGTTGAAAGCAACAAAAGACTAGAAAGTCATGCGTGGTTTGCGTGAATCCTGTTTGCGATGAACACTCTATTTCCAATACAGCATTTGTTTCATGCGAAGCAAGTGAAAAAAATACATTATATCAGCGAATTTTCATTTCTTATATAAAACTTTTAATTTTTTTAAATAATAACTTGTCTTAAAATAATGTATTTTCTTTCATTATTTTGTACAGAATATATGAAAGAACAATTGAGCCTAAAACGTCTTTATTGAGATTGAAATCAATTCAAATTCATATCTTAGAAAGTTGTGCAGATATTTTTCTAAAATTTAAAAAATATTATCTAATATTATTGCTGCGATACTGGCAAAAAACGTTATTGCAATTGAAAAATGCAAAAGTTACGATTGTACCTATTCCCTCTGATTACTGAATACTGTTTCAACAAGTTAAAAGGAGATACATACAAATTTGATTACTCAACAAAAGTTTCAGAAGCGACTCGGCAGGAAGTTAGTTACTACAATAACAGTCTGCATTAACTTATTATTACACCCTAAATATTCTCCAGATCTGAAGTCCTCAATTTTTAGTTGTTTCAGTCAAAATTTTCACGACCGTAAAACTTTTATTTGAAATGAAGACTTCAGAATGACTTGGATCAATTTGTTGTAAGAAGTTTGGTTAGCATGAAATCATGTTTTTGCAGAAAAATATTATTAAACAATATATTAATGTAATACTATAAGACAGCAGTATGTAATTCTTACACAAAAATATGACTTTACTTTGTAAACCTAATACAATGATATTGTTACTTACCTTTAACCAGCAGTTGAGAGTTGTGTGAAGTGTTTTCTTCTTCATTTACTTGTAAATTATGTAATATATCACAGTGTTCAGAAATTGTCGATTGCCTTTGACCCTTCCCTATTTTTGGAGATGTTTGATGGCTGGGTATGACTTTGTTATGATACAAATCATTTTGAGTAGGTGATATATTACACTGAGCTGCAGTTGATATATGTATATGATGTGGAGTTATTGAAACGAACTGCTTGTTATTATTAGAAAATTTGTTCACCACTGCAGTAGTTATAGTATCATTCAGTGATATCGGCTGCGTAGGTGTATTCCACCAGTTTAGTTTTGCAATACTATTTTTGTTATTTTGAAAATATTGATCTATATTGGATAATTTTGTATCCAAGGTTGTATTACCAAGATCTTTGTTGTCATTTTGTAATGGCCGCTGGTCAATACTGTTAGTATTCATATTTGTTGCAATTTTCAAAGCTTTATCCTGCAGTGAAGTGCAGTTTTCCTTTGGTAGTTCGTAATTATTATTTTGGTTACTAAACTTCAACAATTCAATTGGTTTTAGTTTATTTAAGTGTTCGGACACTGCTTCATCTAGTTCCATTACTTTAGAAATTTGCACATTTGTTTAGCGCAATCTTTTTCAATTCAAATATATTTAGCATATATGTATAATATACACTTCGATGTTATTAAGATAACAAATAAAACTACAGCTTTAGTAACTAATTAGTACGAACTATAATATAACTATTATTTAATTCACTTTTATCAATATATTTCGCGTTGCTTTTCTAATCAGGTGTTTTCTAAATTATATCTCTTTATTTTGCAGCATATTCTAATGTTGTAAGAGGTAAAACTCAGGAAATGTCAGCTTTGTAATCCTGTTGAATTAAATCCATAGCTTTTCTTTTCAACAAATTTGATAGCATCGTTGAACTGCTCAACACAAAGTAATAAATCGAAAAAGACCTGTTGTTCCACCATTTTTATGCAATGTACACGATAATCGTTTCTTCCAAAAACAGTTCATAAGTGAACACACGTAATTTCAAATATTATTTAGAGAAAGTCCACATTAACTCCGTACATTTATTTGTCAATTACATCAATAACATTTTTCATCATTTGTGTCTTTTTCGCTTTAAGCGTTTTTTATGAAGTTCAACTAGTAACTGTTCAAGTTTCCTTGAAAGGTACTTAACGCTATAATTCTTTTTATTTCGAATTAATTCATTCGAAGTTGTCAATCATCCAAAAATATTTATTATCGATAAATAAAATGCTATTGTTTCTTTCGTATTCGCCAATAGAAGTATTTTTATATACAATTCCCTTATTCCTGGCACAACCGCAAAACCTCCTCCGTTTCCTTTTTTAAAATAAAATTGCTCAACGAATTCTTTCTGTAGAAGGTTTAGTACAAAAGACGCTACAAAAATATTGCTAATGCCGCTGTAGGCGTCATCAATATAATTACGATATAAATTTTTCAATGTAATATGTTTTACAGTTTCTCCAAGTGATGATGATAAAAATGGAACAATTTGTGTTCGCTGTCTTCTGCTAAGCTGCCAATACTGATTTTTTGAACTTTGAAATGAACTCATTACGATAAAGATTAAATTATAAATATATGTCGTAAGTTCGACGAGTATATAAAGATCAAATTAAGTACAATATATATTACAAATTATTTTTATGGTTAATGGTTAATTTGTTTAGTTTTGCGATTGAAACATTAATTTTTTTAACTCCTTACTTAACTGAAATTTTATTTATCATATTTGATGTTTAAATAAAAACTGTGTTTCGTTATTTAAATTACATTCTCTACTCTCGATTATTTCATTTTTTTGTTCAGAGTATTTTAAAATTAAATACTTTTTTGTTTGAAACTTGACGTTTTTAGAAAACTTCATATTCGTTTCACATAAAGCTCTATTCTATGACAATACGCTGTCTTGATTTATTTTACTATCAGTTGAGTACATTTGAAGATATCTGAAATTACAATAAAGTTGAAATTCAGTACTTTGACAAAATTAAATAATATATATAAACATATTTTACTATTTTCACAATAAATTGTTAAATTGCGAAATCAATAATTATTCTTTCAGTGACAGTGACTGCGCATGGTGTATATTTAGTTTATTAGAATACATATATGCATGCTATATGTACGCATTGAAGATATTCTAATGTAATGTAATTCTCAAAAATTATCTACTGTTTTTATATATATTTATATAAAAAAAATAAAAACAAATTTACAATTAATTTGAAATAAAAAGTAATTGTAATTTACTATTCTTCAAGACCATTTCTGTTAAGACTATTGTAATTTTTAATACATGAACGGAACTTAACAGCATCGATCATTTATAAAAAAAAACTACATAAACTGCAACTTTGTTCTGTCTATAATAATAAATTGTTTACTGCAATTTAGAACCTTGTCAACAAAAATAGAATGTTCTTTATCCTATGAAGTTATCTTTAGTTTGCTCTGAAATATGAATCTCTCAAAGAAAGTTATACAATAGTACTTAATAATACAACACATTGGCTACTGCATCATATTGTTTATGGATATATAAACACCCGTGATAACCATGCTCTTAATCATTGTTACTGAATGTTCCATGAGAAAATGTGCAAAATTTATTGCACATATTTAAATTTTCGGGCAACATAACAGAAATAAAAACTCGTAGTTTTGTATTGGCACGTACATATATAACACAATTTTCATATACTAAGGTACTGTAATTGAATATAATAAAGTCAACCGAAACACAATGTTAAATCCATTAGTTACTTCATTTGCAATATGCTGAATTACAAGTACTGTGAACCGCGTTTATGTATCCACTTGTACTTACAGCCTCACTTCTCGATACACGTTAAATAGGACATATAATCCAACCGTTCTGAATTTAACTGCCCTTTAATCACCACATAATCACAATTATCAAGTGACGTCCTTTCTGCACTAATGCGGTTTTCCTTGCAATAAATTCAATATGGTTCCAAGAATTAAAATCGATTTGTTCTGACTGCATAACATGATTGAAAGCGGAACGTGCAGCATAAAAATCGGCAGCGTTTACACTCTCATGCACTCAATAAAACATACGCCGGCTTTTGGAGACCTCTGTTATACTGCGTTTACATCGCAGGGTTGTATAAACTGGATTGTAATAGGCAACGATTTTCACAATCCACGTCAAACTCGTTTCCTGATTTGTTATGATGACGTTCACTATAACTTAAAATTCGCTGTCATCGTTCTTTTCAATATAAAAAGAAGCAATTGTTGAACTGTCAACAACAACGGATATGCATATTCATTTGTAATCAAAATTTCTTATAAAGATGCATAAATATTAATATAAATAGATTTTCCAAAATTTTATAAAGTTACCTAGTTTTAATTAGGAATTATCAACTCATTTTTATAACTTTAGATAGATTTTATGCAATATTTTCATCAGCCATTACAGTATAACATGCAAAATGTAAATATTTGTTAGTAACTGTATCCTTATGCAGTAATAATTAAAATAATTTTCTAAAAAAACAAAAGTTAAAAAAAGGTTTCGCATATATGATTGTAAGCTTCATAATTAAATAACCGTAAATAGGAGTCTTCAATTTATGTTTACAAAATTCTTAACATATTAATATATGTATAATACAACGTTTCCACTACATACTTAGTAAGTTATATAGTAACATTGAGGATTTTGCGTTTACAATATCGTAAGTTACTTACTGAATGGGAAAGAGCTCTTATGTGTCAAAAAGTTATAGTTTTAGAGCTTTTTTGTGTTTACATTTTATTTGTAAACAGATGATATTAAATCCTGTGTTGTTAGAAAGAAATAAATCAGCATGGAAGAAAACGCAGAAAATTTAAATAATTTAATATATAATGTTTGTAATGTTGTTCACAATATAAAAGCGGCAGTTGCTGCATATACAAAAGAACATACAATAATTTTGAAGAAATTACAAAAAATTCAAAATCAACATATAATAGCGCTTCTTCAATGATTACTAGAAAAAAAGGAAGTGCTGGACTTTGGTAAGTACGGGCAGTAAATATTATTGAATAAGGAATAAAATTTTACTGAGTTGCTATTTTAGATAAAATGAAATCCGTATGTCGTTTCTGAGAAAACAACAGAGGGCTTCAAAACAATTCTTACCTGTTGTTTGTTTTGAATTTTGATTGTTTGTTTATGTTTACATTTTGATTCATATATTCAATATGTCAAATTTCGATCATTTCCAATGTTGCATTCGTGATATTTGGTATAATTTTGGTCGAATTTTGTTTACTATATTCTATAATACATGAAAAAGCACGGAAGCTCTCTCTCTGTATGGTTAATGCAATTTACTCAGTAAATGAAGCTTACTAAGTACGTAGTGGAAACATAGTATAAGATTATGTTTAATAATAAATGTTTATTTATATTTCATAACAAATGTCTAATTATAAGTGTTAATGTTTAGAGATGAATGTTAATAAATGTTCGCATGCGCAACGAGATATAGCCCGACTTCTGCTTTCAACTGTCACATACGATCGCTTAATTACTCTATTGGGCTATGCCAAAACATATGCATGTTATGTAGACTATCACATCATTATTGCCAATTTCGTATTTTTACAATTGTTTGGGACTTTTTGGTTGTGCCTAAATTTAAAAGATAATATATATATGTTCACTTTCAATTTGCCACCAAAAATAACCAGCAAGAAAAACTTATAGAGGCTATAATAAAATGTTAATTTGTTATTATATTATCTTAGAATAATTGTTAACAGTACTTACGCCTTTCCTTAAAATCGGAAAGTGTAATAATTAGATTATAAACGGTTTATAATCTAAGCTGTGTTGTATACTGCCCTTTTTTTTTCAAAACATATTAAAATTATGGTAATTTGCTCCTAAATGGTGCAAATTCTGAAATTTATTACCAAACAACACTGTTTTGCCACTGTTTTTACATAACATCTCCTATCGCTCGCGTTGCCAACCAAACTCCTGCAAAAACCTGGGATGCCAGCTCCACTCTTCACAAAAATTAAAATATGTGTATTTAATATGCACGTTGGGCATATTAAATGTTATTTCAGTTAATTGATTTGAATTGAAATTATATTTGAGTGTATAACGACTTTAATCATATTAAAAGCGAAAATATACGACCAAGACTGTTAAAAAACAAAATAGTTGGATTTCTATCAGTCTGCAAGATATATATTCCTTTTACACGTAAACATATGCCAAAAATACACCTTAGTTCACTAAGTCGGCAATTAAGTATGATATACAAAGTAATTCTAGCAAATGTAGTTGAAAGACTTTTGAAAGATGTTTAAAAGACAGAACGAAAGACAGTTTGAACAGTTTTCGCTATTCTTGCACAAAAAACTTTCAAAAAAATTATTATCATTTGTAATTCGAGGTAAAAAGTTATATTATGCTATTGCTTTATCATTAGCCTTAATTTTAATTTTAATCTGATTAAAACAAATTGCCATCAGTTTTAAAATATGTTAAATACTTTTTTGACATATGTCTTTTGTTGTGTTGTGTACATTAGGAAATATGAAAATTGTGAACACCAAAAATTGATTTTATTAATTTTAAATTTAAATAGAAAAAAACATAATGAATATTAGAAGGACAATGGTAATATATTTTAATTAATTAATTTATATAAGTATTTGTATTTATTAGTAATATAAGTTTAACAGATGACTGAAACTCAGTTTAGTGTCGAGTCATCTTTACATTTCAGTAGCTTTACTCCGTTGAACCAGCCGGCGCCGTCAAATGATGGCATTGGAGCGTCTTGTTCTGAGCTCATTTTGGCGAACATAGCATCTAATAGATTCATTTCTACTATTTTTCATCTAGTTTCTGCCACTTGTCCCTATCACTGCGGTCGATAAGTCCCACAATCAAGCGTCGCTTGACCACTATCTCCGCCATTGTTAATTTAGAAGTGGATGCTTCCTGTTCCTTGGGTTCATCGGTTTTCGTCCTTTTTGTTGCCGTTACTATCTTAGATGTGGACGCTTCCGGCTTTTTAATAATGTCGACTTTCGTCCTCTTCGTAGCAGTTTTCTGTTGAAGGGCAGCCTCATCTTTAAGCTTTTGACTCTTTCCAGAAGTACCTTCGCTTCGCTCAGAGTTTTATCGCTGCCTTGTATCTGGATTTGGCTCTTAAACTCTCCTTTTTTGGTCCAGCCCTTGGCCTACGAACGTCCTTAGCAGCTTCACCCGGAGAACGAAGAAGAGCTTCCTCTTCAATTGTGCTTATTCTAGCAACGCTCTCATGATCCGGGTCTACGGGGACTATGGCATCACTGCGTTGCATTGTATTCCTATTTTTTGAAATCGCGTCTTTGTGACCCAAGTTCACAGGGACTTTGACATCACTGCGCTGTTGTTTGGCAGTAGTAGTACAACTGCTGGAACCTGCTCTGATCCCAGCAGAGGTGCAGTCACTGGCGACGCGGCTTATAAGATCACCGCGCCCGACGGTGGTAGCAACTGCGCCTCTCACCGACGTTTGCACTGATATCCCAGCCCGACCTTCATCATTATTTAACTACATTTGGTTTTTTATGGAAAACCCTGACATTTTGCATTTTATGCAAACTACTGCCAGACAACTCAAAGTTATGACTAGGGAAGATGCTCACCTGCACTGACCCTGTACGCAGCATGACCACTACATATGAGACTCTTCCTTCATCTTGGCTAGACACATCACAGTCCTTGACATGCCGCGTCATATTCCTCATGTATTACATCCAAGATCTTCATGAATCGACTTGCCAAAAAATGGATGATGCCCATTGCCCGGTCAGCACCCACGAGGAGGGTTTACAACGAGGATTTTCGCCGACCGAGGTTTTTAAACGTAATACTTTTTAAAATTTTTATTTTTAACTTATTCATAAATATTTTTTTCCGGATATGGTATATATCCACTCCAATATGATTTGGACTTCAGAAAATTAGGATGAAACTAAAATATTTTTCATTAATAAAATTTTTAATTTTTGTATTTAAAGAAATGTGTGTAATTAAATAAAATAAATTACAAAATTAAAAATCATGTTTACTTTTATATAAAATAAAATACAATATAAAATGCTCACCAATAACATTTTGTTATTAATTTTATGCATTCATTTTTTATATATTTATATAAAAAAACTTATTTATAAAATTATATGCAGGTATTTTTGTATTTCTATATATTTTTCAACCACACATTTGTTTAAAATTCTTTTACTGCTCATATTTTTATTGATTTAGGCAGTGATGTCAAGTTATTCTTAAGCAACCAGAAGTTGATCTATTGGAGCATTCATGTCGAAAGAATACACCTAATATTATTATTCATAACAAAAAAAGTGGAGTAGTTTGCTTATATAATTGTTATAACTCCCGTATCTAGTCTGATAGAGATTTGCCTATTTGGCGCTGTAATCAACTTAGCTCGACGAAAGTCGAGGTTTCGTAGACACTTTAACCAAAAAACACTTGTATGAATTCAGGTTTTAAATTAGTTCTTTATTAGTTCTTTATTTACTATATTCGTTTTAATTAAAGTATTCATCCAAACTCTAAAAAATCAAACATTTTTTAAAGACTTTAAAAAATCAAAGCTACTTTTACTAAGTTGCTAATTATATCATATATTTCTCATTCATATATTTCAAACAAAATAGGCGTAAATTTGGTTGGGGTTTTGTGGTTAGCGAGAGACTGTTAAAATCAGACCAACGGTTTACGTCAGTGAAACATAATTTGTGATAACGCTCCTTCTATTCCTTCTACCTTCTATTCGACACTCGATGAAATTTATGACCGCAGTCCCCTCCATGACGAAGCGTAGTCCAAATATCGATTCAGATCACTACCATGTAGCAGTCCAGGTATGGATGCGGCTTCGCATCGCCAACAACATACGTTCCCGCACACAGTAAAAACTAGACGTCGGTAAGCTGTGATCACAAGATACAACCGAAGTGTTCGCCGCTCAACTCTCCATTTCCGATAATGCCGGTAGAAAATGGGAACACATCTCTAACTCCCTACACGCAACTGTGCAAGATGTTTTTGGTTTCCAACGTCCCCTGCGACAAAACCAATGATAAGACAAGGCGCGTCGCCGAACTACTTCTGCGAAGAACTCCGCTTATTAAATGACGCTCGTAGTTAACATAGCAGCTACGAGAATCGTCCGTGAACCAAATCAAGAGACGAAGAAGGACGCGCCTATTCAAATGGAAGAAACGAGATCAAGAAAGACGCGAGTGGGAGGAAATCTAAATGTGTAGAAACAGGAATGATATCAAATGATATCATAAAGTCAACCGTCCGATTCAAGACTTTAATCCTGGTGCATTAACATGTAAGGACGAAAATGGTAATATGGGTATAGATACACAGAGTATTCTAAAAGTATGAAAGGAACATTTCCCAAAATACTATCTGACGAGTTTCCAATCGAAAATGGTGGTGTCGAAATTCCACCACCTAACCACAACGAAGTGCGTGTTGCTATACAGCGACTTATGAACAACAAAGTGGCAGGCGCAGATGGCCTGTTGAATTGTTCAAGACCGGCGGCGATATGGTGATAGGGTGCTTGCGTTAGCTTATCTTCAGAATATAGTTGGATGAAAACTTGTCCATGATTGGAATCTCAATACTCTTTGCCCTGGTTTGAAAAAAAGCAACCTGATGACTTACGCCAACTACAGCGTGATTAGCCTAATACCTGTCACATACAAAATCCTTTTAACTGTACTGTGTGAAAGGTTGAAGCCACATACCAACTAATGATTCGATAGCCCGATAAGGGATCACAATTATGCGATCATGTGGATTTTTCAATTTCGTCATGAAAGTTATCATGCGCAGGGCAGGTGTTTATCTTAATAGAGCAAGCTCCTTGCTTACGCCGATGATATTGGCATTAATGGGCGTAGCAAGCGTGATGTTACAGCTGCCTTTGCTATTATAGAAAAGGAATCTGAAAAAATGACCTTAGCGGTAAATGATTGTAAAACAAAGTACATGTCAGCTACTGGTATGTAGAATGGATGCCAAGCTAGTGGCTACCGACGATACTTTCGAATATGTCAAGAATTTCTTCTACATTAGCACCGTAGTGAGGAACAACAACGATTTCAGCCTTGAGCTTAGACCAAAAATCATGGGCTTAGTAGGCAATTGGGATATGGAGCTCTCTCGATAAACGAAACTTACGCGCTATCATCCTACCTATGGTTTCGTATGGTGCAATAACATCGACGTTATCACAGAATGATGAATTAGCACTGGGAGTTTTCGAGAGAAAAGTTCTTCGTAAGATCTTTTGTCCTCTATGAGTTGGCGACGATTACTTCATCCGAATAAACTACGAGTTGAATGAGCTTTATCACGACATTGATATAATACAGCGAATTAACATCTAATGGCTTTACTGGCTTAGTCATGTGAGAATAAAGAAGGTGTTTGAAACAGAGAAGGTGTTTGGTATGATTTCATTGTGTTTCAGCAGTGTTGCACTAATGGTAATTCGGTCAATCAAATTTTTTTTTGCGTTAATGCAAGTAGTATCAAATTGTCGTAATTTACATGATTTTTTTTTTTCAACAGCTTCCATGGATGGTTACTCACTTACTTACTTTCCCTTCAAAAATTAACTGCATGATTAATATATCCATTACCGTTGTTATTGTCTCATTGCTCCCAATGACCCAACCCACATTGACTCTCTTATATAAATATCTTTGCTGTTGAGGATCGTTTATCTGATCTTTTTTGTGACTCTTCAATTGTTGTTGGTACGTCTGACCATCAAACTGTACTCTTACCAGTCTGCAAAGTTAAATTTTCCACCACCAATTGAAATAATTTTAACAACATTCTCTATTATCTTCTTATTCGACTGAAGATCTTTGTGATTAAAAACTTGTCACGCCCTGATTTCGATTACATACCACAGGAGATCGAGAATATTCTCTTCTTGAACACTTTGGAGCATGTTCCACATATGATTCTTAATAAGAGCTATTAAGTGCCGCTGCTTGTTCGAGCTATTCTCTAGAACCTCGATTTTATCTTATGTCAACTGATCCTCTTAGTCAGGTTAAGCAATGCGACGTCCGGAATATTTATAGTACCAAGTGTAATACAAATGTTTTCGAAAAAGTTATACATAAAAATTCGTTGCAAACTTAATACCAAAAAAAGTTTAACCTTTTTTACTTATGGTATTTCTAACTGTGGTATTTCTCCAAAAATTTTTGGCAAATGTTTAAAGAGGGATTGAAAAATTCGTTCCATATAAGGCATTTTGCTAAGCTATGGAAAAATCGTATTCGCGATGTGGTTTTCGCATTCTCTTAATATGTGTTGTGTCAGCCTGATGTTGCGACTAGTAGTTTTAAATGCCCTGCATGACATGGTGGCAAGCCTGGTATGCTCGCCGGTTTTGGGGGGGGTCTTAGCTATTAAATACTACTGCTGACAACTAACAAAAAAACCTGCCATGACTTACTTTTATTCATTCAAGTAACTTAAAAAAACTATAACTACAATTCAACTTTGAATTCTTAACTTTATTCTCTTCATTTTTTTTTCTTATCATTCTTACTAAGTATAACTAATATGTATCCTAAACTTTAAAAACTAAATATACAGTCATAATTCTTTATAATTCATTTTTCTGTCAACAATTCATAAAAAAACTGCTTTCTAAACTACAAGATAATTATATATAAAAACCTAAAACCTCTTTTATTCTTTTCTTTCTTTCCTTTGTCTTCCTCTCTTCTTTCTCATTTTTTTTTCTCTTCTTTTTTTTTTTTTTAATTGAACACTAATGATCTATACACAGTCACATACTGCTGCATGCTTTAAAACCAAAAAAAAAAAAACATCTACCAACCATCATGCCTTTCATTCACTTAGCGGTATCTTAAATTTAAAGAAGCATTCGTCGTAAAAGATAGGCATTGTCTTATCTCCATTTGAGATTATGATACAAGCTGCCTGGGTGCTTAATGGAACCTCTGCACTCCAGAGAAGCCACCCTGTTTTCCCAGGACTCAATTCAAGGTCGTGCATCATCTGTCTCATTTCCCTAATAATATTATGATGCTCCTCATCATCAACCTGTGGCGTTTGTACTTCAAAGCATTCGTTTGGCGTAGCCATACTCTTTATAATGTTTAATATTTAAGTATGTTTTTTAATTGTTTTTCTCTGTTTTAATGCTTTTTTTGTTAGGCCCCCTTGACCAACCTGCAGCACACCTCTAGAGCTATTGATAGGTATCTAATTCATAATCAGCCGAATAAAAGACAACTCACATATAAATAAATATAACCAGAAAAAAATTAAATCAAGTATAACGTGTGACTTTATAATTTTTTTTTTCTTAAATTTATTGTATATTTTTTTTTTTAATATTAGTAAGCAATAACAAAAGAAAATGAATAAGTAAAACAAAATCCAATTTATGTACGTATCATACATAAAAAAAAAACAAAATATCTTGTAAACAAGTCTCAACCTTCATATACCTATATGTATATATAACATTAATGAAGTACATATCAAGATCAGAATAAAATAAAATATTCCTGTTGCACATCAATTGTTCAAATCCCTATTTGTTTTTATTACTTTTATTATTAATTTTCTTGTATATATTATTCCTCTCTTCTTTGATGCTTAACTAATTTTACTTACTACTTTTGCTGAAATGACGTCACTTCGCGCCTTCCAGGTACCCAGATACAAAAAAAATTAAATAAGGAGAATTTATGGAAACAAATCAACATGGGTATACATATATAAGTTAACATCTGACGCGCTCAAAGAAATTTTACGTCGTTTGAAAAATTTATGCTCACATACTTTTTTTTTTGTATTAATTAAAAATTTAACAAAGAAAATTTAAAAAAAAACAGAAAAATAAAAAAACTAAGGATTTAGAAACAACAATTTTTTTTTTAAATTAAAAAAAATAAATATGATTACTTTATAATATACTCAAAAAAAAAAATAAAACTTAAAATAAAAGTAATAAAAAGTTTTTAAATTCACATAAATATAATTTCATTATAATTTAACCACTAAAAAAAATAAAATCCTTTATAATTGCGCAAACAAAAAAGTAAACTGATAAAGTGGCCTCTCCGGTACCGTGAAATCAGTTTCCTCACTGGATTGAGCTTCCAACGGTATCTTCCAGAATGCGTCGTTCAAATCAATCTCGAGATATACATGGTGTTTTGCAACATACTTAACAGTCCATCTATATGTGGTAAGAGATAAGCGTCTTTGATTATTAACCTTGCGTGCATCAAGACATACGCTGTTATTCATTCCTTTGATCACAAGTGTCACTTGAGAATTCCAACTGCAACAAAGAATTCCAATTTCCTAACCCTAACTCGCAAAATGATTGACATTTTCGTACTACCAAATCTTACTAAGATACCTGTTCTCTAGACTATGCTTTTTCTTGCATATCACTCGAAAGTTTTTCTAAAATCAATATCAAAACAAAACTGTTGTTGAAATGATGGAACTACAATGAAATCCATTTGCTTTATTTCATTGTCCAACAATACAGATAAGGATATTACTCCTAATATTGAAACCACGTTCCCATTAGCTGCGTTGGTGGACTTTCCATTTACCTTTATTACTTATCTCACCTGTTTTCTTAAAAAGTCCTAAAAAAACACACCTATGCCTACACCATTTAGTATATAATATATGGGTTATTCTTTTACAAATCGTACGGATTGTCGCAAAAAATGACCTCATTATTTTTTTTTAATAATAATTAATTTATTTTATTACAATCTGCCAAGTATAAATGACAATAATAATATTTACTACGAGCAAAAAAAAAAGGCGAGTATGGATTATGCCCAGTGACATATCCATACATACTTAAAATAAAAATGTTTCACCCACATATACATATCTAAGACGTCTATCGAAATCTGTTTTCTTAGCCTTGTAAAAGTGTTGGAAGGGGACATCAGGTATGTAACCAGTGCATTTGGATGCATATAACATACATGCGATGAGCGTAGTTCTTCATAATTCGTTGTTTATTAAAGCAGTCGGACAGGTAAAACGTTTTGTTGTTAATGTTACTTGGACAGATTTTGATTAATTTGGTTGCATTTGCCAATTTTTCATCCAGTGAGCAACATTGTTAACTGATAAAACAGCTGTGTCGTCCGCAAATGTACCGATTACACTCTGAATGATAAAGAGAAGATTTGAAATACATAAAAGATAAAAGATAAAGCATTGGTCCAATTCTGTAGTTTAATTACCATGTTTAGTGAAACAGTGCCGAGAGGTATGATTTAATAAATATAAATAAATTGAGGGATATATTTAGTTTTAGTTTGAATAGAAGGCTCTCATGCCGTATTTAATCAAATGCTTGTAAAATATCTATAAATACCGCGACGCTGAATTTTGGAATTGGTGTCAACCCCAACAAAACCGAAATCGTAGTCTTTACCAGAAAACATAGAGCTCCCAGTCTTTTTCCAACCACTCTACAAGGTTTTGTGAAACAATTTACTGGGGAACCAAAATTACTAGGTAGTTTTTCTACAAAAAACTTACTTGGAAGCAGAATACCTTAGGGCACAGTAAGGAAACTAATATTGCGCTGCTCTTATGTTAAAAAGCTATTGGTAAAAGGTGAGGGTTACAACCACGTATCACTTAATGGCTGTATATAGCTGCCATTAGAACATTACTCTTGTGTAGCACCACCGGCGGAGTGCTCTTGACAATTCTTTATACTGTGCAGTACTAAATAAGATTCAGCCAAAAGCTGATTCAATCCTAATCTTCACAAAATTGACCACATCTCTCCCATTCTCAGCTTCGACAGAAAATTCAATGTTGTATTTGCGTCTAGAGACATATGAGAGCCATATTGTTGTGTTTTACCAGCAGAAGTGATCGTCATTAGGGAAGCTATAGCTTATCTCAAAGTAGATGGCATATGTAACAGGAATATATACATACTGTCAGGCAGTCAAGTTACTTTAAAGTCTTTGAGTTGAGTCCAATATTGACGCAGATCAGCATTTCTCTAATCTAGGTTCCCGATCAAAGATATATTTTCGGCAATGGTAAAGAATACGTGCTAGTCAAAAGGGATACTTTAGGACTTCATTCGGAACAGCTAAACAATCTGGGCATATAGTTAACAGTATGCAAACTGTTACTGTGTTCCTTCTGTGCTTTTCAATAAAAGATGGGATATATAGGCACCTGTATGCAATTTGGACACGTTCAACTAGAAAGAGATCCAATTCTCTCATTGAAATCCCGTAGAGATGTTAGTCTTATGATAAGTTTATTTACAGCTCATTGTAGATTAGGTTACCATGCCAGAAGATTGAATCTCCCCTTCAATTATACCTGTCGCAGCTGTGGGGAAATGGATGAA
>NC_051847.1:103438224-103451720 GCF_002237135.1 Teleopsis dalmanni | reverse complement strand
TTTTCTTAAAAAGTCCTAAAAAAAAACACACCTATGCCTACACCATTTAGTATATAATATATGGGTTATTCTTTTACAAATCGCACGGATTGTCGCAAAAAATGACCTCATTATTTTTTTTTAATAATAATTAATTTATTTTATTACAATCTGCCAAGTATAAATCACAATAATAATATTTACTACGAGCTAAAAAAAAAGGCGAGTATGGATTATGCCCAGTGACATATCCATACATACTTAAAATAAAAATGTTTCACCCACATATGCATATCTAAAACGTCTATCGAAATCTGTTTTCTTAGCCTTGTAAAAGTGTTGGAAGGGGACATCAGGTATGTAACCAATACGTTTGGATGCATATAACATACATGCGATGAGCGTAGTTCTTCATAATTCGATGTCGGACAGGTAAAACGTTTTGTTGTTCATGTTACTTGGACAGATTTTGATTAATTTGTTTGCATACGCCAATTTTTCATCCAGTGAGCAACATTGTTAACTGATAAAACAGCTGTGTCGTCCGCAAATGTACCGATTACACTCTGAATGATAAAGAGAAGATTTGAAATACATAAAAGATAAAAGATAAAGCATTTGTCCAATTCTGTAGTTTAATTACCATGTTTAGTGAAACAGTGCCGAGAGGTATGATTTAATAAATATAAATAAATTGAGGGATATATTTAGTTTTAGTTTGAATAGAAGGCTCTCATGCCGTATTTAATCAAATGCTTGTAAAATATCTATAAATACCGCGACGCTGAATTTTGGAATTGGTGTCAACCCCAACAAAACCGAAATCGTAGTCTTTACCAGAAAACATAGAGCTCCCAGTCTTTTTCCAACCACTCTACAAGGTTTTGCGAAACAATTTACTGCGGACCCAAAATTACTAGGTAGTTTTTCTACAGAAAACTTACTTGGAAGCAGAATACCTTAGGGCACAGTAGGGAAACTAATATTGCGCTGCTCTTATGTCAAAAAGCTATTGGTAAAAGGTGAGGGTTACAACCACGTATCACTTAATGGCTGTATATAGCTGGCATTAGAACATTACTCTTGTGTAGCACCACCGGCGGAGTGCTCTTGACAATTCTTTATACTGTGCAGTACTAAATAAGATTCAGCCAAAAGCTGATTCAATCCTAATCTTCACAAAATTGACCACATCTCTCCCATTCTCAGCTTCGACAGAAAATTCAATGTTGTATTTGCGTCTAGAGACATTTGAGAGCCATATTATAGTGTTTTACAAGCGAAAGTGATCGTCATTAGGGAAGCTATAGCTTATCTCAAAGTAGATGGCATATGTAACAGGAATATATACATACTGTCAGACAGTCAAGTTACTTTAAAGTCCTTGAGTTGAGTCCAATGTTGACGCAGGTCAGCATTTCTCTAATCTAGGTTCCCGATCAAAGAGATATTTTCGGCAATTGTAAAGCATACGTGCTAGTCAAAAGGAATACTTTAGGACTTCATTCGGAACAGCTAAACAATCTGGGCATATAGTTAACAGTATTCAAACTGTTACTGTGTCCCTTCTGTACTTTACAATAAAAGACGGGATATATAGGCACCTGTATGCAATTTGGACATGTTCTACTAGAAGGAGATCCAATTCTCTCATTGAGATCCCGTAGAGATGTTAGTCTTGTGATAAGTTTATTTACAGTTCATTGTAGAGTAGGTAACCATGCCAGAAGATTGAATCTCCCCTTCAATTATACCTGTCGCAGCTGTGGGGAAATGGATGAAAGTGCCTCGCATCTGCTTTGTCTTTACCCGTTAGCGTTAGGTGGTTTTAAACCATAAGCTTTTCTATTATACAGTAACACAATAGGTCAGTAGGCCTAAGTGGATCCCCTTTGGATCGTCAATATAACCTTACCTAATAAAGAGACCTTAAGAAAAAAAAGAAAAAAAATTTAAATATATGAATTTAAAAAAAAAAACAACAATTAATGAAGAAAATAGATAATTTAATAAAAAAAAATTAATTACTCAAAAACATTACATAAAGAAAAAAACACAAAGCGTTGAAATTGATCAAAAAAAAAAGATGGGTCTTGTTACACTTCCAAGCAGTATTTGTAATTTCCATCACTAGGTGAAGTTACCTTTACAGTATATGTCGTTACATGTGTTTGCTGATTCTTGAAATTTGCAGAACTTTGTTATCCTGTTGGAAGAACTAAACATATAAATCCTTGGGAAAACGTAGTCACCTGTAAGCGGAAGTATACGTTCTTTCGTTTGGCAAAAAACTTCGTTGTTTTGCTATACTTTTTTTTTATACATTTGTTTATGATATTTATTTTACCTTTATGCTTACGACTGTATGCTTCCGTCGCATTCCCAACCACATTCTTCATTAATTACGTTCCATACCAGATTGTGAAACACCTCAATTTCTAGTTCACGTGACCAGATATTTTTTTGCTAAAAGAACTGAACCCAATCCGTTGCAATTATGTTCTTTGAATAATTAAATAATTAGCTAATAAAATTCAAAATATTTATTACAATAATATATTTATATGATTTTTGATTCTCTGTCATTGAAACTCTTTATATCGTTCGAACAGCCTCTAGCGTATAGAGCATCCATTTTATTGATTTAGATATATATACATATATATATACATGTATTGTATTATAGTATATTTATTAATATAATAAAACTCTTAATACTTTCCAGGAACTTGTACTATTTTAAAATATTAAATATACCCGTATACGGTGTATATAGAATTTATATAATTACTATATATATTATTGTCTTAAGTAAACATTTTCTTATGAGCAATGTGATTGTGAACTTGACGTAATGTGCAAAATTGGTGACTCTATACAATTTTAATTATACACTTACATCTAAATTGCTTTATAAATAAGCCAAAAAGTAAATAATTGACATAAACACACATAAATTAAGCTAAGTCCAGGCCGACACATTATACATTTAATGTATTTTAACGAAAGAAGGGTTCTCTCTGTAGCAACATTTCCAACAATTTTTTTTTAATCGTGCTAACTAATTTGTTTCGTTAAAATTCGATAAATGTGTCGTTCAGGACGAAGTCAAATATTTGAGCACCATTGTTTTTAGTTTTTGGCAAATAAATGATTTTTTTTAAAGTAAAATTATATATTTTTGTATAATATGAAGAGCAGATAGCCATTATACTTATAATAGATTGCTATGTGCAGACTTTTCTAGCTGCGTTTGGTTTTGAAACTCAGAGTTACAAAATATATAGAAAACAAAGATTAATTGTATTATTAGTCATTATGGCAACACACCTAATATTTAAAACATTAATTCTGTTTTAAACGCGGTGAAAAATATGTCCGTGGCCCAGAGAATACATATATCGATGTCAAAGTAACGAAAAGGACTTACTACATTCATATCATTGGAATAGCTTAACTACCAACAAAATATCAAAATATTACCAACAACTGAATTTACATTGCAATTTAAAGCAAGTACTGAAAAGTTTTGATCTAAATACAAAATTAATAAGCCCGATACTCTGTCGCGTTCATACCCCTCTGTAGAGCATGGACTTAAATGTCGAATTCACTACAATAATCAACTCTTCCTCTCTTCATTCTCTCTCTTGTTCAGATGCATGTGTGTTACCAGAGATAACTAAATAATATATTAGGATATGCAAACCAAGCATATAATTTATTTTTACTTTACAAACCGTTTCATTAGGAAGGACCTTTGAAACATAACAAATTATTTAATAAAAAAAAGACGAACGCTATTCATTTATTGTCTCTTTGTCCTTTACTGTTGTAGATTCTAGATCCGACATCGGATCTCTAGATCCGTCATAGCCAAAAAAGTTTTTATTTTTGACAGCAAAACAACAACAAACGTGTATCTTGCGTTGGAGAGAAAAATTATTTTCTTTTACACAATTATGACTCAGAAGGTGTAATATAGGCGTCTAAATTTCCTTATATAGCTAAACATTATTTAATTGTCTTTCTAAAATTAATTTTTCTTGGAATAACACAAGTTTGAACTTATATTAAGAAATAAAATTAAAAATTATTGTTTTAAAACTTCATTAAAAAGTCGGCTTAAAACTTTGACTAAATACGGATTAGGAAATTAAAAGAATTTGGACTACTTGTCTGGCAATTAAAATTGGTGTGTTTATACTTAGTATTTAAAATTGAATTTTGCATTTCGTATTTTGAATTTTCATACAACTGCGTTTATGCCTATGATATATTTCCATAAATATATTCAATAAATATTTTGCATTGCACTTAAGTGCTGAAAAAACTGACACTCCGTTTACCTAAATGTGTTTTGTAGAACTGCCCCGCAATACCACAACTGAATAAGTTCCAGTAGTTACAATAATGTCCCAAAACAACTCGAAACAAGTTAATTCTTAATTTACTTCTATAGAAAGAATATACAACGTTTTTATTTTTGCAACATTTGTACGTAGTATTTGTTGGATCTTTTCATAAGAAGCAAAATATATCCGTATAAGATCCAATTATGTTTATAATGTAAAATTTGACAAGATTGATAGATATGTGGATTTAGCATACAGAAATACAATCTGTGAAACAAATTTTGTTAATTCATATGTGTATTCATTATTGTGAGTATGATTGGTAATTGAAAACAATTAATTAGGTACTATGGTATGTATTAGATAAAAGCATAAAAATGTTGCTTTCCGTACTTTGTTAAAATAAAGGAGTCCGATTGGGATAAATTGTCACGCTTGAATACCCATATTTTATGTTTTCACCTAACAAATCGACTATAAATGGGTTAATGCGCTTCCTACATATTCATAAGATGTTTGATTTTATAACTATTATGCTACAAATATATATATATATATATATATTGAACAGTGTTTTGATAATAACTTCTCTTGTAATGCAATACAGTATGAAAAAAATGTATCACATTAATTAATAGCAAATAAACTAAACTAATAATCTATATTGAAAACAATTTATCGCATTAATTAATTTTATTTGGTCCCAAAACCCACAAGTGAATATATGGTACATAAATTTTGTGACATAACCCTAAATATCTAAAATAGAGAGGTAGAGAAGCTGTTTTAAAAGAGTTTAAAAGATAAAAGATCCAATTTTTTCATTAGGTATGTTCCACGAGCTACTCGTAGTAAAACTCAAGTAAAACACAAGTAAAATTTACACGAAAATACACGAAAATTTGGTGGTGGAACACATTTGTGTATACACAGTAGCGAGTAGCTCGCAGAACAGACCAATTATTTTAACGTAGGCACGTATCCTTGTATAACGTTTTCACACCTGAACTCAAAACTACAAACATTTTGAAAATTTTAATCAAGGCATAAGATACTTATTGAGACTATTGAGAAAATTTAATTTATAACATGTAATAAATAAAATAAAATTCAAACAAGAGCGAACCCAAAATCAAAATAGAAGACAATTTACAATTATTCAGACAAGTGCAATTCATTATTTAAACAAACGCAAAACAAAAAAAAAATAATTTTTTGCGGAATTCAACAATTAACTTTACATGTCAACGTGTAATATTGTCTTTCCGTGTCTTTTACACGGGTTACGAGTATGTGAAAGATGCAAAAGGCAAAAAAAATTATAACAGTTTGTCAAATAAAAAAAAATATATACTAGTTAAGATATATGATTTAGTTACCTCTGATATTATTAGGATCGAACACTTTTAACAAACAATTTGATCTACTTTGAAAATCCATATGTAAACAAGTCTTAGGGACTTGTTGTGTAAGTCTTAGGGACCATGTTATGCAGACAGTCATGATCACGACAAATGTGAAATTTGAAGAGTAATTTGAGTATAAGAGCAAGAGACCAATTTCAATTAAACTTTGGTCACAGTGACGAGGCTTAATGTGCAGTAATAAATGTCAGAATTTACGCCTCTTAAGCAAGTATGTATATTTTTACTTAAGAAAATTAACATTTTAAATTGAGGAGCAACCAATATACACAAATCAAAATAATACTAATAGTACGAAACCAATAACTCTAATTTATCTATGCAACATGCTGAGATGGGCACGTATACTGCCGTAACCATTCGTCATATGATTGTCTGCATAACATAGTCCTGACTAAATTGAGTAAGTAATAGTAATTTTGACTGCTATTATCATGGTATGTCAATATCTAATGAATCTGAAAATATTGATTCACCGTGAGAAGCGGTCACCAAGGACAAAGAATCATTAAGAATCGTAGCATCAAGATCCACTACGTTGGGGTGATGTAGTTGATTTTTTTCTAATGTGTCCAAATGCGAAGAGGCAGACAATAAGGGGTCACGTCCATGCTGTAAAGTTGTTGGTGATGTTGGCTGCATTTTGTTGCTATTGCAGTTTTCTATAATATGAAAGCAATTTTGCATGCATTGTTGTTGGCAGTGATGATGATCGTTGTGTTGTATCTGTGTGCTTTTGAGAATATTACATTTGTTACAACATTCACTGCCCTTTAAGTAAGCTGAAGTATCAGATGACGTAGTTGAAGAATTTTCTTGATACAAACCATTGGAAGAATTTGGCACATTGTGATTATGTAGGCATTGTTTAGTAGGCAATGTAACATTACACGTATGTGATGTTGGTGAATGTGACGCAGATAATAAATTAGTACCATGTTGTAACGACAACATTGGATCGTTGCCCTGAACTGGGTTTTTGTTTTCTTCCATAAGCTCATCCATTTGATTAATACTAATATTTGTCTCACTTCCGATAACTGGCAGCTATGCAAAAATATAATATTGTTATTTTCAATAGTTTTTTATATTCTTTTATTTTACCTTATCGATAATATCAGCTATTAATGGAGTCGATCTATTATTATGTGCTGGTGTAGACGAAGTAGCATTATTAAGATAAGATGTTATTGGTGTGGGAGCTGAAGCAGACGATAAGTTAAAATCAGTTAGTGCTATTCCATGTGATTTTGCTTGCATCTCTAATTCCTGTAAATTTAAATTAATATTTTAGTGAAAATATGTATGTAACATTGAAGCAGAAATCAAAAAATTACCTTAATTCTATTTAACAGACGTCGGTTCTGTACCTCCATTTGCCTCTGTCGGTATTCGCTTTGTTTAAGTCGCGATACCTCATGCTTTAAAATTTTTATAAATTCCACAGAGGATTTAAGAATTGTGCCCTTATTAGGACGAATATCTCGCACTACCTCATAATACGGATCATTTGTTTTTGGCAAGAGAGTACCTAGTTCTTTTATGCGATCATTAATATTAAAACGACGACGTCTTTCAACTGATAAAAATTAATATTTTGTTACAAGTGTACATATATAAATGGTCAGCAGTTAACTTACTCATATTGTGATTATCCTTCTTTTGGCGATCCTTGGCCAAAGCATGCATTTCCGCTTCACTGAGAGATTGAGGCTCTTGTTTTATTGACAAATCGCTTGAAAAGTTCTGATCAAATCTTAGTGAATCATTTAAATTATTTGAGTCTATTTGCAAGATATCTTCGAATAAATCATCAGCCTAACAACAAAGATATAAATACTTGAATTAGTTTGCATACAATGTTATTAAAAAATTGTATGTTGTAAATTTTTTCAATTCAGTTGTTTAATATGAAATAAAAAAACAATAAAAATAAAAATGAAAAATAAAATAAATACGAAAATAATGTCAAACATTTTCAAGAAAGAAGCTGAAATAAATACCTGCAAACAACATAAATAAAAACATAAAAATGGCAGACAGCAAAATACAGGTCTCAGAAACATTAAACATTGATATGAACCTTTTACTGGCAAAACTACAGGGGTACCAGAAAGCTTCAGATATCAACAATAAATATGATAAATTTAGCTAGCGAGCTAGGAATACAAACCTAAAGGAAATGATTAAAAATCTCAACGGTAAATGAAAATAGAGTAAGAATAGTAAAAGGAAAAGAGCCAAATGTTCACCACCATCTCCAAAAAGAAGAATTTGACCTTCTGGATTTACATTACTGAACCAGAAGACGAAGTCGAGGCAAATATAGCCCCAGAAAATAATCAAGAAACAGCAAACAATAACGAACTGGAACAAAACAAGCAGCAGAACACTAAACCAACAATAGCAGTATCGATCATTACATCAGAAAAATAAGAAAAACTGAATTTCCAGGAAAACATAGACAACGATCCTTATTCCCCAACAATAACAAAGAATAGTAAAATAATCAAACAACAGCAAAACGAATATCAGAATTCAACAAAAAAAGGCCAAACTAGCACGCTTAAGAATCTAAATATAACCACATATCTCGAACGACAGATGGGCACCGGAACACCAAAATGAAATGAAGTTGCCGTACCATACGTATTTTCTCCCTGAGAATAAACATATGAATTTGGTAATAAAATGCTTAAGCGGCATTCCAGCAAACGAAAAAAGATGTCTAGAAGGATCAAACGTTTCATCCGTATGAATGTCAATACGTTAGATTCAAAACCGATATCAACTCCAACATGTTAAAAGCCAGACTTCAAAATAACGAAAACGAAATTTTATCAAGTACGTGTGCGACCTTTGCGTGTAAATCGAATCACACCAGCCGAGGAGAGGAATTCAGCTACCAATTGTAGTGCAACCCAAAGATATAGGAAACGAACAGATCAAGATGTTATCTACGTCAACACCCGGCAAACTCTGGTGGATGCTTCAAACAACACTTAAAAAATCATTTGCAGAAACTGTAACAGCGACACAACCAACTAGATCAGCAAAGCTTTTTTAAATAAAAATTATTTTTCAGTTCCATATTTCAATTGTTAATTCTTTGAATTCTGCAAGTAGCTTGAAACATCAATCTATCGTTATCTATAATTTTTACAGTACCAATACTCGTAAATCTTCCGACTCATAAAAATGTGACCTAAATATCTAGAACATTTATTTCTGGCTTATGTATCTGAACCAATTCGTAAACTTTTGTAACAAAACCAATCATTTTATTGGATAAAAAACGAAACTTTGTATTTTGAAAATTTAGAAGCGCATACTTTAACCCTGTAATGACACCATATCGAGGTACAGCTCAGCACACTTTATATGCCAATACGAGTTTATGATAACACTGGCTCTTTAACTATTTAAATTTAACATTAACGAAAAATTTATATTTTAAAATAAATGTTTATAAAAGAAACAAGCTGATGATTAAATTACATGAGTACTACCATGTGACAAACGTGATCCCAATTACCTTGTTTTGCAATGTATTTTGGAATAAATAAATGGTCCAAGCGCATAGGACGAGAAAAAATTGTTGTTATTATTCTAAACGTGTATCTTTCGTAAGAACTTTTTGTTTGATCACATATAAAGAATGTTCGACATTCATATTCTCCACGTAATCCTTTAAAACATGACTTATAAATTCTATAATGTAATTAACGTCATAAACCCGACTTTAACTACAGACCTATATCTACCTTATAATACCATCTTGTAAGTCATCATACCTACAAATTTATGCCAACCTAATGGAATCCTAAATTGTAAAACCAAAGACTAATAAAGTGATCTTTAGTAGTGTCTGTATACTAAGAAGGATGTAGTCATCCTTCGTTTTATTCATAATAAGCGGTTCACTATACCACATAAACATGAATATCAAATTAATACATTTAATATGCACCTGAAATTATGTTATAATTTGGAATGATATTCAAATCCTCATCCAGAAAAAATTCTTTTTTGTCATCAACAACATCAAATATTGGATTGAATAAAAAGAATTTAAACATTATCTTCCAACCTTTAAGATAATCGCGGATGCATAAATCCAATATGCATGAAATGGACATGCTATCCCAGCAGGATATAAAATAGCAAACAAAAACAAAATTTGATAGTGTTTTCAGATGGCACAATACGCCACTTTTATATATTATAAAATAAAGGAACAAAAAAGGTATTATAAAAAGGTAAGATAACTATAAATTGATAAACGAAAGAATTTATCATAATAAACGACAAAATAAAAGGAAAGTTTTATAATACATCTATCATGGAACCAGACAATGGGCAGGGGGTTCCATGATACCACACAGACAGGGGGGACCATTTAAAAATCTTTAAATGCTTTGAATTAAGGTTATAGAGTAAGGAAGTTTAAGGAAGTTTCATTTATAAAGAAAATTAAAAAAAAAAAATTTAAATAACGCTTTCTGTCACAACGACGAAACAAAATAATTACTTTCAACAACTAAATACATACAGAAAACCACTGACTAGTGACTATATACTTAAGATACTGCGAAGAACTCATTAATAAAGAGAAGACGGAACTTAAAGTAAACCTATAATTCCCTATAACTTTTTGTTATCAGGAAGCTGCGCATTGGGAATGTGCCTGACTCCGTTAACATTTGGCAACACACTTCAATAACAGCTTTCTAATGACCAATGTAAATGCAAAACCCAGTTCACACATATTCAACTTAAGATCATTTAAAGTTTTGTGCAATTTTGTGGTGTGTTCCCAAGTAATAGCCTTGTTTGGTCCACCAGAACAGGTGTACAATATCTAAACGATCGATATTGCTTTTATTCATACTTCAATTATATTTTCAATACAAGATACTACTTTTTATCTATTATTTTGAAAATAACAAAATTATAACAAAATTATCTGAAAAATAAAGATAAAGATACAATATTGATTTTATTTCAGATTTATCTAATTTGTATAGAAAATTAAAAAGACTTAAATCAAAATAGCTGGTCTCGAGGTTTTTGCATTTGGAGAATAAATAGACTCAGTGAGAGAGATATAGTTCAATAATATAATCTTCCTAGAAATACAAACACCACGATCTTAGATGAAATTATACCCAAAGGAAAATTCAGTGGATTTTTCGTATTGCATAATGATTTGTATAATAGCTTACTATATCCTTACAATTAAATGACTTATGGTGTAAATCAAGCAAATCCAAAACTGCCTTTAAATAAGTAACTCTGATATTACTTTTAGTTCTGTTTACAATTGTTATATAACTAACAGTTAGGATTGCGTCATAGATAGACTATGATTTAATGACGAGAAATGCTTTACGCGTCATTAAAAGTCTTTAAAGCAAAGCATATAAACTTTGACAATTTAGTTATTTACATTATTTTACATTATGCAATCATACGATATTGGTCATGTAATTAATTTTGGTGTATATGTTTCCTTTTACTACATAAAGTAAATAAGATAGTAATTTGAGCAGTGTCAAATAACTGGCATTGGCTATTGCTTAAAAGTACGATTCAGCGCACGTATTTTATGCCAAGGTCTGATTTAGCATGTTGATTGATTTAAAATTTCGATTTCGAATTGTTTTTTATTGATATGTTTTCTTAATGTTTAATTAATTAATATCTAAAAACAAGTTCAGAAGCACACATTTAAATTCATAATTACTCATATGTAAGTATCCAGCTTGATAGATAAACTCTTAGATAGATAAAATTAGATAGATCAATTAGAAATGATGCGAGAAGATAATCTATCACACTTTGTAAACAAAGATTAATATCCACTAATTTGGAAATCTTAAATCTTTTGATACAGACAGAAATTATGCTAATTAAACCCAGAGTCGTAAATAGTAAATATGAATACTTCTATATTAACCATTAAATTTTATAAATATAACAAATTTATGGGCTTTCTTAGTAGGTATACCATATTTTAATTTAATTTTATTAAAACTGTAATTGTAAGGTTAATATGAATGGATCTTGTATAATACAAGATATACGTATGTACATATGTTTATTTAAAAAAGACTATAATTCCAATGTACAAAATTTACACATTTAGAATTTTGCTCTTTATTTAATTCTTAATTGGCCTAAATATATTCGTACTGATTTTTAAAATACACTTAACTAATTTTGTTTATTATTTTTTGATAGAAATTGATATTAATGAGCAAAACATTTGGTTCACAAAAAAATATTAACCAGTTCAAATGCTAATAAGTCAGAAGGAGCAAAAAGTATCTGCAACGTATGTAGTCGATTTACAGGTTTTTTATTAAAGTTTTTTTTATTTAAGATTTTATTTTACATAAAAATGTATAAATATATTATTAAAATTAATTGAAAGCAATGAACTTTCATAAACAGAGGCGTAAAAAATTCTATTTCAATGAACTGTGTAAAAAAAATAAGATACTTGTACTTAGAGCAGAACCTCTACAGGATCGGATAACATATATCAAATATGTAATAATAATTAACAAAGGCTATGAAGCATTTTAAAGTGTGTTCACCACTTCAAGAAAACATATCTCCATGTTATGGATATGTCGCCGTCGATATTCTCAATAATCACAGTAAGCTGGATTACAATTCAAATATATTGACAACACAAAATTTGGAAAATTTAGTAAGAAAATTATTTTCTAAGAAGAAGTTTCTAGTTTCCTGATTAAGAAAATAAACAGAACGTAATAAGTAATTTTCAAATATAAATATAGCTTCTGTGTTCTTAATTCCGTTCAAGTACAGAAACCACGCTATAGATATATGAACAAATGACTGAGATTTGTAACTTGGCTTCTAAATCAATGGAAGGCATCACATCAAATTTTTATAAACGATTAGTGCAAAAAAAATATTTCACACTTCTTAAATTGTTTAATTTGGAGCTTTCAATAAAACATTTTTAAAGAGAATCAGCATTCTTAGTCGAACTTCATAAACGGGATGTTCTACCTCAAAACAAAATGAATGTGGGAGGTCCTTGGACCAGGGCACTAGAAAATTCATCTAAGTATAAGATACATAGTGACATTATTGGAACATGTCACCATGTCATGAGTGAAAACTTGTTTTCGATATTTCTATCTATCTCAGTTAATATTGACAACAGAACCATAGCAACTATAATCTCCTTGCCCCCCTTCTACAATAAATCGAATAAATCAAATCCCATAGATACTTTGTATTTCTATTCTCTTTTAATATATGTATGCAGTCATATTCACACATCTTTATCAACCATAACTTTATATATAAAATTAGCGCATAAAATCTGAAAATTATTTACTAATCTCGCCAGAGACATTTCATAATTGCCTCAGAGCACTTTACAGAAACTTAAAGTGTTATTTAGCCATTTAGTCATTTAGCCAAGCTGAAGAAGGCGCAAAATAATTGGGAGCGAGTGCTAATAAGAAATCATCACAACGCATACATGCATGCAGTTGGATTTGTTTTTGATACGTTTCGTAATAAACGAATGTTCGTGTGAATGAATATGTGTAAATTTGCATTATTATTTATGCCCATTTTTTGATAAGGTAAAGTACTGCTGATAAAAAGTAAACAAAAGGTAAATGATAAGTGTAAACATGCGGGGATTTAAACAAACTGAAATGAAGTTTTATGTAATTAATTGCTACTT
>NC_051847.1:103421458-103438124 GCF_002237135.1 Teleopsis dalmanni | reverse complement strand
GCACTTAAAAATGACAACAACGCAAATACTGCCAACTTACATTTTAATATTGATATATTGTACTGTACTACTTTTGTGACTGAAACTTGAGCGATTCGAATAACTCGCGTACCCATTTTTGTATATTAGTGTTGAAATCTAACTGAGAAATGTTACTTTCTTAAATGTTACTCTCCTTCGCCCTTACTTAACTGCCATATATTTTGTACAACCTCTCCCATCGTTCACAATTGTTTCTTGTAATTTAATCATGATTTTTCTTTTAGGGGACCTATATGGTCTACAATAACAAATCTTTATGTAAATGTTAATGTACTACGTTGAGTAGTAGTATTCGAGCTTAACTTGATACTTTTTATGATAACATTGTAATATATAGGCTTGTAATGCAAAATTACCTTGATGTGTCGTCGAATTATATTAAAAACCGGCATATTCAGTTTGCACTAATTTTCATTAACCGATATGGAAAAATACTGATCCGTTGATTGCACGATTTGATTATTTATTTTAGCTTTTGTGATTCCAAGGCATCATATATTTATTTAACTTATAATAAGATTAAAACTTAGTCAGTCGTTAAAATATTCTATTCATATTTTAAGATCAATTTTTAACCAATTGTAATACTGTAATACTGATTTGTGATATTTTTCTTCCTTGATTAATTTAATCAAATTAACATTTATATAGATTGTAAGCTACATATGCGTTATAAACATAAATATAAACATTGGATACACCCGCAAACGCTCACAAAAAGTATTCCCTGCTCATCGAGATTTTGAAGGTGATTTTTTTTATTGTTGCATAATAGGGGAAAATGTGTGTTTATTCTATTATAAGCGATATTAAAAGTTTCATGCAAGACGTTATTTCAACTTCAAACGATAGTAATCGCTCCGTCACGCACCGTTCAAAGTAATTTTAGTTATAAACTGAAATTTAGAATCGCAGTTCAAAATTTGTGCGACTGTGGTCTGTTTTTAATTTGTTCGAACTGTTGTTTGTTGCGCCATTCAAAACCATTAACCCGCACAGACAACGCTTCAGACATGTATGTAGTATGAGCGGTCCGCGGTTTTAAAAATGTAATAATTATGGTGCAGTTGTAACTGTTATTTCAAAAGATACATTTTTCTATCTCATCGAAATAGTTTCCTTCACATTCTATTGAGATTAGAGTAAAACCTATATATTTTTTTAAATCTTTAAAACATCTTAATGTCAGCTTTCTTCAGCTAAATTAACTGTTATTAAATTTAAAGTAAGCGACATTTTTAAGCGAAAATTTGAAAACGAAACTCGCTACCATTTTTACTGCTAAATTTAAATACTGGTTTCCAATGAATTTAGATACTATTTTGCCGAAATAAAAAAGTAAGTATGTACATAAATAATTATATTAATATTCTTCAGATAAGCACAGAAGTACTTTTTGTCTACTTTTTGTTTTATAATGTTTTGTCTGAATATATTGAATTATATAACATAAAAAGCAGGCTTTAAGAACGCTATGAAGTACATCCTAATAGTATGTTTAGCTTAATACGCCGTTTACATTGTGAGATTAAAAGTAGACTACAGCAATAATCGAGATTAAAGTACTAATCTCGTTGTTTAATCTCAGACTTCCCATACAAAAGTTAATCTACTTATGATCGAGATTAATTTTTAAACTCCATAAAAATGGTGATTATTTTTCTGTGCAACTATACAAATGGCTTAATATTTTAGATATTGTAGATTTTTTTACGACCTTAGAGAAATTGGAAAAGAAGTGTCAAAATCTATTCAAAACAAACATAGAAAATTTTAAAATGCCGAAGTGAGTAAATTTTTAATAAATTTGTTTAATAATAGTTTTGTACACATTAATAACTAAAATTTATTAATAATTTATCATGACTTTCTCCACTAGTTGCACGGGCGACTAGTAATGCTGAGAAAGTTAGCATGACGTTCTCAGCATTACGTTCCAAGATTAGATTCTATACATAAGAAAGAACAAAACATGCAACAAATAATGCCTCTGCAAACAGAATAGTATTAAAATTTAACAATTAAAAAAAAATAAATAAAAAATATAACTAATTAATTCAATTATTCTACAATTGGTTTATGATTTCGTTCTAATATAAACACAGCAAGTAAATTTAATATTAAAACTTTCATAGCAAAATAACAAAACTCCAGAAAAATATGCGAACAAAAAAATCAAGTATGGATCAGTTGGTTAAGGTGCGCTGATTCTGAGTTTCACATTTGGCAGGACCCGAATTCGATTCCTGGTACTTGCAGTCTCAAAAATAATTATTTACGAATAATTTTATAGAAGGATTATTTCCAACACCACTGATGATGAGGCAATACTCGAAACAGCTGTATGATCAGCCAAAAATTCAATTAATTAAAATAATATAAAATGAATTTTTGTTGTTGCAGTTCACTACTGTTTGAAAAAATCTCTTTATTAATAATTTAACTATAAAACTATTATTTACTATTACTGAACTAAATTATTTAAACTAAATCTAAACTAAATCTAAACTAAATCTGAAATTTATCTAAACTAAATTTACTAAACTATTTATTAAATTTATATTATAATTTTTTTGTACAAAATTGTTATTAAATGTTTTATTTACAGAAATTTATCAAACACAACAAGAGAAACGTCAAAATCCATCTTCCATGTATAATGTAGAGATGGTGATTAAAAAGGCAGATTAACTTAATGTCGATCTCTTAATCTCACAATATAAACGTAGTAAAACAGAAATTTAAGTGTTCATACTTTAACTTTAAAAACTTAAGAGTGCAACAAAATTGTTTACGTTAAATTTCTTAAAGTAAATAATTTTATACAACTGAGTAATTGGCAATTACGTTGTTATAAGCGAATAAAAATTAAGAAAAACAACTTAAATTATTTCACATAAACTTTTATTTAAATCAACATTTCGACTTTAGTGTAAGGTCGTCTTCAGGAAACGTTAGATTAAATTCGATATGTAAAATAATTTTTGTTTTTCCTAATTCTGATTTATAACAATAGTTTAACGTTATGGACCAATTAGCCCAATACAACACAATTATATTAATTGTAATCATAAAATATTGAAGTAAATAATAAAACATTTTGTTGTCTACTTCTCCTTTGAGCTTAACGAAAAAAATCGATTTACAAGCTATTTTTTTTGAAATTTATTTTGATTCAGAGCTTTATTTTCTCTTTATTTTTATCAAAAGTTACACATATATTTGCCAACATTATTAGCAACATACTAGCAATATACTAGCAATATTACCCAATTTGTTGAGATTTATTATATATGTATGAGAAAATCTGGGGTGTCAATTCCTTTATTTATACCTTCTTCTGAAACTCTATTTTTTAAGAATTTTCCGGGCTGAATTTCAGTAAGAAAAGTTTGATAATAATAAAAGACACACATTCACAGAATTTAATTTAAGTGATTAGAAAAATGTCATGTCCTTTTATTATAAAGAAAAAAGAAAAGTAAAATGGTTTGACTCAACTTCTATAACAAATGAAAAAAATAAAAACAATTAGTATTTGCGATATCTGCGATGCCTTGATTCAGAGTCTTTTTATAAGAAAATACAATTTATATAAAATGTACAAAAAGTATAAAACAATACAATATCCACAATAAAGTTGGGTCGCCGAAAATGTATCATTTTTGGAACATGAGTACCAGAGTACCAAACGGAAAAAAAAGTACCAATTTTGGTACTAAAGTACCATAAGTGGCAACCGTGGTGGAACGCGCTTGTGTATACACAGTGTTACTCAAAGTGACAACGAGTAGATCGTAGAACAAACTTATTATGTTTGAAAAAAATTCGAACATGGAAAAACTAAAAATATTTTTTTATTATTTCTTGAAATTAGAATTCTTTCACAAAAATTTAATTTTTATAACATTTTTGTCAGATGTGAGGTGACTGCAATCATAACATGCCCCTTATATGGAATTTACACTGGCCTCAAATAGCTCATTTCAAATGAGTCATTATTTCAAATGAAAGTGTTTACTTTCGTTGTAATTCATTTATTCTCATTTCAAACAGCTGATTTTTCAACTTGCCTGTTGATTTAATTTTTGTCATGTGCCAAAAAAATGTTGGAGGTTGAATGTTGATGGTTGAATATATCTTCAAGTCTTACAATATAAACTAAAAACTTATTTTTAGCTTCGATTAATTTATTTTTGGGGAATAAAAGTTCCAAAAGGAGGTGCATCGTTTTCAAGCAAATGCAACCACCAAACATTTGTTAGTCATTTTTTGTAAATATGTTAAAAACAGCTTTCTTAAAAACGCATTTGGAACATATTTGGAACTCATTCTAACCTCGTTGGAACTCATTTATACGGAATGAAATCCAATAGATCTCATTTGCGGTTGAGATTTAGTATGCAAAAATGGGTCATTTGCATCTCATTTTTGATTTTGTACCAAAATGAGCCATTTAAGGCCAGTGTAAATGCCATTTAAGATAGATGTGACTACGCCATATCACACCTAACGCGCAACCTCACTTTTGCACTCTTTCAGAGCTGATTTAATTTAGTATTGGACATATTATATATATAGCAAGTGATAATAACACTCTCTTTTGTATGTAGTGTGATATTAAACTAAGTGGAAATATAACAGAATATAATTTATTTAATATATCTTATATTTCGCAATTTTTATATATTAAAATAAATACGTTAATGCTATACCATATTAATTTTACGGCCAACCCATGATGGTGAATGTGTTTTCATTTATTTGTTTTTCAAAAACTTAAAACTTTGAAAGTAATTTGCGGGAAAAAAACAGAATTATAGATAGACTGGGTTATATGAACTTAATTACCCGAGCTGACCACTAATAAGAATTTTTTTGTGGGGTCTACAATGTTTCTTTCAATGCGTTACAAAAATCTTGGCAACAATAATCTACTCTTTTTACACTATTTTGTGTAGATGGTATAATACGGGGTTTACATTACGAACTTTGCTGGTGCAATCCGACTTTGAGCTCAAAACCAGTAACCAAAGCTGACTTTGTCATATAAAAATAGACACAACAAAGTTCGAAGTTTCACTGAAAGTTACAGTATGTTTCCACTGGCTTCATTAGACCAGTTAACTTACTTGAGATTATTAAGTAAATTTCATTAACCATACAAAGAGCTTCCGCGCTTTTTAATTTACTTGCCGAATGCCAATCGAAATTTGACATATTGAATATATGAAACAAAATGTATAAACATAAATAAACAATCAACAAATCAAGACAAACAAGAGGTAAGAATTTTTATAAATAAAATATACAATTGATATATAAAAATATATTAATGCGTTTATATATTAAATATATATATAAAAGCAATCTTATTTGTTGTTTTAATAACTTTCTGACACATAAAAGCTCTTTTACATGTAATAAGTAACAAATATCAATGTGAACGATAAAGTCTTAAAGTTACTCAAGTAACTTACTTGAGTAAGTAGTGGAAACATACCATTATAGCATACCATAAATATTATATATTTATAAAATATTATTAAATATGCTTATATATGTCGATTTTCATTCTGCAATAAGTGTCTGCGTCAAATTTTAAACATATGGTGGTTTAACCACATCAGTAATGTTGATCTCTGCACCTATACTAATTAGACTCCCGCGCCTCTTGAACTCCCGCGCAAACGAAAATATCATTGGGCATATTCTCCGCATAACGAACGAAAACATCACCCATCAAGGACTTCGATGAAATCCTCAAGGCGGAAGTCGGCGTGTCGACGCACCAGCAAGAACATGAAGAAGATCAATACAATTAGAAATGGAAGCTGCAAATTACTCCTGGAGTGACATTAGCCGTGAATCGCGCAATACAGTTTGCTATAAGAGAATGGTCGAGGTCCCATGCTCCACTGGGAGATGAGGATGACAGAAGCTGTATATTTACATATATTATAATGTATTTATACAATATATTATATTTATATTGCCATATAAATCAGATTCAAAATATGTATAAAAGACATCTAAACTTCCACAAAGCCAATGCTGACATCTTTACTTTTTAGTATAATATGTCTAATAAATGTTAACAAGTGTTATTCTGTTGTATTTCTGTTGGTGAACATTGAACATTACATTTAAAATAAATTGTAATAATCTAATGTCTAAACATTAAATTATTATTAAAAAATTTAATGCTTTCTGTTTTTCACTATCAGTAAGTCTTAAATAGGAATTATATCCATATGTGAACTGTAAGCTCTATATAATAGTAAACAGGTTAAATATATTTGTATGTCATACAAGTTTAAACTTTTATGTAAGATGTGCCCATTTTGCACATGACATTTGAAAACCCCTTTGACAGATTCACATTTTCTAATGTTAAAAAATTCCAAATTTGATACGGAAATCTATAACTAAGTAAAGTCTTTTTTGTGCACTAGGAAATTCGCTGTGAAAATAGCGTCAATTCAAGCATATTAAATGGATCGCCATTGTCACTTAATATCTATATCATAGCATTCAATAAAACCAAAAGTATCGTTCCTTCATATAACCATATGCAGTATTTAATACATACGGATAATGTCCTCATATGCAAGGTTCAGCCTAAACTTCATAGGATCAAAAAGGATTTCTTTAAAATTTCTACTATAAAAATATTATGATCATTAATATTATTATAAATATTAATATTATTGTAAATATATATAATTATAAATATTATTATTATAATAATTTATTATTATTATATTATTATTAAAACGCTAATGTTTCATATGATAAGTTAAATGTTAAAGTACATTAAATGTATCAAAATCTGCCTACCTACCCGGATAGTCATATCAAATATTTATCATCAAAAATTTCTCATGCAAATATACATATATACTAGTATATGTTAAGTTTATTGTGCGAAACTATGATCTTTATATTAAAATTGTTTATGGTATTGTCGTATATAGATATATAGTATAGCAAAAACTTATTTATAAATAACATCGGTTCTATGTTCTTAAAGAATATATTTAATTTTGTAGAATGGAGTAGAGTCATGTGCTCTCCTGGATAAATACAACCTAATGATAACATGCACTTATTCTAAATAGAACTTCGAACCCCACTCTATTACACTGAATTGCAGTTGTCCAAAGAATCAGGTCTAAGCTTAAAGCCGACGTTTATCTCACGACAACTTTTTCATTCTGGATAATGAAAAATAAAATTATCTTCACCAGAATAGTTAGCCTTCCAAAACTTAATCCCACAAAGCAATAACAAAAAAAATAATTAAATAATTTTAGAAATTTGTAATATACTCTTCCAGAAAAGCGAATAAAAAAAATTGGTACTATCATATTAACAAATTTCTTAAAATAAATTTATAGAAAAATTGAACCGCAAAAATCTGGTAATAACTATAGGAAAACTATATCCCATGGATCTTGAAGGGAATCGGTATACAAAACTTTACTATATAAGCCATATTTACTATATATGCCAAATTATAGTGCAGTAACCACCCAAATTAGAGACCAGCTTATATAACCCATTACGTATAAAGCAAAAAACTTATGTAAATAATTTCAGCATTCTAACATTAAAAGAAAAAACGCAAATAGAAGTATAAAATTAGTAATAAACCAATAATTACACTCTTCCAGAAAAGCGAATAAAAAGAATGGGCACTACAATATTAACAATTTTCTTTAGCACATAATTATATAAACTTCATGTGAGAGGTTCCACAGTAACAATATATATTAAACAAGATGTGAATAAAGCCAAGGTTCCACTGTGTCACAAGCCAATACTTGCTATGTACCTTTTCTGTAGCTGTACCTATAGATAAATATCCCACCCACTACGGAACTGTTCAAAAACAAAAAAAAATAAAAAGCATAGAAATAAGCAAAGAACCGACAGTCCTGATTGCTAAATTCGTGTATATTTAGTTAGGTTTCAAAATTTATTGATAACTTTCTATATAAACAAAAATTATATCATTTTTATGAGTTACGTATGCTTATACCCCATTGTATTTAATGTCAATTTTTATTTTAAGGAGTACTTCTTTGTTTATGAAGATGTCAAATATTAAAATAATCCTAAATGTGTTCAATCAGGACAGAAAATGCAATAATTCAATTAAAACAGAAGTAAAAAAGGCAAATATATAACAAATTCTATTTTTTAAATAAAAAGGTACTCACGAAAACGGTATTTATAGTATTTGGTAATAATAAACATAAATAATTTTCAAAATTGAGGTTTTTCATTTGTACACAAATTCCTACATATATGGTCAACAAATATATTCGGATTATAAACTAATTAAACAATTCGAATATTTCCTAAGACCACTGATGATGAGTACTTGACAATACTCAAAACAGCGTTGTACGGTCAGCCAAATTTCAATAAATTAACTAAAATTTTTGTTGTTGTCAAAACAGCGTTGTACGATCAGCCAAATTTCAATAAATTAACTAAAATTTTTGTTGTTGTCTTTTCTGTTTCTATTTGAACCTTTCTTTTCATTTCTATTTCTGACAAGTAATAATAATAATAATAAGTAAGTGCAAGCAGAAAGTATCGAATATAAGAGAATTTGTTGTGCAAAAAAGAGTGTTGAGTATTTGTATCGAAATATTTCTAATGCTAATTCCCGGAGCCGGATACCGCTGAATGATATTTAATTTGGCGACCTAAAAAACTAATTCTCTAGTCGATATCACCTTAATATTTAATTTTTTTATAGTAAGAACTTCGTATTTATTGAAATGGATGCACTATATGGATAAAATTTACACATACAAACTTACCTCAGAATTACTTGTTGCAACTGAACTAATACTTGGTGACATTGGAGCAGAAAGTATTGGACTATTTCGCATTATTAAACCTGTGGCAGATCGAGTACTTGCAGATATCGTAGTTGTCGCACTAAGATTTCCACTCTGCCCCATCGTACCGCTGCCTCCACCAAATGAGTTATTTTTAATAAATATATTATCTGGTCTATAGCTTTGAAGAGAGCTTTTATCGCCACTACATGACAAAAAAAACTGTCCCTGTTTTTTTGCCGAAACACCAGATTCTTCACTAAAACCATTGCTGTTATTGTTATTAGTATTATTAAAAGTTGAATTACTTTGGCTAGCGATGGGAGATGATGCTGCTTCGTTGTTCTATTGTAAAACAAACACACATCAATTTTAAGTACAATTTGTTAATTAAAGTAATTAATTTTTTCCGTGTAAATACTACTTGTACGTACCTCAAAAATAATTCTATCCCACTTATTTTGTTTAAAAGATTCACTTAAGTACTGGCGCACTTGATTCTTTTGCTTTTGAATAACATGATAACGGGTAGGATTTTCCAAAACTGTTGAAACCTTTAATAAAAACAAATATACAAATTTAAATCATATTTTAATGTATGATGGATGCTTTTTGCTCTTCGAGCACCACGATTCTGTTACGAGTATTCTCGAGCTGGTCAAATATTTGGTTCGAACACTTAAACTACTCTGAAACGTTCGAGCTGCTCGAAGATGTGTGAGCTATTTGATCAGTAATTTGAATTCTGTTTGTAAAAATCTTGCAAAAAGACTAGCCAGGGTTATGTTTCAGTTTTATACAAATATATATATAAATATATATAATGCTCGAACACCATATAATTTTCGAAAATTTCCGATAACTCGCTGTGCTCACGCTAAATGCTTAAGCATCAAATACTCTAATTTACTTACATGAAAAACTTGTGGTGGAACATCAACTCCAATACAGGGACTATTTTGCATCATGTGCACTACATCGTTAATGTTGCCGCTATTGGAATTACTGTGGTTATGATTGCATGTGTTCCCATTGTTGGTGTTAGTTTGGTTAGCATTAGGATTAGAACTTGTATTACAAAAGTTTTCGATACTATTTCGATTTAGGCATTGTTGCGATAACACATTCTCAGGAATTAGGTGACTTTCATTTGAATGTGGCTGGCGCATATGCTGTTGTAAAGCAACAGCAGCAGCGGCAGCCTTTTTTTCAGTATCACGACGTTCCAACTCCTGTTGCTGTTGTTCTCGCTGTAATTGCAATTTAAGTTGTGTTCGGGAAGTAGGAGTTATCGTTTTAAAAGTTGGTCTGTAAATATAAATACATAACGGTAAAAGTTTTACGAAATATTATATATATAATACCCGATAAAATAATAAACAATCAATTAATAATACTAAAATATATTACACTTTTGCAATTTAGCAATAATAAACCCACCCTCCAGTTAATGGTGGTAAACCAGTTACTATGTTTTCAACGATCGGAGAGGTAACAGCCATATCACCCAAATCGACAATTGTTGGGTCCATTGCCAAAATCATCTCTAAATCTTTATCAATCCCAACTGTTACACGAATATTAGATGAATTATTTTTTCCTGTCCGTGTTAATGCAGTACTTGGCAACTCGTTATGTTCCGCATGGTTGTGATGGTGCTGCTTTTCTATGTCTATGCTTTCATTGCTAACTTCTTCAAAATCCATTATTATGGAAGGTTCAATACCCATTTCTATACCGAGTGCATCATTCATATTGTTCTGCACTGGTTGCTGCTCAAATTTGTTAGTAATAGAACTTGTGTTTGAAGACGACATTTGAAGTGTTTCAACACGTCTTAAGATTTCGAGAAACTCTTTAATGTTATCCTGTTTCGATATCGGTATTTGCTTAGAGGAGGGATTGTCATTATCCTGCATTTGGTTCAGTTTTTGTTGTTGGCATTCGTGTAAATGACATTGCGGTGCATAGATATGCACTTGCTCAATATCGCTCGTTTCAGTTTCTGGTAACGGTGGTGACATATTCAAAATATCACAGGTTTTCTCATTAGTACTGTTATGTCTATCGATATTACTGTTAGCAGTAACTTTTTTCCCCCAATAGGAAAACATTTTCATATTATTTTGTAAAATTCACTAACATATATGTATATTGAATAAATCCATATGTACTATTTTTGATTTTTTTTATATATCGAATATTTTGATTTTATTCCGTTTTCTATCTTTAGATAAATAGTTTATATATTTCTACACGTAAGCGTGTAGCGTGTATATTATATTCAAATCGGCGTTCAGAATATTTTTCATACAATTTCTTATTTATTTTTTAATATTTTAAATACTTGGTGCATTTGTTTCTGAAATCTGAATTTATTTTTCAAAAATTAATTTACACAACACTTGTTTAATATGCAATATATATAGTTTGTATATATTTTTCGGTAATGTTCTCATAATCATTATTTATAATGTATCATTGGGCCTTGATCTTGTACTAAGAATGCTTCACTCGCATGTAACCAACTGGCCAAAAGTGTCTAATTTGTCTCTTACCAAATATTACTATATGTATTGGCACGAATGTACAATATTTTCAGACGTTGCTTCTCGCTGCATTCATAATCAACATCACTTCTTAGGAGAGAGCCACTTAAAGAGGAGAAAGCAATATTAAGTTAGTATGATTGCAGAATTGGTGTTGGAGAGAGTGCTGAGCGCCAATCACCTTGAGTATTTATGCTCTTTTTCCCAAAATTCATGCGCATATTTAATATTTATTTGCCGTTATAGTTAATAATTCATTAATATAAGTTCTTGATACATGTAGTTATATTCTACTTCTTCGTTAAATTTCAAATTTGGCATTAAGTGAATCACTTCTATTCGTTATAAATTGAGCGCGATTAAGTTTAGTACATACGTTAGACATATTTATGGATTTCAATTTACAGCTACATGTTTGTATTTCATTTTATGATTAAAAGTTGCGCATGTCGGTGTGAGCGGTCTTGGATATTGTTAATTGGTTAACAATTAATTACTTTATATGTATGCGCCGACAGATCTGTGTTCGAATGGAACTGATAAAAGTTCATTTTTTGCATTTGTATGTCTCTCGTTACGAACATTCAAGTTTCAACTAGAAAGCTTTTCAGAATTGCCATTACACATCTACAAAATATATTATTGATCTGCTACAACCAGCACTATAGGGCTGTAACATAAACTATACTAAATTTAAAGTCATAACCATTTCTCCTTAATTAGATCAATTCAATTTAATATACATGGTTCATATCGAGTTAGTTTCCATTTAAATGACATTTCAAACTCTGTACAGAAATAAAAGGTAAAAACCGTCTATTCTAAAACTATGAACTTGTGATGTTTTCAAATTATAATATTATTCAATGTGCACGACACACACTAGAGTTATTCCTTTCATAAGCCCTGTTATATATATATAACAATACATAAAACACAAGACCATTCTAAGAGCAATTTGCTTCGGTGCAGAAGTATATATACTTTTTCCAAATATGAGTATTTAAGTATTGCTTTGAATTGATAAGGTTACATTTTGTTATTAAATACATAAGAAATAAACTGCAACTAATTGGAGCAGTTAATCCTTCAGTCAACTAACCATAACAATGACCAGCATGGTATCTGATTTTCTATCTTATCGAATCATCAATTGAACTTTTACTTCTCTTCTCTGTTACAAATGGTGTCTGTTTTTAAAACGATTCCACAGTTTTTTTTAAAGCTTTATTTTAAATTTCTAAAAATAATATTTTAATCATTGATATTTAAGTAAGTATATATAAATTCAATCACTTTTGACTGTTTGTTTATTAATATTGATGGGATAACATCGTATTCATTGTCGTAGTTCATAATTTCACCATCTACCATATGAGCAGTGTTCATGATATCAACTAATACCGTCAAAAAATTTGGTAGGGCAACAAATTTCGCATATGTGTATTTTATTTGTAAAGATAGTAGTTCTTCATATCATTCTATTAATTGCATGAGCACGATTATTTTTTAACAATTGTGGCTTTTATAATATAGGAGCGTGTGCTTACTTAAAACTTATACATTGACGTTCACATTTTTTAAAAATTCTATGTTTCTATGTAGTTCTACTTACATCTCATTTGAATTAATTTGGCTTGGAGTTGACTTCAACTCATAGAACTCAACATTATCCGTATTAAGCCCAGCTAACACTGGAGATAAAAAATTAAAATTATCCTCTGTCATCAAATCATTGTACTCAATGTCATAATCAAAGTCCATATCTATTCCGGACTCTGCCATCTTGATGTGACACAAATAAGTGCGTTTATTGATAAAATTATAACATGTAAGTGGTTCTGCACTTATGCCATCTCAATACGTAGCATCTAAGTCTTAATAATTAGCTTTAATACGATTGAGAATGGGCTTCTTCATTAATATTCATTAATATTTTTTATGTTTAAAATTATCTAAACATTTTGATTTTTTAAGTTTCGAACAGTTGCACTTGTAACATACAAAATTATATTAAAAATACTAACGAATACCCAACGACACACGACACTCATATATACGCTGCTTATTTCGCGATTACCAACCAACAGACTACCACGACAACCACAACTAAACGAGAAGCAGTGCTTTGTTTGTATTTCGAAAAGGTCCCAGCTTTGCAGTTTGGCTTTTACTTTTTTTACCACCATCAAACAATTAACGATAAAAAGGCAATAAATTAACAGTACAGCACTAAATAAGTTAGGTCGTTAATGCTTTCAACACACTTGTTGTTTGCGTTGTTTTTAAAAGCTTCTAAACCTGCGAACTCACCACGTACGAGTATTACACAAGCAACAAATATTTAATTAAAAATTGATATGTAAATAAGTACGAAGTGAGACATAATTTTAAGTTTCAGGGTAATACCTTTTTAATTATACAAATTTTGTTAGCAAGTTTGAAAGCTTATTTATTTTTATATTTCCTTTTAGTAAAATAAACCACCTTCTTACAAATTGCAGAAAATTAACCTAAACTCAAACTGATTCCAACACAATTTAACAGCATTAAAAATGACAAAAATTTACGTTGATTGTTTCACATTTTAAGTTTTTTAGCTTAGTGGTTCTGAGATAAGTGCATTGAAAGCAATTATTACATCACTGCCTAATTATCCTATTAATACATTAAGTTTTTAAGACAGCTTTTATTATTCATACAGTTTCTATAACTTAATCACAATTTTATGCATATTGTCCATCGAAATTATATCTAGTTTTGTACAAACACAAAAATAAAATCCATAAATTTTTCAATTATATTAAACTAAATAACAAAACAATTCTTATTACATTTGATTTAAAGACGTACAAATAATGTCCAAACTATCGATCTTTCCTGTTAAAAGTTTGTCACTAATTTAATTATATGTAAGTTTTAGAAGAAAAAAAATTGTTTCTGTTTACTTCAAATGCAACAGTTTTTTTTTTAAATAGCTGATAAATATTATATTATACATAACGTTATGTCGTCTCATAGCTAGTTAATAGTGCCGCATCAACAGGTTCCATACAACTGGGGCAGACTAGGTTTCGCATTAACCAGTCATCAATGCATCGGACGTGATATATATGCATGCATGGCAGATACCGCACAGCTTCATTTACGCAAAACTCAATCATGCATATAACACATTCTCTAGTTTTTTTTGAACTATCGTATGTACCTTAAATGTATTAAAGAATGTTAAAAAATAATTAAATTAATATATAAATCTAGAGAAAAAGCAAATGTAAACAATATAATATACAATATACAATTTACAATTTATAAGAATAACCAATAGTTAACAATTTAATTTTCTAACAAATAATCTAACTGTAATTAGAATTCTTTTCCAAAAATAGTTATTAAGTACAACTTAAAGTTAAAGTCTTAAGATGTCCTCTGAAAGCTATAAATTATTTGCAGCACCCATTTCAATTGTAATCAGGTTCTCTTATAAGTTATCATGGACTAATAATTAATAAAATATAAAATTTTAAAAGTACATTTTTTACTACCTATTGGTAAATGCTGTATAAGTCCAATACGCTTTGCAATCTTTACTTGTTCCTCTTCTGTTAGGTTCGATGCTGGACGACTTACAGATGGAGACGGGTAATAAACAGGCTGAAGGATCTCCTAAAAGAAAGAAACAAAATTCACATTTTAACTGAAATATATAGGATTATCGTAAATATAATAATAATGGACTATCAATGGATAATAATAATGGACTGTTTACTTATTTTTATTTTAAAACATGCAGAACAAAATGCAATTTTTGTGTATAAAATTAAGAATTAAGTTAAATATTGTTAATTTGCATAATACATATTAACAGCTTACAGAATACACTGGTGTAGAAGCGTTTTGTTCAAAGTCTTGTCCATTACTGTTTTCACTACTTCGTAATAGTGATACATCATCTGAATTATTTATCTTCAAGCAATTTCCCATAATGATTATACGATTTAATTCTTGTAATTAATTCCATTAAAATAATGCTAAAATTGAAACTCTATAACATACAAATTAACCTATATATGCTTTAATCTATAAATGACACCCCGTTCCTCAATATTGCAAATATAGTATTTTCCTGCCAATAATTAAACAATGACTTTTAACTAAAGAAAACAAGCTGAAAAGCGAAACTAAATAAAAATAAATAACTCTCCGCTCTTAATTTTTGCTCCATACATGGTCAGCACACTTTGCTTTAAATTTCAAATTACATCAGTGTAGTATTTTTTTTTTAAGTCAAAGCATACATGGAGAATGGAGATTTTTGAAACTACACCTCATAGAAGATTAATGGCTGTGTGCGAGTTCGAGTAAATTGATAGTAAATTGAGGGAAATGGCAAATTATGTCGGTATGGTAGCGAATGTTATTGGTATTTATCAGAATTTCGAGTAGGGTAAATTAGGCAAATAAGGTATTACCATTGTGAAAATTGTATAAGATATTTAATAAATATATAAATAAATTTGAAAACTTTTAACCAAAAATAATAAATAAGTGCAAAAAATAAATAAATAAATATTTACATAAGTGTAGCGTAAAAAATCCGTAGGAAATTTTAATTTACTTCACCTCAATTTACTCGAACTCGCACACGGCCTATATAGGATAGAAACTTATTTGAGAACAACAACATCTAACAATTGCACTCTCAGAAATTGCATAAATACCATCTCAAATCGAGCAATTATTTGCAAGTTCACCATTTTTAGGTTCGTATTCGGAGCGAATTTGTTGAATAGCGCACTGTTAAGAAAAATTTCATGGGCAATTTTTGTTATTTGTTTTGATTTTTTAACAAAAACACATGATTGCACTGTGCCAAATTTAAAAAAATAAATTACAGCCGAAATTATTTTTAAAAAGTAGTAAAATTCTTTTGCGGTAAGAATTCAATGAATTCTGTATAAAGTAGACTACAATTTGACTCGAATATTGAGCGGCAATGGAGGATTTTTAGAATATATTTATTATACCAATTTACCAATTTCAGCTGGCATGCTATAGGGCAAGTAGTTTTAAATTGAATAGAGTAAAAACATTCGCAACTTAAAAAATACGACGCCTGAGACAGGGAACGTCCTCTATTGAGACTTCCTCTACTGCGTTTTCCACGCACCGGTACAAAATTAGGCACCTTTCTAGTCCGAGCATTTTCTTTCATTT
>NC_051847.1:103378035-103421358 GCF_002237135.1 Teleopsis dalmanni | reverse complement strand
TTGTAGTGAGAAAAGGAAATTAATGTTTCAATATTCACAAAATTAAATCTGGGGTTCTGTAAAAAAGTATAATAAAAGCTATTACAGATAAATATAATATTCAATATGAATATAGAAAATATATCAGCATAATATGAACTTCAATTATGGAATGAATTTCATAATGACGTAGGAACAGACTAAATAGCAGTAAATTGGTATTTATTAACTTTACCAACATCAATATTGAGTACCACCATATCACCATTAGCGACAAACGAGTTCCTCATGATACTATAGTAATAAATAGGACTCTAGTTTTCTCATTCTTAATTTTTATTTTCTGCGGAAACTTCGGGTCTTACTCAGAATTGTTCTTGTATTCGTTATATTTTACAATCCACAAATATATGATGTAGGATTCTTATATATTTTTATATTTTATTAATAACATTAAATTTTGTGGATTCTATAAAATATAAATTCGTCCACTGTAATCACTGAACTTTTCATTCGTTAAATTTATTATTTTTTTTTTACAGCTATCCGAAAATACTGATGAAAATCGTTTAGAAGAAGAATTAAGAAAGCAACTACGTTTCAACAATTATAGCATTGCTGGCACAGATTTTTATACCACCAATAAGGATTTGGAATTATTAACTGTTGTTGGTGAGTATATTTTTTTTTCGATCTCCTGCGTTTTTAACCGTGATTTAAAAGCCGTATCTGTAACGAATCTACTTGTATTGGGTATTAACAATCATTATTACTTACACTTATTATTATTTCAATAGACTTTGATGAATGTACTGATATGAAATTCCATGATTGCTCATCCAACGCTCGTTGTTTCAATTTGAAGGGAACCTATACATGTAGCTGTCGAGAAGGATACTCTGATCTTTCAGAAAATAATATTTTTCCTGGTCGTAAATGCTCGCCCGAAATAATTGGTTGCAACAAATGTCACTATAATGGAATATGTGTCAACTCAACAGTAACAACTTCAGCGGGAGAGCTACTTAAAAATCAACACTGGATACCAGATAGTATGGCTTGCGAGTGTTTTATTTGGTATGCGGGTACTACATGCCAACTTAATTTGAAAATTGTACTTATAAGTCTTAGTGCTATTGGTGCTGTGCTTTTTGTACTCTTTCTATTCTGCGTTTTGCATGTTGCATGCTCCAAGCATGCACGTGCTAAAACTATGTTCAGGTGTATTAGTCAAGGCTGTGGAATAGCTCAAACGGCAGGTGGTCCACGCTTATTCAGTGGCTCTTACATGCACGATGGGAGCAGTTTCAGTGGAAATTGTGCAATAATTAAAGACACTAGTAGCGAGAGAAGTCATTGCTCTTTGCCTTATGTTTTGCGAAGTGATTCAACACATGTTGAAAAATATTCCAACAAACCAAAGAAATTTACTGTTAAATATAAACAACACGACCCACCCATTCCTTATGAGATCCTTACCTCTAATTCGCTTGATAGAACGCCAGAATTTATCAGTAACGGCCAATCAATATCAAATATGGAGGAATGTTTTTCAGATCAAACTGATCGATCATTAACAGTCATGATTCCGCGTGCAAAATATTATTCCTCAACAAAACCGCAAGGCCAGTTTTTATTCCATCAACCAAATATAAGAAAAAATGATATGAAAATTAATATCTCAAAACTTTCGAATGGACAAAAGGTGAATTATTTGTAGAACCTCCTTACATATATCTCAATGCATCGATATTATTTCTGAATTAATTTTTTTAATTTTTAGTTTTCAAGCGAAAAAAAAATGAAATTGAGTACTGGATCTTCAAAAAACAACTTCATTGCAGCTGATAATCACGGAGCTCTAGTCTCCGCGGGTTTTGAAGTATCTGCGGTTGTCGGTCATAATTTGAACAACTCTAGTTCTGATAAAAATGACGGAATGGATGATATTTCTAATGCACAAATGTACTTCAATGCTGAACATCAAAATTATTTTTCTAAACAATCAGAGTAAGTAAAAAGGTTTTTGTAACTACGGCACCAATTGAAAATTCAGTTGCATTTTTTTTTAAAAATAAAAATATGTCTTAATTTTTTTTCTTTAAATAGGTCCACAGAAGTAAGGTCTTTTAATGAAACTATAGTGCAGGGATATAACAGATTAATACATAATTTTGAAAATGAAACACTTGATGTAAGTTCATAGTAGAATTGTTATATTTACTTTCTATATATGTAATCAGTCACTTCGTTTAAGTAATTAAGAAGACACACCTTATTGGATTTATTGTCTAAAATCATATAAAACCACGTCGTCCATTAGTTACAATTAAGTTTTAAGGCTATAAGATTTTTAAAATACTTATTAGCTTCAATCATAATTTGTAAATCAGAAGTGCATAGTGTAGTTGACAATATGTTTTTATTTTTTAGGAGGCGAATACCATGGCTGAGCGAGACGTTGGATCAACATTTCTATTACCCCATACTCACCTTTACAAGTTAGATATTGTAAGACTAAAAATTTCTATGCAAACATTTATTTTGAATAATCTTTGTGTTCTTGATTGTGTTTTTCAGCAAGAAAGTGAAATATCTGGTCACGAATCATTTTAGGGACGATGTGGGGTACTGGATGATGTGACGCCTTAGAAGTTACAATTGAATTAAAACTAAAATCTTTCATCAAAAGAGTGACAATCATAACGTTTCTCAAAATTTTCATCGATGCAAAAATGATGCACTAAAATATAATGCTTAAATCTCACATTATTCTTATAATTAAGAGATTTGATCTGCAAATATTATTTATAAATTCATCTCCGCCCAAGGATTTTTTTTGGAATTTTTGGTCAAAATGTTTCATATTTAAAGCTTTATTAGTAAGAGGGTGGGGAGTGTAGAGTGAAGTCACAAATATTTTTGTAAAGCTTAAGCTTCATACATTCAAAGTAATAACATATATAAATTCTATAGTCTTTCTAATATAAACAAAAACTCTATGAAAAGGGGTAAAATTTGCTGTTCGATTAATCGAACTTTGGGCGGATATGGGTTAATTAAAGCTTATTTTTATAAGGGCTAAAAAAATGTGATTAAGCATATCTTATAACTTTTATATTTGTACTTTCATACAAGTTTAATTATGTAATTTAACATTAATGCATTTAAAAATTATTTATTTGTACAAATTTTAGGCAAATGTAAATGAATACATTTTTAACTTTTAATTACTGTTTATATTGTGCCAATTACATGTTACTTTTATTTTGCTATAAGTTACCTTATATTATTAAATAGTTTTTAAAATTAAGTTTCGGTTTTGTTACTGCGACCAGACAAGCATTTGTACAGAAAATAAATACATACATATTATTAACATTACATCCAAATACTCTTTTTTTTATACGCTAAGTGCCACTCGTGCCATATTAAAGTATTGCCATATGTTTATCCAATTACCATCTACTCTCTATTCATCTATGCAAAAGTAGGTACACTTCTTCTTATTTGGCACTACAGTCCAGTGTAAACCTTGGTCTCCTTCTTTTTTAAGCAAGCTTGCGTAGCGGATGTTTTTTCAACCCCCAACCTGGAGGACCAGATCCCCTGCAAATCTGGGGATAAAATTGGTGTTTGATAGCCAGAAAGTTTCCCCTCTGCTAGGTGTTTCCAGATTATACCGCTTGTGCTCGGTCGTCAGAGCCTAGTATGCGAGAATCGCCTGGCTGAGGCGAGGCTAGGCTATGTATTTGCATCACTCCCGCATTGCAGCACACACTTCTGCCCCTTGCAACCCTGGTAGGCAGACTAGATAATAGTATTATCAGTTCATTATTCTTTAAAATTTTAGCTCTTGTATTATACGTCGGTATTACCTGCTCTGGTCGCATCTACTGCAAATGTTACTACTCCATTAAAGGTGTCTGATGTGTTGTTATAGTCTCTGTGAAGCGCTACCGGTGTTTATAACTTAAGTTCATATATTTCCAGTGCCGCATTCTCTACTAACACGCAGAACATAGAGAGTATTGTTAAAAAAAAGCAACTGCAATAAAAGTTATCTACGTTATTTAAAATTTAAAAGCCTTTTTTTATTGATATTTATGAATACGAATTTATTACAATATTTTTAAAATTTTTTTATATATATATGTATATATAGATGTATTATTAATTCAAATTAATAATACTGTAATAATTAACAGATATACCTGATGTTGGCAAGTTATCTATGTCTGTATACCATTAATCGATAATCAATAAAACATATATAAATAAAGCGAATGCACGAGGCTCAAGAAAATTTTATACAATACTTTCACCAATTATAAGTATATTTAATTAATTTAGCTTTGACTATCAAATAATTATTATTTTATACCAAAGAAATGGATTTTTACTAATCGATGGAGCTTGATTGTTTCAGTTTGATTCAGAAACGAAGTGTGTAACGTATTCTAGCAAGTCTTGGAGTCCTCTCGCATCACCGAAAATTTACTAATCATAAACTTTTTAAAAAATGTTGTGGATTTGTAAACTTGTTGCAATCGTCGAATCAAAATCAATAATCTTGTAAACGTATCTATTCTCCGTGAATAAGGGTAATTTCCAATAGTCCGCAATACAAAAGCATGGTTAATACCATGGAATGGAAACTTACTATATGTAAACAAAAGTTCAGGTGTTCAGTGTCCAGTAGTAATTGTTTCATATATAACCAGTGCATATTTAAACATATTTGCATGAGTGCACACATATTAGTTCTTTCAACTAGTCTGCTACTAGTTCATTTTTGAATAGCATTAGGGGTTGTAGTCAATAATTCGGAGAATAAATTCTGTGCCATAGAATGTGGGAACCAAAGTCGTTATGTTTGCCCTCAGTGAAACAGTTGAGTTCACTAACTTCGCTGGAAGGATATAAAAGAGTTTAAAAATGAATATGTTATGCTGAAATAAGAATCAGTGTAAAACTAAAGTAACACGATCATCCATCCAGCAGTAGAAGATATACCTATATTAGTAATCAGTTACAAATAAACAAGAAATAATTTTTGCAATGTAAATTTACTACCCAACTGCGTGTATAAGTAAACTATTAGGACGTGCACCAAATATTGTTGGCAGAAGGTCAGCAACTCATGCATAGAGAATGTGTAAACATTCTCACCAACCTGCCATACTGACCACAGCACAGGTGCAGAGAGGATATACTTTTTTTCTAAAGTGACATACTAGCCGCATATAGTTTTGTCCTTTCAGTGTTTGTTAGCAAGCGAGAGTTACAGTTTGGTCGGACAACTAATTACAGTACGTAAAATAGTTATTTTTTATGGTGACTCTTTAAAGATACATTTGTATATATAAGTAATATAAATATATAAACACACGTACACATATATATACATGTACGGGTGACTTGATGTCTGTAGTATATGATTTATAATAATTTTTTATTTAAATTATTTTATTTAAAAGCAAAAATAATTCTAAATATCGCAGACCTTAATAAAAAAAAAATACTTTTACGCTTACTGGATGAGTGAATAAATTCGGTGTACAAAAATATTACTTGATTTTTTGACAAATAGACCGATTTGCACGTATGTATATACGAGTGATTTCATATTGTAATGAAATATTGAATATTATTGTATAATAATAATTATATAATGCAGAGCAATTAGTATGCATAAAATATGAAAGACTGCTTAATATTTTAATTCTGGAACTGTATTTTGGATACAAAACACTTACACACTCTAATGATACAGAAGGCCTCGGCCAATCACAGTCAAGAAAGATTGCGTAAGGCGTGTTTATGTGTTCGACTTGCGAACAAACCCACCCTTCTATTCTCAGAGAATTCAAATTTGCCAATAAGAATTTGAAAGCTTATAGTTATATCTTTTTGCATAAAATTTCATCATTTTAGATACCTAAATTTTGTTTAAGCACCATTTCTAGTTATCAGAAACTAAATATAATGCATCTTTTCGTTTTATTCTTAGAAACTACGTACACTATAGACTATTATTAATTAAATGAAATTAAATTGAGATCTTATTTCGACAAGGGAATACCTTTCTTATAAATTGAAGTCATAAATGTCGATGGAACCTGCACCGAATTTAACTATATGCTCCCAAGAAAGCCCTTCATCTTCATCTTTTTTAACAAATAGTGCTTTGTTATCTGACGTGACTCCAGTAATATCGTTGTCTGTACCACCCACTTCGGAAAAACAGTCGTTAATATCGAACGATGATGGTTCGGATGATGAAAGAGATCTCACGAACTTAACTTGGTTAACTGAATTACGAAACCAGAACCTCAGTTGGCCCTCAGTTGTCGATAAATGTGCAAATGTTGAGGGACAAGATGATGCCTCTATTGATAAAGTATATCAACAGCAACCATCAATTTCCGGCTTGGCTCAGACTAAACGTAAAAATTATAAAAATGGAAGAGTCCTTCAAACCATTCATGCAAAAAGTGGATCTGAGGAAAAGATGCTAAACATTTCTAATGGTCTCCAGAACGGTTTTTCGGTTAATACATGTAGCACACAGAAAGGATCAAGTCATCAGCAGCAAGGTCAACCTACGATCCCCACACCTTCGCAACGATATGAAATATTTTTAGATAAAATAAAACGGTAAGATTATTTTTCGAATATGTTATATATATAATGGATACATGCGTATATTTTAAAAATCAAGAAGAAACAATAGATTATTATTCTAATGAAATTAATAATAATAAATTAAGAACTCTGAATATGTTTATCATATTTTCATATCTGCAACTGTTGTTATATCAAAAACGTTTTTATAGAGACTTAATGGAATATAAAAAATTTGCGACAAATTACCAGAACGATCCAATAGAAAAGCCACCCTTTAATTATTCGCACATAATTGGAATGGCTATGTTAGAGAATGGGCGTGTAACATTACAGCAAATATGCACATGGATTGAATCGAAATTTGCTTTTTTTCGTGTTCGAAAAAAGTGGAACGTAAGCCAAATTATAATATTGAAAGTTTTATTTGTAATTAGTTTTAATCTTTTCCTAGAACTCCATTCGACACAATTTATCGCTACATTACTGTTTTCGGAAAATAGATCGCAATAAATATGAAAAAGGAAAAGGTGGTTATTGGGAGCTTGGCGTTGACCCAAAAAAATGCGATCGAAAACGAATTCGAAATCGTAAATCTTTACAAAGTAAAACGATTGGTATGAGGGCAAATAAAAATTTCAATTCAAGCATAAGATCAAGAACTGGAATACGAAATACAGAAAAGTCAAAATATTGCTGTTACTTAGTTGAGAGTGAGAAGAATGTTCTTCAACCTATGGTTGATGCTCAAAGCTTGCCAGCAAATAAAGAAACCAATGAACTGTTAGTCAATGAGTTGAATGTTCAACATAGCAATGTGAGCAATTGCAACGACCTACATCATCAGAACTTAAATGACGTTTTTATTACTGGCGTACTTAGCAATTCTACAGTTGAAGATACCACCAGTTCTTCAGAGATGTGTACGACTAACAGCATCAACAGCATGCAACAAAACATGCAAGATCAGCTGGATGATGATTTGCAACAAGGAGAGGAAAGTTTTCAACAACTACAAAAATATCAGCTTGGCACCATTATTATCAGCACTTCTGCAACGGATGTCGAACAAGCCAGTTCGACAATAAATAATATGTTTGGTGAAAATACTAATGAACAACATCAAAACTTGGTATGAGCGATATTAAGAAAGCTCTTGGCAATTCTGTATTTTTATATAAATGTTTTTTAGGTACTTTCCAACAACACAATGTTGCCAAGATGTGGAAATATAATAATCTCCTCATATCTTGCCAATAACAATATTGACAGTAACAGACACAATTTTAACGAACCACTTGCAAATCAAAGAATGCTAAGGTCAAATGTGATTGTGGAACAAGCTAATCATCCTTCTTTTGGCACGCTTTCTTCATTGGCTTCATCCAAAACATCTACCAATGAAGCCATTCCTCACATGGAGTACTCTACTGTTATAAGCGACAGTTTCCGTCCTTATATTGATGGCATTGAAGAGGCTTTCCAATATTTGCGTAGTATTGACAACAGTAATAGGGAGGATATACTTGACAATCTGTTAGATATATCCGTTAGTGACTATTAAATGACTGTATTATTATAGTTAAATAAGAAAATCTTGTCTTTTCGTCTGTCATACTGAATATCAACAAATAAAGAAAGTAAGAACAGATTTTTATGTATTCAAAGAAAATAATTGACTACGAATATCTTTTTAATAAATGTTAGTTACTTTGCTTAGGAAAGAATTAACTATTAATATGTAACAGAAAGATTAACAAACATACTTTATTCATCAGATATATATAGTTTATTAGAAATATAAATAAAAAAAGTATTTGTAAAATTTGCAATATTAAGAAGTTGTCAAAGTACCATAAATTACACGACAAAGCGATGTTTCTAACTTTGTTTTCTGAAAGTACAAAAGACTCTGAATCTGAAATACGAAATTATATTTGAAATTCTAGTGTTTCTTAAATAATTTTTTTGATTACTTTATGACAAAAATGTATAATTGTAATTACCTGCTTTGTGATTAGGGACGCTTTATACTGTGAGAAATTCATTAATTGTTTTCACTTCGGAGTGATTACTAACAATTATTCGGCATATGACATATTTTCCAGAAAAAGAATTTATATAGATCACAGAATTTAACAAGAAAACTTCAACTAACAGACTTTAGATTTTAACTTTAACTTTTACAGAAAAGTAAAAGTAATAATAACTAAGAACGCATCGATGCAATAGAGAGATAGAAAGTAAAAGCATAATCCTAAAATCATCTGGCAGCCTGGAGAATCATCTGGTTGGAGAATTCAGTTAAGAGAAAATAGGCTGCCTCATTGAACAAGTTTATATGTTGTAGGAAATTTTCTTATATTTTTATGCATATGCCAACATGAAAGTCTCAAGGGTTTAAAAATATTAATCACTGTTTAATTAATATGAAATTTAATTTAATTAATATGAAAACGTCATCAATACCATTTAGGAACGCTTAGGTGAGCAGTGATAACTAATCCTAGCAAGCATTTTCAATCCCGTAACCATCTTCCATTAACAATTATTATGTTTAATAGCGGACGCGCGAGCTATGCAAACTTCAACTGTTGATTCCAAAAAAAAAATTAATTATGTAAAATGTGTTCCCTAACAATATAAAAACTACGATTCTTAGTTTCAGAGAACAATCCTATTCTGAATTTCCAATTTTGTTTTAATATTTTCGAAGGCTTTGTATTACTATGAAAAATGTTAAAAAACACTAGTTATACAGGTTCATTGTAGATTTAGCAATATTATCTTCCGGATAATATTCTGCAATATAGATGCTGAACCATATTCCATGGTACAATGTTTAAATGGAAAAGTGACAATAAAATAACTATTCAGAATTTACATTCCGTAATGAAACAATATGCTGGCGTTTTCGAAGGTATATCTGAGTTAATAGTTGTTGTAGAGGTGAAAGCATATATAACTCCTCTTTCCCTATTTTGAAGCGTTGGGACCAAAGAGGTCGCAGCTTTAAACACCTAACTTCTTATTTTGAGAATTTTCATAAATTTTGTTTTTTGCTTACAGATGTATACTGCTATCAGAATTAACAGGATTATAAATATACATCCCAAACTGTGGTAATGATTCAGGTATAGAGTACTTATTTCATGATCTTGCTTAAAATCATACACCGTTTTAATGTGACGCGTCTTTATTACGAAAAGAAACTATTTAAAAGTTAGAGGACTTCGAATAGCAAAGAAAAGCCAAAAACAAAAATTTAGTTAATAGTTTCTTTTCGTCATAAAGACGAAATACGAATCAATGAAGACGCGTCACTCTCGGTAAGAAAAAAAAAACATTAAAATTTAGAACTATAAGAAATAATATATAATGTTTATGTTTGCATTTAATTAATATTATTTAATATTTTTGTTTTTTTTTGTTATTTGTTTACATGTGTTTACATATTATTTGGGCCAACACTGCGACCAGTCATTGACCAACGAAAAGTGCAATTTTGCATTATCAGCTTTTCTTGTTGGTCAATGCACTGAAGAAAGTGTGTAATATGTTGGCCTATAATTATGTCAGCACAGCGTAGGCAAATTTATTTATTTGTGAATTATGCATTAATATTTATTGTTAATTAATGCATAATTTAATAGCTTTTTTATTAAATAATTTTTGTATAAATATAAGAAATAATTTTAATAAAGTTCAGAAGGAAAAGAAAAATCAATTATAACTTTCTTACTTTCTCGCATCGATTAGTTTGGGTTTCAAGTGCTCAAACTAATCAACATAGAAAATACAAGTAGTTTGGGTTACAAGTGCTCAAACTACTTTACACATAAAAATTGGCTACCAAGCTAACACAGATTAAGGATCTGGGTTAGCACCAAGTAGCGTACATATATTATTGTTCAACTTTTCCTGATCGCGATCAGCGAACTTGTAGAAAAACATTTGCATAGCTTCTTTGTAAAATTACACCCAAAAACTAGCGCTTCACATATACCTACTAAGTAAAAATATGCATAATATATATCTCTACAAAAGAATAACTTTGAAACAAAAAATAGGCAATTTCAAGAGTTAACTTTCAATTCGTTGAACTTGTGTTTCCAAATAAAATCGTTGTAATTTAAAAAGCACGGCAAATGCTTTGGTTAGTGTCACTAAAAAAGTAAGAAGTGACAAAAAACCTGGAACTAGAGCATTGAAAGTTCGTGCAGCCTTGGCTGCTTGTGGAAAAACACGATTATTCATCGCTTCAAATTTGACAGGCACGAGTTCTAAGCCTGTCGCTTGCAGTCCAAACAAATTAAAAACGGACTATAAACTAATTAAAAAGAAATTCAAATATTTTCTAAGACCACTGATGATGAGAGCGTGGTAATACTGGAAACAGTGTTGTGTGGTCAGCCAAATTTCAATAAATTAACTAAATTTTTGTTCTGGTCTTTTCTTTGCTATTTAAATCCCTCACACAAAGTTGACCGCAAATTTATACGTTGCAAGTGTATTCGATTGTGTTTGAACATAAACATGTATGGTTCTAAGTACAAACTCTTTTGTTTGAAAAAATTTGGTTTCATGTTATAAGAAGTATGTGTAAAGTTGTGTTTATTCCAGATTGATATAATATTCAACTTATATATATATTTTATTAATTTAATTTATTTAATATGTTATTTTGTTAATGAAATTGTAAATATTATATTGTGAATATATTATTGCCTAATGTAATATAATTATTTTTGATGAAACATCTAATATGTTTCAATTTATTATTTTTAATTTAAGCGCCTCACGTAAAACCATTGTAGAAGGGCCGCATACCCTTTCAGATAGGGCACGCGTCGTCACAGAATTTTACATATTGGCAATTTCAATATAGAATGACAATAATGTATTAGTCTGACTTTATAATCTCTCACCTGACTTTACAGAGGTGAAAAGCATGGGTAGTACATCCAAGATACTGTGCTGGTTAAGTTTTTAATTAGACAGGTGACAAAAATTAATTTCCTATTCCAGTGAATAACACAGAAACATATTCATGTATATAATACAGTCATGCGGGCACATGCTTTCATAGAACTTACCTAAATTTAATCGGGTGATTTTAGTGTTTTTTTTTTTTATTCAATAATTATTAAAAATACAGAAAAACTTTGTATGAGTGAATTGTTTATTTTTAATAGATGTATAACTATTAAAGCTGAACAAGAAAAAAATTGCTCAAAAATTGTATTAAAAATTGAAATACCTGACAAATGGTTATGAGTCCGAAGTTACTTCCTGCAAAGATAAAAGTGGCAATTATTAATTGTAAATTTTATGTTCATAATTGTAATTTTAAGAATATATAGTAATTGGTCTTGATACTGTAGTCGAGATGCAGTTATTGTGTAATGTAAACAAGCGATATTATACTACAATGTAATTATGGTTTTTATGCATTATGGATTATTAAAAGGTCGGTTAGCACTAGTCTCTCCCTCTCCAACCGCCCTGATCTTAACATCTTTTGTGTCTACCATACTCCCTCCATTGCTAACGTTATTAACTCCAACGATCTGGGCACCCTTGCTTCCTTGTCCCCTAACCCTTTCCTTATAGGGACTGACTTCAATAGCAAGTACCACTTATAAATGTAGTGGCACCAGACTTTTCAACTGGCTGACGAGCAGTTCAGTCACTCCTATTCTTAGTGTGGTAGCTCGCTCGGTTCTGACTCGTATCAACAATATCATTGACTTTTTCATAGCGGATAATTGCCTTCTCCCCAGCCTCGATGATCCGCATGTCATCGACAGCGTATCTGATCACCAAGCGGTAAGGCTTGCGCTTTACGACTGCAGAGTTACTCGTGCCTGCCCTCGCACTTTTTTCAACTTTTCCAGCACCAACTAGTCAGAGTTTAATCTCACTCTAGATCATCTTCTTCTTCAGCTGAGCATCCCCGAACACAGGAACATGACTCCTGCGGATATCGATTTTGCTGCCGATGCTCTTGAAACCATTTTTGCCTCCTTTAAACTTCTCTGACATGCTTCGGCTCAAAGCGCCCAAAAAGTCATCTAGCACTGACTTTGTGTCTTTCTACACCATGCGACGTTTCTCACCTCTCTTCTTTAAAGAGTGCGCGATGTTCTTCAACCATGTGTACAACACTGGTTGCTTCCCCCAGGCATGGTGGAAGGCTATAGTATGTCCCATTGCCAAGAGTGGCAAACTCAAAGGTGACTCCTTCAGCTATCGCCACATCTCTCTTTTTAACTCTATCAGCAAGTTATATGAAACTTTCATAGCCAGTAAGCTGAAGTCCTTCTCTTCGAATCATTATATTATTCCCCCTTACCAGTTTGGCTTTAGAAGCAAAACTTCCTCTATCCATGCCCTACACTATCTCCAAAATGAGATACGCGTAGGTTTTTTCAATAAGCAGCCCACTCTGACACTAAGTTTAGATATTGGAAAAGCCTTTGACACCGTCTGGTTTGAAGGCTTAGTTCTTAAGCTCCACCAGTTCGGCTTCTCCTCATCTTTTTGCAGTGTGTCTTTCTAATACGACTTTCAAGTCCGAGTCGGTTCCTCTTTGTCCCGCGACTTCCCCATCTATGCCGGTGTCCTCATGGTTTGGTTCTTGACCCCCTTCTCTTTAACTTTTTCATAGCAGACATCTCTCTCCCGCAGGCCCCTGCCAAGAAAATCTACGCCGTCTATCCCGGTGCCCCTCAAGGTTTGGTTCTTGACCCCCTTCTCTTTAACTTTTTCATAGCAGACATCCCTCTCCTGCAGGCCTCTGCCAAGAAAATATGCTTCGCCAACGACTGTCTAGTCTTCATGCGGTCGTCTAACACCCGCCGCATTTCCGTTGAGCTTAATGCGCACCTTGGATCTGTTTTTGACTACTACACCACGTGGAAAATCTGCTATAGCTTTTTTAGGCCAGCAGCGCGAGCGAACCAGAGGTTTTGATGTCTCCGTCATCGAGCTCAGACTCAACAACACACCCATCCAGCTAGTTCCCAAGCTAAAATATCTTGGCATTGTTTTTCCCTTGCAACATAATTTTATCCCCACATTGATTACGGCATCCATAACGTCCGGTTCAAACATATTCAGCTCAAAAACACACTCCGAAGACACAACCAGCTTAGCTGCAAAATTAAGCTGCTCTGCTATAAACAACTTATTCGCCCCCTACTCACCTACACCTTCCCCATTTTGTCTGCAATCTCTTCCGCCCAAATGGAAAGAATCCGCCTGTTTGAGTGGAAACTTCTTCAGGATTGCATCAACTAAAAGCGCAAGCCTGACGGCAACCACTTCTCCATCTCTGTCCTTTACGACAATGCCAAGATCACTCACATTGACAAGTATCTTTTGACTCTTGCTCATAGGTACCTCACCTGGCTCCATGACTTTCACCATGACGTATCTATTTCTGTAACCGTTCCTGTTCTAGCCCTGCGCTTTAAACCTCCTCAATACCTGTCTAACTACCTCGATGAGTGGGACCGTAATCTCTACTTCATACCCCTATATAACCGCGGCTTTCGTGACCACAGTCACAGGTATATAGACTCATTTTCTGCGGTTGTCATTTGGAATAAATGCAGTATATCAAATTTTTCATGATGAAATGATAAAACTCTTTGGTGATATGCAAGGATTGATGATTTTTATTGGTCTTTTTTAATTTACTCTTCCACAATTGAAGATAACAAAATTTATAAAAGTGCTTGACAGAACTAGAAAGTTTAATAAGTCAAAATCAAAATATTTTTTAAAATGGAATAAAGTTTATTGATCGTATATTTAATGTGTATGTAGTCTTTCCATATAAAGAAAAAATCAAAGGTATTATCGATATGCTGAGTCCACAGTCCGTTCAAAATGCGTAAAGGTATGAATTTTATTTGGGAGCTTATATAAATAACTCATAAATAAATGACCTACGAAATTTTTTAAAAAATTCTGTTCCGTGGCATTAGGATTCATGTCCTAAAAAAAAGTTCATCATCCTAAAATATAACTAATTAATGCATGTTCAGTATACCTTGTTAATAAAATATCGATCATCTTTTTTATTTTAATATACTTTAAAACCTTTTATTATTTATAAGTGTTTTCATTTAATATCTTTGTTTTTTTTTGTTTTTGTATCGTTATCGTTGTAACTAGTCCGTATGCTACATTGAAATCGCCCGTGCGCGTAAATATTAAATTTCTTAGACAGAAATCGTACAATGCTCTTGTTTGAGCCTATTTTATTAAGAGTAAAGTAATAACTCTATCGAATGATGCTTCTAAATTTGCTGTTGGAGCAACAACTATGCATGGGACAAATCCAATTGAGTATGCATTTTCATCTATGACTGATGCCTAAATTAATTATGCTAAAATTGAGAAACAACTATTCACAATTTTTTTAGACTTACCCATTTCCGTTAATTGGTATATTGGTCAAAAATAGATGTTAGATCTAGAATAATAGTGTTGTTCTTCTCTACACCTTTGTATAACACCTTTGCCTTTTCTTTTGTAAGCATATCACAAAAGTACAACCGGCTATTTCAAAAATAACATATGAAACAACAACACTGCTGGCTTATTTAGTCCAACTCTTTTTGAAACCACTTAACTAATAAGCAGCTCAAATCGCATGGTTGCCAAGACTAAAAATTTGTTTATTGTGAACTATTTTTGGAAGAACGTACCTAATTTCCAGTTAACTGTCAACAAGTATTTAAGAAGTAATACTCAATTCTTTTTCTTTTACTGAAATTAAAAATTTATATTTGTAGCCGTCGACATTCTCATTCATCACAGCAAGTTTGATTTCAATTCGAATATATTGACAATACAAAATTTGGAAAATTTTAGTAAAAAAATTATTTTCCCAGAAGTTTCTAGTTTCCTGCTTAAGGAAGTAAACACAACACAATAAATAATTTTCAAATAAAAATATAGCCTCTGTGTTAACAGTTCCGTTAAAGTAAGAATACTATTTCAAGCACAGATACCATGCTATATACTCAATTATTAAAAAAGCCTGAAAATTTGAATGTTATTCACAATTATGTAAAAAATAAAAAGTTCTTCTCTTGTCCCGTGTTGTACAACGTACGTTTACTACAGATGCTCCTACGTTAATGTCCATGAGCAATTGAATGAACAAAGCTGGTAGTTGTTTTTGTTTTATTGGTACTTATTTCGTGGGTTGAAAAATCTGAATTTAATAACATATTGGATCTCAAGAAGCACACAAATCAAAATAATCTGCAAACTGATTAAATTAATTAATTAAACTGATTAAACTGATTAATTAATTTCTTCATTTAACACATTTTAAAAATAAATCATTTCTTAATTAATTTTAAACTACAAGAAAACAAAATTAAAAACTTACTGCTTTTGCAAAAATCGCTAGTCTAAATCAGTGTTACCTTGTTTCTTACACATGAAAAATATCTAATTTGTTTTTTTTTATTCAATCAGCTGATAAAGACAGTAAATAAAATTAGAATTTGCAAATAGTTCCAAGAACGGCCGAAACGTTATTGAGTCTTTCGTCGAGTTTGATGAACAATTACCATTCGATATTCCCAAAAGAGAACAATATAAGCTGGTACGTGTTTTGATTGGGTTTTGTCGTTCATGCCTCTTAAGTTACTTCGAATAGCCGAAATTGATCCTGATAAACCAAATACTTATTAGCACTGTTTCTATTATTAACCGGAACCGAACGAACGGATGTTAAATAAAAACCTGAGCAAGTAAAAGTAATTAAAACATGTCTTAATACACATAACATAACGTTAAAAATATAAACTTTTTATATTTAATAAACTAAAAAGTAATTAATAAATGCACAGGTTCAAAAAAAAAAAATTGAGAAGAAAGAAATTTTCAAAACATTATAAGATTTATGACAAGTACTAAAATCAAAACAGGGAACCGAAAATAGTAGTTATTTTAAAAATTTACAGGTAAAAACATATAGTAAACACAACACTTTTCTCAAGCACTGGATATGGTCCTTTGTATGGCGGTTGCAATGGTTGGCGAACCATAGACTTCTTAACAAACACGAACGGTGATGTGCACAGAAGTTTTTCTTATCTTTTGCATAGTAGGACATATATGGTTGGTTAGATTCCTCATTCGCTTCAAAAATTCGATAACATCATTGCTTTGCAGTGTTTTATCGCCAAGATCTGTAATAAGAAATTCACCTGGTAGTCGTAAATCGCAACTAAAGGTTAACTGAGCTGGAGATGCGCTAATATCTTTTTAAACACCATTTCGAAAACTTAATAAGGTGAGCGGTAATATATCGACCCAATTACTAGTTTGTTAGCATTTCATGGCGCTTTTAAGTGAGCGATGCAACTAGTGGTAGTTCACAAGTATCGAAGGTCTAAGATTTTTATCAGTTCGTTACATAATAATGATTCGAATTGATGACCTTGGACCGTAGTGACTCGTAACTGTGTGCCAAATCTTGCTATCGAATTGCTGTAAAATGCATGAGCGACGGCTTGTGCTGTGATGTCTTCAAGAGTACAAACTTTCGCAAATAGCGTGTGTTGATCTATTGTCGTCAGACAATAACGAAAATCTTTGAAAACGGGTAGAGGTCCAATTAAATCGATGTTGACAAACTTGAATCTTATGACTGGATTTAGAAACTCTGCGATTGGTGCTTTATTATATCGATGAGTATTCGATCTTTTGCACGGAATGCACGTTTTCGCATGAAGGTCCTTTTAATGTCAAGCCAAACGAATTTTACTACCATCGGCTTCTTAGTAGTTTTAATCCCGGGATGATTGATATTATGCAGCGAGTCGAAGAAAATTTTACGTAAATTTTTAGTCACAAATGGATGTATCGATCCCATGGAAATGTCGCAATATAAGAACGCGTTTATTCCAGGAATATTGAATAACTTTAACTTTGGCACGGATTCTGGTCGGATTTTAGAAGCGACTTAGACACCTCGTCTTCGTTCTGCTGTCCAGTCAGTACTGTATAATGAATTGTTTTGTTTTTGTAAATAGCGTTAATTCCTGACATTGCATCTGCTACAAGGTTTAGATTCCCCGTCAAATATCTTATGTTCGACATAAACTTCTCGATATAACGCCTTCTCTAAGTTGTATTCGAATGCATATTATAATAGTTTGTAGTCGGTTAGAATGCAAAATTGACGTCCTTCCAACATATGCTTGAAGTGTTTAATAGCTCTATAAGCATTCAGTAACTCCCTGTCATACACATATCCCTGTACAGTACTTTATTTGAGCGTCTTTTAAACGTTCGGAATAGAATGCAAGTAGTTGCCAGATATTGTTTATTAGTTGCTATAAAATTGCACTTGTTGTATTGTTTGATGTGTCAACTGCTACTGGCAGTGGTGCTTCAGATTCCGGGTAAGCCAACAGTGGCGCTTCAGCTATTTATTCCTTATATTTTTCGAAAGCCTTTCGCGACTCATCCGACCAGATAATTTCTGTATATCTATTTTGTTACCCAGAAATTTGAATTCCGGTTTTATATACACATTTTGATGGCTGCATTATTATGCCATGTTCATGTACTTTGGGGAAAACTTTTCTTATGTAAGACCGATGTTCGTCAGCGTTTTTCAAAGATATCAGTACGTTAACCAAATATGCCCAAGCAAAATCAAACTCCTTCAAAATCTGAATCGTGAAACGTGAGTGAAATCATGTATATGCGGTATACGATATTGATCCGAATCTGTGCTAGTGAGCTATTGAGCTTATGGTAATTACCGCATGGACGCCACTCACCATTCTTCTTTTTAACCATATGTAACGGGCTTGCCCATGTACTTCGAGATGGTCGACAAATACCAGCATCTAAGGAGAATTAGATTTCTGTTTTCGCTGCACCGTACTAATCTGGAACTAGACCTTTTGTTACAATGAGGTGATTAATTCCTGGCGTCATTTTGGTTGAGACAATTGCAGGATGAACTATACTGACAAACTCTGGTAAAATTTCGTGAAACGGATCTTTGCTGTTAATTGTTAACAATTTAACACTGGATTATTGATATTGATTTACATGCAAGAACTGGTTAGCTTGATTCGCATTTTAATTAGTTTGCGTCTGTGTGAATTGACAGAAATATCAAAATGTGAAAGAAAATCTGTGCCTAATGTGGGTTGCGATACGTAAGCCACTATGAACGTTGAAGTAAATGATCTTCTACGTTCCAGTTGTGTCGCCATATCTTTGTATAGGTGATTTGTTTGCCGCATACAAATATACATCTTTGCTTGATACGCTTGTTGATTGCTGCTTGAAAACAAGACAGTAACGTTAGCACCTGTGTCCACAAATAACTTCATTTTAGTTCGATTGTGTTTTACAATAAGGTGGCAATTTTATTTACGAAATTTGTCAGATGACGCAATCTTTGACAGAAGCTTTAGTTTAAATTAAAGTTGTAGAGCTCGTGACACTTTTTTGCTTTCTTTCCAAATTTATGGTGAAACTAGCACATGCCGTTATTTTCGTTGCTGCAAGGTCGAGACCGGTAGCTGCTGACAAACGAGTTTTATTAGCATTTCACTACCTTCGCAATGCAGCAACTTTCTTACTAAGCGAACTCATCTGTTGTGTCACCAGTTTGTGTTGAATGTGCAGAAAATCATAAAACCGTCACCTGTCCAACAAAAGGAAATACTGTAAACATCAGCTGTGCATTATGCGGAGGAAAGCATACACCCAACTACAAGGGATGTGAGGTATACAAAGACCACGATAGACAAAGGCCAAGATACAAAAGCCCAGTTAACAATATCAGCTATATACTGTCCTCCGAAATACAATAACTCGAAGAATGTATACTTGTACTACCTTAATACTCTTGATAATCGGTACATAGCTGGTGGAAATTTTAATGCAAAAAATACTTTATGGGGCTCACGAATTACAAACACAAAAGAAAAAATTTACATTATGCTTTCTTTGACAATAAAGCAGACATCTTAAGTACAGGTAAATCACGTACTGGCCTTCAGATATTAACAAAATACCAGACGTGATTGACTTTTTCGTGACTAAAAATATAAATAAACTATTTCTTACAGTAAGTACACTTTCTGATTTATCATCTGATCACTCACCAATTGTGCTATTATATGAATGCGAACCAAAACTCAACATATCAAGAACAAAAATAAAATATAATTGCAAAACATGTTGGGACACATTTAGAGAGATTCTTAATACTGAATTGACTCTAAATGTTTTCATGAAATCTAGGTCCATTACTCTACCTGATATACACTGCTGATATCCCGATACCTTCTAATCCTCAAAGTTTGATAGCAACTTTTGCAGACAATACAGCACTAATTGCAGCTGATATAAACTTTAACAAATCCACAGACAACTTGCAGAATTACTTAAACGCAACGCCGGAATGATTCGACAAATGGGGAGTTTAAACAAATACAATTAAAATAGTACATGTCATCTACACGAAAAAAAATATGACCTAAAACATATAAAAATTAACAATAATGAAATCTTCACACACACAAAAGCAAATTACCTTGGTATTACTATAGATAGCAGATTAACATGGAAAGACCATATCAAATCTAAAAGTAATGAAACTAAGCGTCGCTTTGGACAATGGTACTGGCTATTCAAAATCAAAACTAACAGTGGAAAATAAACCTCTAATATATAAAACAATAATCGCTCCAATTTGAAAATATAGAGCCGAATTATGTGGCACAGCATGCAAATCTAACCTACAAATACTGCAAAGACTACAATCAAAAATACTTAGGATTAACGCTGGCTTGTACATCTCAAACTACGACATTCATCGTGACTTAAAAATACCCTTCGTTGCAGATGTTATCCGAAAAAATAGTAAAAATTACACGGATAGATTACTTTCCTATCCTAACCCAGCAATGAGGCAGCTACCAAACAACGAAGCATATAATAGACGATTGAAACGCTTATATCCATCAGAACTAGCAATGTAATAATTCATAACTATTTAATATGTTCTTAGTACAATCCTAATCTATAAATTGACTCATCTACTTCTATTAAAACTTATATTTTTCTTATACTATTTAACTAAAACAAGTTTTTACTATTTATTGTTAATAGTTTATACATGTAATTCTTAATATTGATTTGAATTATTATTTTAATTTCCACTATGTAAAAATATATACTAGATGCCAAATCTTGGCAGTTGTAAAGGGAGGATTTAAAAAAAAAATGTATTTGTTGGCTAAAACAAGGATTTCACGCAGCAATTGTGATGGCCGTTTGTCCCCTAGTTCGATATCTTGCAGTAATTTTTTTAGTCATTTCTGCCCCGATTTAGCATATTCTTCAATACGTCGGGCTTTGAGAGCAGTATAGCGATGGATTTAGAATAATGTCGCTGAAAGTAGGGATGAATTGCCTAAGCTAGATCAGAAAGTGTCCAAAATCCTAGAAGAAGTAAGGCGACGAGACGGCAAAGGTGAAGGAAATGATGAACGACTTCTAGGGGTAAATACATCAAATATTGAATAAAACAAACACCACAATACCAAGAATTACCGATATAACAAAAACAAAAGTAACGTTAAAAACTTCAACATGTGGTATAATGCAAATAATAAAAATAACAATAACAACAAGAAGAGCTGGAAGAGCTGGAAGAGCAACAATATCGAGTGCTACAAATGCCATCAAAGGGGACACGTACGTTCTCAATGTCCGCAGTCGACAGAGAATGTTGAGAAGGCTGCGTCAGCATTTACGGCAGTATGCTCTCAACAGAACAATAAATTGTAGGTTTTAGATTCAGGCGCTACATCACACATGAGCCCAAGAAAAGAGTTATTCGCTTCTCTTGAGGAGTGGAGACAGAAAATTGTACTGGCGTCAGGTGACTGTGTATATTCAGAGGGGAGAGGAACATTAAATGTAAAGACTAAATATGCAAACTTAACTCTCTTAAATGTTCTATTCGTTCCCGGTTTACATTGCAATTTTTTATCGTTAAGCAAAATATTAAAATCTAAAAATACGGTATTTTTTTGCAAGAAATATCGCAATTGTTAAAAATAAAGAGAAACAAATGCTATTTAAAGCAAATAAAGTAGATGGAATCTTTTTAGTTAATTTTAAACTCGAAAAATTTAATGAACAATGCGGAAGTGCGTATACAGAAAATGATTTTAAAAAATGGCACATACGGTATGGACATCTAAATGCGAATGATATAAATAAATTATCAAATAAAGATATGGTGATTGGTTTGAATATAAAGATGCCCAGTGATTTTGAGTGTTTAACTTATGGCGTATGTAAAATAAGTGCGAAACCATATAAAAGTTATGCTCAAATAAAAACAAAAGCGCCACTTGAGTTGGTGCATAGTGATTTGTGTGGACCTTTTAAAACAAAATCACTTGGTGGTTCACTATATTTTATAACTTTTGTCGATGATTTTTCGCGGTTTGTCTCTGTATATTTCTTAAAACAAAAATCAGATGCTTTCGATGCATTTAAGGTTTTTGCTGCGTTAGCTCAAAACATGATTGGAAAATCAATTAAAACAATAAGAACTGATAATGGTAAAGAATACGTAAACTCAAAGTTTAAATCCTTTTTTGAGAAAAACGGTATATTGTATCAAACGACGGTAACCCATTGCCCTCAGCAGAATGGTGTAGCAGAGAGAGTAAATAGAACACTCGTAGAAATCGCTAGGTGCTTATTATTCGATTCTGGTTTACCACAATTTTATGGGCTGAAGCTGTGAACACTGCCTGTTACTTGCGAAATAGATCACCTACAAAGGTGTTGCTGAATGTAACTTTACATGAACGTTGGTTTGTATGAAAACCATCTGTTTATCATATACGAACATTTGAATGCGACGCGATCGTGCTAAATAAGAACAAAAGCGGAGGCAAATTTGCACCAAAAGGAAATGTATACAAAATGATCGGCTATGAAACTTCAACAAAGGGCTATAGATTATACGACTCTTCAAAACGAAATATTATAAAAGCAAGGGATGTGAAATTTCTTGAAAATTCATTTGTGAAGGAGGAAAATAAACAAAAAGTAATTGCAGATGAAAATCAGTCATTCTGCATAGGGTTTCCAAATCCAAAAACCGTTATGTCGATAAATTCAAATGAATTAGATAATGTTATGATTTCTTGTGACATAGAGCACCAATATGAAACGACAAACAGCAGCTACAGTGATTTGAAAATCACTGAAAATGACTTAGATCTGGAAGAGAAAATTATTGAAAATAAGAAAAATGTTGAAGAAATGAAAACGAGAAATAGAGCAAAACAACAAAAACTAAGTTTATATGCAGAAAATCCACAGACTGTACAGGAAGTATTATATTCAGAAGACGCTGAATATTGAAAAAAGGCTATTAATACAGAATACAATTCTTTATTAAAGAACAATACTTGGTCATTAGTAGACAAACCTGAAGATAAAAATATAATTGGTTGCAGGTGGGTTTTCTCAGTTAAGAGGAAACCGGATGGGACAATAGAGAAATACAAACCAAGGTTAGTTGCTCAAGGATGTTCTCAACAGTATCAGGTTGATTATACTGAAATATTTTCTCCTGTGGTAAGACAGTCTACAATTCGGTTGCTGCTAGCATTGGCTGCGAGGCATAAGCTTTTAGTAAATCATGTTGACATTGTTGCAGCGTACTTAAATGGCGACTTACAGAAAGAGGTGCTTATGTATCAACCACCAGAATTTGAAAATGTTCACAATCACAGCAAAGTGTGTAAGCTCAACAAAGCTTTATATGGATTGAAGCAGGCTGGGCACGAATGAAATAAAAAAGGGACGCAAATTTTGGAAACATTGGAGTTTAGAAGGTGTTTATCCGATAGCTGTGTGTATGTAAGACGTCAAGCGGAGAATTTGTGCTTCATCGCAGTCTATGTAGATGATATGATGGTGGCATCGACTTCTCAAATTGAGATGGATGCAGTCATACACCAATTGAACGAATAGGTTGAAGTTGATGATCGTGGCTCGATATCGTTTTATCTCGGATTGGAAATCGAGAGAAATGAAACACGAGGTGATATTAGTATTCATCAAGAAAAATATACAAAAGAATTGCTAAAACGATGGGGCATGAGTGAATGTAAGGGTGCATCTTCGCCATGGGTTATTAGTTCGGATTTGAAGAAATGCGGAAATGAATGTGATGCGCTTGTGAATAAAGAATATCAAAGCCTTATCGGCGGTCTCATGTATTTATCTATAATCTCTCGTCCTGATATTGATCATGTGGTTTCAAAACTTTCGCAATTCAATAAACATCCACATCCAGAACATTTTCAAGCAGCAAAACACGTGTTAAGATGCCTGAAACAATATCCAAAAGGTATAATTACCTATAGTCATATACCGCGACCATGATTGATCTTTTGTGCTACAACAGACCCTAACTGAACAAAAGACATTCCGCCTTCGAATGAAGGCCAAAATGTCGGTTGTTGAGGACCTCCTAATGTCGGAAGGTGCTAGCAATTCCCGAACCAGTGATCTCTTCCTGGCCCAGATCAAAGCTGGGCAGTCACATAGAATGTGGCTGGTTGTCTCCTCTGCCTCCAAGCAGAGTCTACAATCTATCTCTTTGGCCAGACCCATTTTGTTGAGGTGGTAACGTAGTCCGTGGTGACCCATTAGCAACCTCAACTCTGTTCTGCTAAAGGAGGATATAGCTATATAATAAGATTATTATAGCTATAGGGGAGAACCAACTCTTTAGCCTGGCGGTTACCTCGGTTATTGATTAGAGACCTAGTTGTAGACCAACTTAATCCACAAAAAGGTTCTGGGCCACAGATTATAGTGGCGGATCCTGCCCGTGCAAGACTATCGGCAGACTCATTACCATTAATTCCTGTGTGACCAGGCACCCAGCACAGTGTCACTTTATTATTGCTTGCCAGCTGCTGCAGTGTGTCATAGCAGTCTGCTAGAAGTTTTGAGAAAAACTTCCAGGAACATAACGTTTTGATTGCTGCTTGACTATCTGAATAAATACAGATTCGGGCGCCTTTCAACCCCTTGTTAATGTTGATACGAGCGCAGACCTCGATGGCGTGAACCTCAGCTTGGAAGACAGTGGGCCATATACCCAGCGCGAGCGAGATTCTGGTGTTTGGACCAAATATTCCAGCACCAACTCCTTTGGTTTTCGAACCATCAGTATACCACGATATCACTTTTGGTTCGAGTCCAGAAGTGCCATTTACCCAGTCCAAGCGATCGGGTATGAGGACTTCGAACTTCCTACCGAAGCGAAGTTCCATGTTCATGCAATCTGTCTTATCGCAGATCTCTATGCCAGGAACTAGTCTGCAGATAGAGTTTTGACTGGCGAGACTTCCGTGCATGTTGATAACAGGGGGTAGCCTAGCTGCACTCATAGCTGCTGTTTTTTTAATAAAGAGGTGCAGAGGGGTGAGACCCACTATGGACTCCAGTGCTGATGTGGGACATGTTCGAATAGTTCCCGTCATAGCGATGCATATGAGTTTTTGCAGTTTATTGCATTTGACTATTGCAGCATTTTGTTGCGCTTTATTCCACCAAACAAGAGCTGCGTAGGATACAATGGGTCTGACCATTGTGCGGCATAACCATGATATAATTCTAGGACTTATGCCCCAGGTTCTACCATATGAGGTCCTACATGTCCACATGACCCGGGTGGCTTTGTCAATTATATTATCCAGGTGAGTGTTCCAGTTAAGACGTTTATCTAGGGTGACCCCTAAATATTTGACTTCATCGGAGCATTCAATAGCCATATCTTTAATAGATAGGGACCCAATATTTACTTTGTACCTTCTGGAAAATGGTACAATTACCGGGTTAATACTTAGGCCTTCTTTGGTACACCAGTTCAAGACTTCGTGTAATGCAGTCTGCATTACATCTGTAACTGTGGTGTCAAATTTACCTGCGACAATGATTGCCAGGTCTTCTGCGCAACCTATGGCATGATATCCAGATTGCTCCAGTTTAACTACCTATAGTCATAATCAGAACGAATTTATATCCTTTGCAGATTCTGATTGGGTCACAGACTCCAATGATCGAAAGTCCTACACTGGCTTCACTACTTTTATGGCTGGCGGTCTTGTGTCGTGGGAGTCAAAGAAGCAACCCATAGTTGCATTAAGTAGTATGGAGGCTGAATATGTTGCAGTCAACCAAGGTGTAAAAGAAGTAGTTTTTCTGAGTAGTCTACGAAATGGGATTCGTAAAATTTTTAAAAACCCCAACCAGGGTTTTTTGTGACAATCAAAGTGCATTATTTATGGTGAAAAATGCTTGCGTGCAATCACGAAGCAAGCATATCGACATACGATACCACTACATACGAGACAAGCTTAGTGATGGGTCAATAGAGGCAGAATTTGTACCCTCTGAAGAGAATGCAGCTGATATTCTTACTAAGGCTTTACCAAAAGAGAAACGTATTAGAGCTAATAATTTATTAAATTTGAAATTTGCTTAATGCTTCTTCTATTTATATATATTTGCACTTGGATTGACCGGGAGTATGTTGCATAATTTGTATATGGCAACACTGCAATCCATTGCACATATAATTCATTTAACTCTCATTTATTCTTAATACTCTTATTCTTATTTTCTATCATACATTGTTGTACTTTTGTAGTTTAGTAAGTTAGTTGAATAAAGAAATTAAACGAAGACGGTTGTATTTAATTTGTGGTTGTTGGTTCTGATTGGGCCACGTGTAAACAACACGTTTTGTTTTACTAACAAGAAAAGATCAGAAGAGGAATTTCCCGGTTTGATTTCCACTAAAACACCTAAGGTGGCTCATGTGGGGCTTGCTAAGCCATCGTACAGCCTAGCTGTTAAGGGCGTACGTGTAGGCTTCACGTTGATCGACCCGAGTGGCATTTCGGTCTCTGCAGAGACGAAATGCAACTCGATGTTGCTATCGAGTAACAAATTGACGATTTAAAGCCGGAGTTCGAAAGGCACTTTCCTAGAACGGGTCTGTACGGATCGTCTGTAGTGACGCAAAAACCGCATCAAACAGTACACGGATTTGCAAAACGAAGAAGTTCGGTCTACCATTGCAACCAGAACATACTCTTTAAGCGTTTGACAGTAATACGCAGATTGACACAGGATTAGATGCTGCATCTCGTTTTTATCATTGATGACGAATCCATGACGAAGTCGTTTGAGCTAAAAGATAGGATTGCATACCGGTTCGGACACTTGAGATTGATGCTTAGGGGTACCACCCCCGCTCTCACTCACTCCGTGGAAAATGCTCTAAAAGTGATTTAGAATGACAAAACGTCTAGTCATTCTCGACTTCGACAATATCCTTTACGAAAAGTTCCCAACAGGGGCTACTCAAGAGTAAGAGGAACTAGACACACGTCCATTCACTAGTAAGGCTGTTAGCACTGCTAGTAAGAGCACAGTCTAGATTTTCACCTCATAAACAATACCCACAATGCCCCCCAAAGGGCACTTCAACCGTAGCAGGTAAACCAAGAACCGCTACCATAAAGCCGTCCTTAATCGGCAAATTTTTTCAAAGCAATCAAAGGGTGTCAGTGGGGATAAGGTTCTCGATGGGTTAAACGTGAAAGTCTCGTCCGTAAGTCTCTTAACGAGATCAAATGAACACTCTCAGAGTAATTCAGAGAAATCTGCACCTTGCCAAAGGAACATCAGTCACCTTGTGCAGAATTGCCTAAACCAACAACATTGCTCTAGAACTCACACAATCAGATCTGATAAGCTGTTATTTGACCGATCGATAGCAGAGCATCGTGCAGCTATCCTATTCAGTGAAGACATAAAACATTTTCCGTTAACTGACTTTATTTCTACAGACCTAGTAGCGGTTCTAATTGAGATCCCAATGGCAGTAGGGGTCACAGACATAGTCATGGCGTGCCTACATCACAATTAAAGAAAAAACCGTTCCACCATCGGAAGTTCAACAGCTGATTAGTTTTTAAGTCCAACGGACAACAGCTAATATTGGGATGTGATGCTAACGCTCATCATACAGTGTTGGGGAGCAGTAATGTAAATAAAAGGTGTGAGTACCTATATAAATATATAATATCTTAAGTTATTATTATAGCTAATAAAGGCAACAAGCCAACTACTCTATGCACCATAGAATTGAAGAATCTATATGGAATTGGCGAGTATCGGACGACGTGCCTCTCTCTGACCATCAACATATCAGGTTTGAAATTCCCGATATATTCGAACAGCAAAAAAAGTTTACCGACTTAACAAACCTAATCAGCTTAGGAATTTAGTGTATTCTGCAAACTTTTCTCGAGCAAGTCCATTACAAATTTGTGAAGAGATAGAAATAGCCGCTAACCATTTAGGTGAGGTACTACCTAACAGCATTGTTGCTGAAAGCACCACAATTAAATGTAAGGTTCCTTGGTGGAATTCGCAACTAGGTAATAAACGCAAACTAGTAAAGAGCGTATTCGATCAGAGAGCAAAGCACTCTGTTGGATAGGAAGAATATAAAGTTGCATTCACTGACTTCAACAAGTCTAGTCTAAACGGATTAGCTGACGTAGCCATTGTAATAATATTGAGAAGTTACCGATATTATCTTTCCTGCTATCTTTTCTGGTATCTTTAATCAAATTCTTTGGGCCTAATTTACTATGGGTTATATCTCTTACAACTGGAAAGGAGTGAACGTGATCTTTATTTCCAAATTTCGTAAAAACATGCCTATTAGCCTTACGTCTTTCTTACTGAAGACTGTTGAAATGCTGATTGATCTGTACATACTGAATAAACTGGAGCAAACTGTACCTTTCAACTACACCTGATTTGCCTACTGAAAGGGCAAATCTGCGGAGGTCTCATGCACAATAACTTCAATACATAAGATATTACGAGACAGAAATATATCTTCCAAGTTAGGTAGCAATACTGTCAGCATTAATGCTGTACGGGACTGCCTTCAAGGTTTGGTTTTCTCACCATTGCTATGGACGATGGTAGTCGACGATCTACTAGTTAAACTGAAGCAACTTAGCTACAATGCCATAGGTTATACAGATAACTTGGCAATTATTGTTTCTGGTAAATTTGATGCCACAGTTATTGACTTAATGCAGGCGGCCTGAATATTGGGTTAAATATTTAGGTGTTACCCTAGATAAACGTCTTAACTCACCTGAATAATATAATTGGCAAAGCTATCCGGGTCATGTGGACGTGAAGAAACTCTTACGGTAGAACCTGGGGTCTTTTTTGTTTACTCTTGTTTACTTTACACCTTACTATACACCTCGTTCAACCCATTAAAATCGTCGGAAGGCCGTCCATAAGACGCTTTCTTTCACTTTAAGGACCACCTATGTTGGGAAGAATGCATGTTATTGCACTTTTCACTGCCACTGCCTTAAAGCTTACTGCTGTAAGGTGCTGTTTGAAGCTCAGTTTTGTATCTATCATGACTCCAAGATATCTTATTTCTTTTTGTGACAATATTTAATGCCTATCAATTATAACTTTCATCTTTTTCTTTTACTTTCTTGTGGTTATCAGTACTGGTTCTGTTTTTGAGCCACCAACTCCAGTCCTGCATTTTCAAGCCATGGTTGTACTCTTGCTGCTGCATCGTTACATTTTGCTTCTAAGTAATCAAGACTGTTGTCTACTTCCACTAGTGCAACATCATCAGCATATCCAACTATTGTCGCTTTACAGGAAGTCTTATTTTTAGAACTCCATCGTACATAGCATTTCACAGTGTAGGTCCGAGAAATTATCCTTGTAGAACCACGCCAGTGACCTTATACTGTTTTTTAACATTTTTTGTGTTATACTGCAGTATTCTATTATTAAAGTAACTGCAAATAATACGTAAAAAATCCCGACTATTTTACTTTCTGCATGTTTTGCATATGCTTAAAGCATCAATTTTTGTTAAATTTAATTGTTTTTTTAACATCATGTTTTCGCATGCAATACTCTGCGTATGGTAGCTTATTAAAAGATGTGCCTCCGTTAGCTCTTTTCGCTTTTCTTTGTGCTCTTATACAGGGTCTGCATATATCGGCTATCTCGCTCGACCACCAATACGCAGGTTATCATTTGCCACTATATCTGCGTTTCCATTTGTACAGCGATTTTTTTTGCCATGTCTTCTGTTGTTATTTTGGAAACGTAAACATCCTCCCATACTGTAAAAAATGTTTCTGAATTTAAAGTGATGTTTCCATTTTTTCTGCCGTACACTTTCGTCTACTTGCTGCTTCACCGTGCTGCATATTGCCAACATTATAGCCCTGTGATCACTATGTTTATGGATGGATTCCTTTGTTTTCCATTTTCAAATGTTTGATGTGATGCGATCTGCAAAAGCCAAGTCATTTATTGATTTACCTCTGACACAGTCAAATGCATAAATTTCTGGAGTATTCAACAATACGAGATCCATTGCAGAAAATGTTTCCTCTACCAATCTTACTATCATACCTATCTTTGTTATAAATTAAAATTATCCTCTAACAAAGTATTAAGTAACAAATGTCTACTGTAAAGCATACTTAATATATTTTACCCAACCATTAAACTACAACATCTTTCAGTCTTTGAAACATGATAGGGGATTTACATTTCTGCCGATTCTTACGACTACGAACTGAATACTTGAGTTTTTAGTCGTAACTACCACTTCATCCAATTGTGATGACGTGCACACTGATACAGTACTAATACAGGAACTGGCTTTCCTTGAATTATCCTTGCGGATTAAGAGATGAGTGTGTAAAAGCACGCTTTGTATCTCAGGAGAACTTTCAATTTATTGAAGAATAGGTAAGGACGTGTAACAAACTATATTGATAAATGTAATTCTATCACAGCGAGGTGCATTTTAAGTTCAAAACGAGGCGAATATAATCTAAATAGGTTGAAACTAGGCGACTTAATGTGTTGAAAGAAGTAGATTCAATGTCTAAGTCAAATCTATTCATATTGAATACAGAGTAGGAGGAGGTGTCTTGCATGACTAATGTCAGCGGAAAATTTTAAAGTTATGGTGCAGGGAGTCGAATCCCCAGTACCGGCGCACAGTGTCACAAAACACAAAATTAGGAGGTCATAATTTGATATTTTCGGAACCAGTAGGGATATTGACATGAAATTTTCCTAAAATATAGTTTTTGAGTTGGTCTTTCTTTTAAATCTAATTTGAGCCCAATCGGCCTAACGGAACTATCCGAAATTTTTGTCCAAACATGGGGACTTTACCGTGGTCCCAAGATTACTTAAAAATTATGATAGGTAGAAAGCTGAATTTTAGTGTCCAAAAAACTTCCGTTATTATCTAGATTCCAAAATTTTTTTATGGTTTTCCGCCCACTGACACACCCACCCCCCATACAAAATTTTCATATTAAATCATTTATTATCGTTAAAAACACTTTTTGCACTTATTGGACTACATATATACGTGACTTACATAGCAACACAACTTTATCCAAAAAATGGGCGTGATCCGCCCATTAGTTCCTAAGTTATTTGCAGTTTATGCAACTTTAGCGAAATTATGATTTCGTAAAAATTGAACCAACTTTAAACCCTTATAGCTTTTTTAATATTTATTCAAAAATGATCATTTTTAATTTTTTTTAAGCTTACGATATTGTTATTCATTATGTGTAATTATAAATTATTATTCATTATTTTAATTATCAATAAAATTTTATTAGCGAAATTGCACAAAAAGTCAGCATTTTTTTCATGGCCATTTTCACTTCTATCTGCGATACCCAAAAAATGTATCCGAGTTTTTTCATGAAATTTTTCCTACTAATAGCCAAATAGTCAAACTTTACAACAAAAAAAAATTGGCCTGCGCACTCTACGTTTTACACCTATTTCAGGCCTCAGAAACCAGCGAAAAATTACGAAAAATATGACCTTCAATAAACCCCATTTATTTTAACAACAAATTCAATAAGTAATAAGAAAAAGACATTTATAATTTTATAAGTATTTAATTAATTTATATTTCAAATTTCACATAAATCGGTTGAAAAATAACGAAGTTATAACACATTATGTTCAGACGCCTGACCGGAGGTATGATCAAAGCGTTTAGCCTTGAATGTACAGCTATTCAATTTCACAACAATCAAGTAATGCGTACTTGAAATATGAACATTTGCGGATCATACCATGTCCCCATGCTTGAACAAAAATTTCGGATAGTTCCGGTAGGCCGATTGGGCTCAAATTAAATTTAAAAGAAAGATCAACTCAAAAACTATATTTTAGGAAAATTTCATATCAATATCTCTACTGGTTCCGAAAATATTGAATTATGACCGCCTAATTTTGTGTTTTGTCACACTGTGCGGCGGTAGGTGTCGAGCGAGAGGGTCACCTGGCGTCGAGATCCTGTGACCTCTCAAATCCAAATCTAATTTCCAATTCCAACTTAGTTTCAAATCAAACTTCTATAGGTAATACTGGACAGGGCACGGTCTCCAAGCCAACTTTAGGTAGCCAAGGAGCTTGGCTGGAGACGGTGAAGGAAATCAAATCGGATCTCAATTTCTGAACTTACGCATCGACACAGCAACCGACGATGACTCATTATCACAGGTCACGTTATCACGATGCCATCAGTCCAGAGGTTAACAAACTTTTTCGGATCCAGCGAGCGCGGTCAAGAATAGCAGCCTTAAGCCACCACCAAAGACCAAAGCCACAAGATCCTCTTTAAGGATACCCTCCTCTCCAAGGAAGAGACACAGAAAGATGGAGGCTGATTGTGAGGAATTAGTATTCGATGGACCTGGATGGCAGAAAGATGTTAAGGTTGTTGGTTGCGTCAACAAGAAGTCCTTGGATTTCCTAACGCTCACAATCCGCAGTTTTGGCACACTCTGGCAGGGAGTTCAACTCGAAGTAGTTCCTCACTCTCAGCTCCCTGTTTCCCTGTGGGTCCCACCTCTGGACAAGGACGTCATATTGAAACTCCGATGCTTCAGAACCAGGCGCTAGAAGCATCTGGATGGCAGATAGTGAATATAGCTGTCTGTAAAAGCGGAACAGGTAGTGACTTACTGATCGCTGTGGATCAACCGTCGCTATTAATATTTAAAAAGGGAAGAACTATCAAATTTGGGCTAGGTTCTCTAAAGGTTCGGGTGCCAGGCGACAGGCCTCAAACCAGCGGAGGGAAGGCTGAAGGAAGTGCAAATTAATCTGCACCACTCCACCCTAGCCTCGATCGATCTGAATATGTACCTCGCGGAACGATGTGGACGTGGCAATTGTTCAAGAACCATGGCTTGTCAAAGGCAAGGTCGCCGGACTTGGACTAAATGCCTATCATCTCTACACTCCACATACACAAGGTAAGATTAAAACCAGTATAGTTGCAAAGAGAAATCTTAATATTTTTCCCTTAACTTCTTACAGTAATGGAGATCTCACAGCAGTAGCATGTGAACAAAGGTACAGGCCCAGCCTGCTGCTAACGTCCGCATATTTTCCGTACGACGAAAAAGAACCATCACCAGCAGCCTTTCGAGCACTAACTGCCTATGCAGAATCACGAGGACAGTTTTTGGTAGCTGGGTGTGATGCAAATGGACATCACGAGCTGTGCGGTTGCAGTTATACCAACAGCAGGGGTGAGTCCATTTTTGATTTTAATATTTCTACTAATTTGACTTTATGCAATAAGGGTAATAAACTAACATTTCAAAATAGGGTTAGGGAAGAAGTTATTGATATTACAGTGGTCACTGACTCTAACTACTTTAAGGTAGACAATTGGAGGGTATCAGATACGCACTCCTTTTCGGATCACTATTGGATACACTTCACCATCAATCTAGAAGTTAAGAGTTCTAAACCATATAGAAATGCCAAAAATGCTGACTGGTGAAATTTTTCGAACTTTCGAGCCAAAAGCTAATTCAGACAAACGTCAAAATTGGCCAGGGGAACGCAAACATTGATAAAGCGGTCAGATGCATTACGGGTATCTTGAATTAATTTTTTGAACCAACCAACTTGGTGGAGTGCTGAATTGAGGCTGCTGAGAACTACATCCAGAAAACTCTTTAACAAGGCAAAATGCAGCCAGCAAGAAGAGGACTGGAGCAACTAGTAAACATCTTTTCAAGATGCTTAAGGGATGAATATGTACCTAAAGTTTGGAGGGAGGTTAGGGTGGTTTTTATTCCAACAGCGGGAAAGCTGAATCACTCTACTGCAAAGAATTACAGACCAATTAGTCTCTCCTCGTTTATTTTGAAAACACTAAAGAGAGACTTATTGACTTGTATATTAGAGGAAAGACCAGTTAGGAGAACAAAGGTTTGTTGCCTACGCCGATGACGTTAGCAACTTAATCTCAGGTAAATACTTGTCAACGATTAATGAGCTCATGGAATCGGCACTTGGTGAAATCTCCAGGTGAGCTAAAAGTAATGGCTTAGGGGTTAATCCTACTAAGAAAGAACTTGTCCTGTTTACACAGAAATACTTACTTTCACCTTACCCAGACTGGATGGAATTACACTGAATCTTTCCTCAGAAGCCAAATATCTTGGCGTCGTCCTTGATTCCAAACTAAATTGGAGAAGTAATATTGATGTTGTGTCTTTATGTGGAAATGATGTGCCTCCACTATAGACCACCCAAAAATAATATACCCTTTTCGTCAACGACTTTATTTATTTTTTTCTTTAAAAAAAACAATATTTGTATTGCTGCTGCTGTTGTTCTTGCTGTTGATAGTAGTGCTGCTGTTGTTCTTGCTGTTGATAGTATTGCTGTTGTTGATGTTGTTGTTGCTGTTGGTAATGTTGCTGTTGTTGATGTTATTGTTGCTGTTGATAATGTTGTTGTTGCTGGACTCAATTTCACTTTTTATTGTTCTAAGCTCTTTGCTGTATTTTTCTTTTATTTTTCTATGACTTTTTACTTTGTTGTTATTTTTGTAATTGTTTCTTTGAATTAAATTAACTTTTTGTAATTGTTTCCTATTATTAATGTATGATTCGATTTAATAAATTAAATAATTGCCATTAGAAATTTTTTTAAGTACAATTGTATGGTTCGGGTTAAACCATAGTTAAACTAGACACACAACAACCTTCTCAAAACATTTTTAAACGGTCTGTGTGGAATATCTGTTAAAACCAACTGCACCTTATCTACTTTTGAAACCTTTTTTTTCTGACACAATATACAGGACTTTTCGAAATTTAAAATTTGTTTTTGCATTCCTGCAAAATAGGTGAGTCATGGAATTGTTTCAAAACTCTTTTTATATCGTCCTATTCAGTGAAAAAGTTCGCCATGGCACTTCCTGTATTTCCGTTGGATTTTCTAGGTAATTCATTACTTTCTTGTTGTTGATTATTTAAAAGTTTCTTTTTATCTTTATTTCCTTGTACTGCCTTCTACCGTTTCACCACCGCCACTTCTCTTGGAATTCTGCTTAATGCGTCTACATTTTGATTATATTTACCTGGCTTGTAACAGATCTCAAAATCAAATTCAAATAGTTTTAACCTAAAACGGCCCAACCTACTGTCCTGATCTTTTAAATTCGAGATGCCTCTCAGTGGTTTATGATCGGAGAATATCTTAAAGTGTCTACCTAAAAGATACGGTCGGAAATTTTTAGTTGCCTACACTATGGCTAGGAATTCTCTCTCGATTGTTGAATACCTCTTCTCTGAGGGACTTAATGTACGACTGGCAAAATATAGAGGAAATTCTTTACCTCCCTCACTCTGTGACAAAACTGCTTCCAGAGCCTCACCACTAGCATCCGTTGTCAAATTGAATTGCTTCTCAAAATCCAGAAACTTGAGCACTGGTGGGGTTGTTATAGCAGTTTTTAAATCATCCATGCCAGTTTGACATCCTGGAGGCCACTGAAAGTTTACCTCCTTCCTAAGCAATCGGTTTAGTGAAAACTCCGATTTATTGCGCGTAAACATGTCCAAACAGCTCTTTGAATCATCCATTCGTTGTTGTTTTTGCTCCGGTGTGAGCAAACGCGGCACCCATTTGGAAAACACCTTTTTCATACCCAAATGTTCGTGTATTATGGTGTGTACACTGCCTGCTCATATCTGTAGAATATCGGCAATCTCCCTCACTTTCACTTTACGGTCGGACATAATGATTTTCAGTGTTTTTTCAACGTTTTCCGGAATAATAGCGTCATTTGGCCGTCCAGTAGATGGAATGTCATCGATGTCTGTACGACCACGTTTGAATTCGGCATACCAATAACAAATGCTTCTTTTTGATGGAGCAGAGTCCGAATAATGTTTTTCAAGCCATTCCTGGCATTGAACAGTATTTTTTTTCATTAAAAAACAATGATAAATCAGCACACGGAATTGCTTTGAATTCATTTTTTTTTTTGAAAACTCAAAAGTAGCGTCACTTAAAGCACTGTAACTTGTAAACAAATGATCGGATTAACATATGATTTTGACAGTAAGCCTAAAAAGGTTGCCACTTTCAAAAAAAAAATATGTATTTAGTATTAGTGCCGCCATCTATGTGTCAGTCACACACATTATTGAACGAAGTGTTACTTGAGGCAGTAATTCCTTACTCTCGATTACTACTTCTCTTTGTATGTCCTTAGCTCTTAAGGTGATGATTTCTACCATTACCAATCTCGGAGGAACTGTCACCATCTTTGCAACACAAATTCTCTACTTGGGACGTTTTTCTAGCAGTGGCATAATAATCTCTTCTTGCTCTGGCGCCTTGCTCTGTCGCTCTTTGTTTAAATCCGTATGATGTTGCGTTTAGTGGCCCATGTATTTTCTTTAAGTTTTGGCGTTGTAGGCCTTGTCCAACCTTACAAAACTTGTTTGTCTTGTGGCCTCTTATTCCACATTCAACGCAGAAGAAACTATTCAATTTACTGAAACATTCTTCTTCCGTATGACCCTTTCTTTTACAAAAATCACACTGATTGATTTTGACCTTATGTTTCACCTCTCCTTTACACTTTGGACCCTGCTCATGTCCAAACATACCATTCAACGCACAATGAGGAGTATTCCTCCGCCTTTTGCAGTCTGCCCATACATGACCTATCAAGTGACAAAATGCACATTTCTCTTGTATATCTCCTTAATCTGCTCCCAACATATTTATGTTTGAAAGTTAGTCTACATACAATTCTTCTGCCTTTTCTACTATGGTATATAGACCGAATAAAATAGATCGAGAACCCTTAAAACCTAAATAGCTCATTAGCTTATTGTTTTTCGACTACATATCGTGCAAAAAAAAACAAAATACATTCAAATTATTAATTCAAATATTTAACATTAATCTTATAAATAATATTTACTCATCATTGTGCACAGAAAAATATCTAAAAATTTTATTTTAATTTTATTTTTTTTAAAAAAAAAAATTCTCTTTAAAATGAAATTTGTTTTTTAACAAAAATAAAATAAAAAAAAATTTTTTCATTTTAATTTTTAATTTTTAAAATAATATTTACGCATTATTTTGTATATTGCCAAAACATGTTGTGTACAATCAATTTATTGCTTATAATATTGCTAAAAATAATAATTTTTAAAATTAAATTTAAGTTAATCACATTCCTTAGTTCAAATTTTTTTTTTTCAAAATTTTTAACTCAGAACTTAAAACGATCACTCACTAGTAATATTGACTCCATTGCTCTTCTCTTATAATTATTCCTAATGTTGTAACTGATTCCCTCGTTATACGTTTCGAATCCTATACAAAACGTGTACCTGCTGTGCCAATTATGTTGTATCTTTCAGTGGAAATGAAGTTATGTCTCCACTATAGACCACCCAAAAATAATATACCCTTTTCGTCAACGATTTTATTTATTTTTTTCTTTAAAAAAACAATATTTGCATTGCTGCTGCTGTTGTTGTTGCTGTTGATAGTGTTGCTGTTGTTGATGTTGTTAATGTTGTTGATGTTGTTGCTGTTGATAATGTTGTTGTTGCTATTGATAATGTTGCTGTTGTTGATGTTGTTGGTAATATTGTTGTTGCTGTTGGTAATGTTGTTGTTGCTGTTGATAATACTGTTGTTGATGGACTCAATTTCACTTTTTGTTGTTCTATGTTCTTTGCTTTGATTTTCTCTTATTACTTTGTTATTTTTGTAATTGTTTCTTTGAATTACATTAATTTTTTGTAATTGTTTGTTAAATTAAATTAACTGAACATGTATGATTCGATTTGATAAATTAAATAATTGTTATTACTAAAATAACTCAAAGGGACAAAGTGCGCACGCAACTCCAGTCTCCAGAGTGCGTTCGCAACAGTCCACCCATGTTTTCACCTTTGGGAAACAGTGAAAACATTGATCATGTGCGTAATGTATGATCGAAAATTTATTATTATTTTCTACGGTTCTGCAGAAAATAGAAGCTTAAATATTGACCTAGTTACCTGTTGGTAACTGCCAATATTTCGAAACACACAATTCTGCATAAAGAATATTATTGAGTTCACTGATTGAACTCAATAATATTTGGAAATGAAAACGTTTCCGCGTTGTATGCAGAAATTGTTAAATATGAAAATGGGTCGTATTAACAATTTGCATTACGTACCAAGGAAAAAATTCGTAACAAATTGTTAATTAAAACTCTAGGGTGTCTAGTTGAACTAGATACACAACAGTGTGCTTACTGGGGTAATAACGGGACACTGTGCCATTGCACCTATGCTCCAACGGTGGCAAGTTTCAACAAGCGAATTATGCAGGAGTTGCCAAGATGAATAGGAGGTAGAATCTATCAATCACTTCCTTTGTCTCTGTCCAGGACTTCAGACAAGGCGACTTTAATGTCTCGGGCATCGCTTTTTCACTGGCTTGGAAGCAAACTTATTGGATCTCCTCAACTTCATCTGGAAAACCAAATGGTTTAACTAGGATTACAAAGGTTAACAGCTTGCCTCTCCCGGCAAATTTTTTTGAGGGCATCACAATGGGCAGTATACCAATATACCAATATATATGGTATGCCTCCGAGTGAGAGTGCTGGCAATGGTCAGCACGCACCTTCCGAACCTAACCTAACCCCCACGGTTTTGGATTGCATTTTCTGCTAAGTCGAGTAGAGGTGCATATAATGTGAATTTCTCCTAATTTCTTAGAGAAATAGGATAAACGTTTGGCATCAGCTCATTGACAGCTGATTTGTACTTTAACCTATCCTATTTATTTATATTTTTGACATTAATGAAAGCTTTCAAATTGCAGGTAACTGACCCATTAACCACTACAGTGTATTCTAAAATCACTTGATCTGAGAAGGAATATAGAGTGGAGAGTTTCCATTTCATGACAGAGTCATAAAGTCTGGCAGTAGTAATAGTGATATTAAGACCTCCTGCCTGTTTTTAGTAATAAAAGTTAGCCTGTTGCCATCATTATATATAAATAGATTATTACTTAGGATATAGTGAAAAACTAAGTAACCTCATTCATTTGTGTTTCACACGCCAAATACCTCATTACGAGTCTGTATTTTAGCGGCGTTAAAATCCCGGAGGTAGTGCATCATGATCATGAGTCAAATATAAGGATTCTGCACCAAGCTTATAAAAAAAATTAGAAAATATTCACGCACAATTATCAAAAGATGATACAAATTAGCAGGTCCTACATTTTGTGATAACATGATTGCCACTCATAACAGGAAACCGACAAATAATGTAAATAACTGAAATTACTGAGGAAACTGACTGCATCAAAATTAGATTAAGGGAAGTAGAAATGAATGAAACAATAACTAATATACACATAATTGCTCCAAATGAGCTTAGCTTAATAATTTCATAAATCTAACCAAATTTACAGAATTTACTTATTTTCAATAAAGATACATTATATTAAGAAATAAATTTACTTCAATTCAAATTGAAATCAGTGACTTCTTTGTCGGAAGACATTAGGCAGAAACAAGATTTCTTGAATGTCATAGGACGAAATATACAGACGAAATTACAAACGAAAATAATCATTATACCATAACTACAGTTAACAAACAAACAATAAATCAGCATTTTAATGACACTGTGGCAGTACTTAAACATAACCAAATCAAAATAAAGAATAGTGAGATTGTAAGACATTTATTATATATTCACCAAAAGCAAAAAATTTGACTTAAAAAAACACTACATGAAATATAAGAGGCTAAGTACAAATTTTACCGTTCAAGCATTCGTGCTGTTAACGAAAAATTCCAAATGCAAGTCATCGGCATACCCATAGCTCTTGTACTAGAACTATATTAGTAACCTATCTATTGAAGCCATGCATCAGGCTGGCGGATGCAGTCTTACACTGCTGTAGGTTAATTTGTTTGACCCACATCATTATCACAGTGGTTTGTGAAGTCACTAATTTCCATATTAAGAGCACTATTCTCATTTTCGAATTTCAGGAAATGATCGTCGACAAAGCGATAGCGTGTACCTATTGTCTCCTTTTATATGAGCATCAGAAGAACTGTGATTTTTCCACAAATATTACGGGGAATTAGAAAAAGGTTATCCGAAGAAAAAACTATTTCTCTTAGAAATTTGGTTGAATGTACAAATTCGTATCTCTTGTCGTTAACATAAACTTCATTATTAGATAACATAAACTGACCTAACCAGAGATAAAAAAGACTTGTTTTGTAGCCTAGTGTATTTTTCTGCGATTTTGAAAAAATAGTTATTTAATATTTAAAATAAAAGATTTGCCTATAAATTTCTTGTTCTGTATATTAAGAGAAAAAGAAAACGTGGAATTTCAAGAACAGAAAAACAAATTACCAACCGAAAGTACTTAAGTATTTTAAATGAATAGCTTAACCAAGAACGCATCATTTTGAATTGCACGCGACACAGCGGACCCAACTTCCGATATGGACACAACGTCATTTAAGACATTTGGCTGATTTGTTCGAAAATGTCCCCGAAGACCATTATACATTTTTATGGATAGGTTAAAATAATGCGTCCTCAAGACGTTTTTAAAAACGGATTGATCCGTTTCCAGTTAGGGCCTTTAAAAACTGGTTTCTCGTCCGAACAAGAAAATATGATTTAAAAAAAAATGATATAATAGTAGGTTTAAAGCAAAAACAATGGTGCCATATAAAGCATGCTATACCCATGTATTTATACTGGTATATGGTATATACGAGAAATTGCAAACTAAGAATTCTATTGTTTATTGAGCCAAGTCTATTTGTTCTGTGAGTTGATTAGATGCTATAAGGATGAAGTTGCAGAGTAAGCTAAATCCGTTCTTAAAGATCGTTCCAACAGTGTTTTTTTAGTTAATAACTATTGTATAAATATGTAATATTAAAATGAGTTTGAAGGGGATAGAATGAATATTGGAAATTAAATAAATACGTTTTAAAAATTTTTAATTTCTTGTCCAGTTTAACAAATCTCGTATATTATCCACTAGAATGCGAAACCAAAAAACCAAAATTATTTAGTCGATTTCATTTGTCTATTCTAAATATGTAACATTTATTTATAAGATTTAATGGAATGAAAAAAATTGCATATGTGAAAAAACTTGGATGAACATGTTTTACAGTGGCTTTTGAAAAATAATTAGTAATTCTTATTCTTAATAAAAGTTACTATTTACAGAAATATGCGAAAGCATGGGACTCTACATTAAATTTCAAAATATAACTGCAAATAATAGTAACAGTGAACGTGTAAACGGTATTAAAGCAAAGCTTTAGCAAAGCTAAATAATTAACAAATTAATAATATATAATCCTGATTTGAAATAATAGTAACAGTGAACGTGTGAACAGTATTAAGGCAAAGCTTTAGCAAAGCTAAATAATTAACAAATTAATAATATATAATCCTGATTTGAAATAATAGTAACAGTGAACGTGTGAACAGTATTAAGGCAAAGCTTTAGCAAAGCTAAATAATTAACAAATTAATAATATATAATCTTGATTTGAAATAATAGTAACAGTGAACGTGTGAACAGTATTAAGGCAAAGCTTTAGCAAAGCTAAATAATTAACAAATTAATAATATATAATCCTGATTTGAAATAATAGTAACAGTGAACGTGTGAACAGTATTAAGGCAAAGCTTTAGCAAAGCTAAATAATTAACAAATTAATAATATATAATCCTGATTTGAAATAATAATAACAGTGAACGTGTGAACAGTATTAAGGCAAAGCTTTAGCAAAGCTAAATAATTAACAAATTAATAATATGTAATCCTGATTTGAAATAATAGTAACAGTGAACGTGTGAACGGTATTAAGGCAAGGTTTTAGCAAAGCTAAATAATTAACAAATTAATAATATATAATCCTGATTTGAAATATGTCTCGACATACATATGTCACACCTATAGAAATGTCATTTTTGTCATGCCAAAAGTCGATGTTTAAAAACTGTCCAGGAATTCTAATAGAGATTTGATGAAATCCTGCGCAGTAGCACCCAAGTAGTAGTATATTGAATCGAGCAATACGAAAAACATTAATTATGGTGTGTAGACAAACTAAAATTGTTTAAATTGGAAAAAGTTCACATCAGTTTAAACTTTAATAAAACATAAAAAGTTTCTACACAATAAATTTTTTACACAAGAAAGTAATGTTTCCGATTCGTTTATGTAAATAAATTATGTTTCAAGCATTCAGGACATGTTTTTTCAGATGTGTATACGATAATAGTTTTGACTACGTGTAAGTTGAACACCGGTGATAGAGGTTAACTTTTAAAGTTTGTGTACGTAAAAAATGTTATCCTATAAAATGTAAGCAAACCAAAAATTTCTGTGCTATTGCTTTCTTCAAGAAAGCAAATCAAACTATGGTTCCCGGTTATCGTATATATGTAAACGTTCTACAAGACGGCGTAACTGGTTTTAGGAATAATTTTTGATTTGCTTAGAAAAGAATATATTTATATATTTTATATGAGTATCTCTATGAGTTTCGAGACGAAATCTACTAAGGACTTTAAATTTTGATTGTAAAAATTAACAATTTTATTAAACTAAGTTCTGTTTTAAATTAAGTTTCAATAATATTATAAATCGTTTTCATTTTGCTGCATTTCAGAGTTTCAACTATCTATTTTGTTATGATTTAAGTGAACATCATCATAATAATGAAAAAACTGTTATTTAAATTAGGCCCAATTTTTTGTTTACTTTTGAATATAAACATATATTTTCGTGACATTCTTGCAGATACAGTAGCAAGCACAAATGGTACGTACTATTTAATAATTTTTGCAATATTACCTATTGGTGCCAAAAAAAACTAATATTTCACTTATAGAGTTTCTAACTATGGACGGACCATACTTTGATGATATTAGTCCACGAAACGTTACAGCCGTTGCCGACGACACAGTTGTATTGAGGTGTAAGGTTAAAAATAAAGGCAATAATACGGTGCGTATAGAGTATCTATTAAGTCTAATTTTTGACTTTATATATCAAGTTTTTCTTATTCGTTATAGGTATCATGGATGCGTAAGCGTGATCTGCGCATATTAACTTCAAATGTTT
>NC_051847.1:103370185-103377935 GCF_002237135.1 Teleopsis dalmanni | reverse complement strand
TCAACAAAGCGAAAGCAGGGAAAATTGACCTTATAGTGAATGAGAAGAAAAAAAGTTCACGGAATATCAAAATTGGATGAAAACGCAAAATTGAAAATATCAAAGTATGAAATTACACAGTAGAAGGATTGGATACATTTAAATATCTTAGGGTGCTGATAAATAATATTAAAGAAATCAGGGATATCTTGAGTCTTCTAAGTTCTGCCACGGGGTCTTACACTTCATACAAAAACGTAACTTATCCTATTCTAATATATGGGTCTGAATTGTGAACTCTAATAACACAAGATGAAAATCTTTTACTTGTTTTATAAAAAATACTACTAATTATTTATAGCTTGTACCGAGGTTGAGAAGTCTGCAGAGAAGAAGAGAAACAATAATGAGTTCTAAGTTCGATCTAAAGAAAAAAGTGTAATAAGGTTGATAAAAGTGCGTAACACCTCTAATGAGCGGAGTATGTCTTAGGAATAGAATAATGCCATTCACGAAGACAGTTATTATTGTATGCGTCGATAAGCAATATGACGCAAGGTAGGCTCAGATAAAAATGGGTCGCCTATGTAATGGTATTAGAAAAATGCAAGTGTGTAATTGGAAGCATAAAATAAAAAATAAAATCCCATGCAGGGACATCTTTAACTGTGCAAAAACTTTTTCACCACTTCAACATCCACGGTACAGATTGAAAAATTCATAAATATGTATGATTTTGTATGATTAAGCTAAAGCTCACTTCGAGCTATTTGATGATGAAAGACTCGCCCTCAGATCGAAACGGAATAACTTCTTATTTTGCGGATTATACATTTGGTTTGTATTGAAATAAATAAAAATGGAAAAATGGTTCCTAATTTAAACGTATTCTTTATATAAATTGGTTTTCATACTCAGTTTTATTAAAATCAAAGTGCACTGTATATTCTGAAAACACACAATTAATAAATTTATCAATCAATTCTTGATTTTTTTAAAGAGGTTTACTTTCTTACATGTCAAAATCATAAATTTTTCAGCTGTCTTGAATTCTACTTCAAATCATAAAGGCGTATACATTAAGACTGAAAAGTTTTCGGAAATTCTCATTTAAAATTCGCGCGCTGTATATTTTTCGATATTTTAAGTTTATGTAGTTTGGCAGCACTGTCCTTAATTACTATGCCAAAAATGAGCTCGATCTGTCAGACAGTTCGTTTACGGCAGCTGTTGAAACCAGTTCACCTCAGTAGTGCGTTGCGAAATGTCTTCGACGGTCGTACGACCGTCCTGGAAGGCTTTGTACCACTCATAAACTTGAGTTTTCGATAAAACTGATTCCCCATAAGCCTTTTGTAGCATTCGCAACGATTCTGCACACGAAATTTCGTTCGAAACACAAAATTTGATGCAAACTCTTTGTTCAATATTTTTTTCCATTGTTTTTTTCGCAACGCCCTACTGAGGTGAACTGGTTTCAACAGCTGCCGTAAACGAACTGTCTGACAGATCGCGCTCATTTTTGGCATAGTAATTAAGGACAGTGCTGCCAAACTACATAAACTTAAAATATCGAAAAATATACAGCGCGCGAATTTTAAATTAGAATTTCCGAAAACTTTTCGGTCTTAATGTATATTTTAAAAAAAGTGTCTTATTAAAATTAATATTAAAAAAATAATAAATTATATAATTTTTTGAAATTATAAATTTAAAAAAAAAAAATTTCAAATTAATTACATAGGTATTATAAATATTATTTCCCACTTACGTTTTACAGTTAGCTTGCATTTTGTTTCTACGGCACTAATTGAATTCGTTGCAGTACACGTATACACCCCATCATCTTCTGGGAAAACCTCATGAATTGTTAATGAAGCAACACCATTTTTATATTTCAGATCCATTATATCAGACGACGAAATAGTTTTCCCATTTTTAGACCACGTGATGTGTGGTTCAGGATCACCTTTTACATGACAGGTCAGTGTCAATTGATCACCATCGCGAACACTTGTGTTAGTTAAGGGCTTGGTGAATTCTGGTTTGCACATCAACGAGTCATCAGGAGGCACTAAATTTCAAATATATTATTAAATATTATTTTCAAAATACGCATATACCCATATTACGTACGTATCAATTCTTTTGTTGCACTACGGGATCTTGAAGGACTGTCTGGTGTTTTTAAATTGTTGCCTACATACTTTTTTTTATTGCTACTATTACCAATTGTTTGAATTGTTGAGGAACTTGTTTCGTCGATCTGAGCAGCAATATAAATACATTTCCAAATAAATTTTAGATCTTAAAATCAAATTTGATTATACTCACCTTACTCCCGTTAAATGTCGAGTAGTTTGAGCTTTGTTGTGTTTTGGAATTAGAGCTATTGTGGTATTGACTAGTTGCCGAAGTAAACTGCTGTCGAGTTACAATGGGCGGAGGAGCTGGCTTAATAGGCTGTTCAATGTATTTCCGATCTATATAGTAGGCAAATGTCATTAATTAATTCACAATAAAGAAAATGTTAATAAGTTGTGAAGGTGATTATTTAAAGAGGATTTCGTTAGAAAAACCACATGCATATCAAATTAGGTATTACTCCATACTATTTGGTTAGTTCAAACACAAATTTTGTTAAATTTTGGTTTGGTCCTAATTACACATGTATAGCAATTGACCGTTCACATTATATTCATTAAGTTCAAATTAAGGTTAAACGAAAGGAATCATCATTTTTTGCCGAAGAGATCAGTTAGATTTTTTATTTAACACATTTCAGTGAGTAAGTGTGCAATATTAAAAGTATTATTAAATTTTTATAGTTTGTTTACCTCCTGAGTACAGAAAATTGTGAGCAAGTTCGGCTTGCTCGGGCGTAACCCATTCTCCTACAAAAATTATATAATTTGCTTTAAATATGTATTTTTATGAAACTGAAACAAACTAATATAAATGTACTTATATAATAGTTAAAAGTAGATAGATATGGTTTCAATTGCTGTGAAACATATTATATTAACCGACAAAATATTCATTTGAAGGAAAAATATGATAAATGTTCTGATATTCTGAATTAAGGCGTTTGATTAACGCATACCAACTCACCAACTGTGAGTGATATATTTATGTACATATATCACTATGACTATACAAAAGTCACAAAGCTAATGTGTTATTAACTTTTACATTAGAATTAATCAAGCAACATTAAATAAGTATTTGTTTTTTCTGGGCTTAACATATACACACTAATATTAGGTTATATTAGTGTTATCTTTTATTTGGAAGGTTTTTATAAAGGAAACATTTTATTTATTTATACAAATATTTCGATTTATTGCATTCCGTTTTTTTAATTCGGTCATTTTATTTGATTCAATATATAAAAAGTATTACCAAAAGCCCTTGAAAAAACAAATACTTATAAACAATTTGTACATCAGAATTGTGGTTTATTGTAATATCAATAAACATGAAAAAACTTCTGTATTAAAAACAACGTCTCTCGCTTTCCAAATAAATCAAAGAATATGGTTGGAATAATGAGAAATACCTCTTGCCTGTTGGTGATGAGGTAGAGAATCACCCAAACTAAATTTAGTTTTGGATGTCGAGACTTTAAATCGACGACTGCAAACTCAAATTCAATTTCCAACAGCAAGTAAACATATTGATTTTATATATATGAATGCTTGGATATAAGGGTTTTGAGTGCTGTCAGCAAATCAAATATTAAGAAAATAGTCAACACAATAGTCAGCTAAGTTAGATCAGGAATCACTTCAAACATGTAAAGAAATCAAAATAGCTGCGGGCTAAGATAGTTACATAAAGTAATTGTAACCTTTTTTCAGATAGCATGACACCGCTGCAGTTAGGGGTAAGACAAAAAATCAAAATCTAATAGCTGGTGAACAATATCTTCAAATATTGTTAAATTGAAAGATGAAGGTCGTTACAAGAAATTCGAGTAAAAGGAAAGCTGCTTTCATTTGAAAGAAAAACTCTTCCTAAACTGACAGTACAACCATAAGCGACCTTAAGGTGCAATTTTTACACTATTGCTGCAACAACACTTTCATCGTTGCGGTTGCTGAGGTAAATTCAGTCTCACCAGAATAGTTGCACGTAATTTAATAATTGTCACGAAAATATTCTAAAGTTTAAGGATTTTTATCTAGTTTATTATTTTTAAGTCAAAGTTCAGTTAGTTCTTCTTGATTCTTCTTCTTGAGTTAATGCTATTACGCACTTTTAGTCTATAATGGCTGGGGGGCTTATCTCTACCCCACACTAGGCTTTAACTAGACAAAGAAATCATATAATTTATTTCTCTTTTAGTTGATGACGGACATTAAATCAGCATATCTTCCTGAGAGTCCAGAAGTTTAGTTAGTTAAAAGTAAAAGAAAATTGATTAACTTTATATTGGACACTAGATATGTTTTATGTATGCGGAAATTGTCACCAATTACCGTACGTGAAACGAACAAGTTACTAAATGGTTTGTAGCTTCCCTCGACCCTGTTGGTTTATTTACAATAGATATACTTTTCGTACGTGGCTTATTTATAATGACTTCTAATTCCGCGGACCATGTTCAACGTTTCTATGATTTTCTTTCGTTATGGTTGTTTGGCTTCCGTAGTACACTCTTAGGTCAGAAATATGTATATTTATTAGCTTGCCCGTGCTTGTTAATTGGAGGTGTACTATTTCGGATGATATGAAGTCTTGTACATAGTATGGCTCTTCATATTTTGGTGCCCGTTTCGCTGTAAAACCATTCGCGGCTTTCACAAGCATTAATTGATTTATCTGGAGTTTCCATTTCCTTTGATGTCGATTATAGTATTTGACTTTCGTCATCGCAAAAGTACATAGATTTTATTTGATTCCCTGAAAAATTTTTGTAGTTTATATGCTCTTGCTAAATGTGATGTAGTGGTTGTACCGTTTTCTGTCGTGCATTCACGAAGAGAGTTGCGGGTATATATACTATACTTAAAGTATATATATATATATATATATATATACTATTATTAAATCCGACCGAATTGATAAAGTATCCGAGACTAAGTTTTGTTTGCCCCGTCGGTATTGTATATCGAATTGATACTGCTGTGATATTTAAGCCCAACGAGCGTTGCAACGTGCGATTTTTCTTCCAGAAATTCGTTCATACAGATAATTTGTTTATCTTTGGTTAGACATAGTTGAGTAAAAGATCTTTGGGTTAACGTATCACCTTTTTCATTTGACATGCTGTGTTCTCCAATTTGATGGTCGTCCCCATAATTTTCAGCAAGTTAAGTTCAAGTATTACCTTATCTGTGGTATGCGGTAGAAAAATAACTCTCCTGGTGATATGTTTTATTACATTGTAATTGTTGTGGTCAACTTTGAGGTCACATTGTGTGCAGAATTGCCTGTTATTCTAATACGTTTGGGTTCTATATCGTATCGTCGAATGTGTGGCTATTGTGCTGTGTTTTCATAATTGGTTGGCTGTCATCTATTCGTAAGAGTCCTAAACTTTTCTCGTAGGCTTCAAGTTTAAAGGTGTCATTTTGCGTGCTACTTCCTTCCACCAAGGTGTTTTATAAAAAATTTTTATGGGGGTGGGTGGTATATCATGAAATTTTTTGGGCATATGTATTATAATGCAGGTATTCAGTTCATCAATTTTCAACTTTCTACCTGTTGTAGTTTTTGAGGCAAATAAAAAAATTTGAAAATGATCAATATTTGGGTCCTAATTTCAATTCTATATATCTACTGGTTCAGAAAATATCGAATTTTGATAAACTGATTTCTGTTTTGACACACTGTGCGTCGCAATAAATTTATTTATTCTGACCATAATATTCACATTATTTATAATTTGTTTCTTTTTTACTCTTCCTAAGTCATAATTCAGTAAGTTTCAAGTAAGTAAAAAGTTAAGAATAAAAATAATAATGCCAAATGGATATGTTTTATGTAAGGGGAAACTGTCACCAGTTTTCGTCTTTACATTGTTTTGGTCATTGGTAGTCGATAAGGTACAAATTAACTGAATAAGGAGGCGAAGTTATCCATATTGCTAAAAATTCTGGAATAGAAAGCAGAGTTGTATTCTAACCTGTAAACATTTTCGATAGTATAGTTCTGAGATTTCGTAATAAAATTGTTTGTACACTTAATTTTCTATGAGCGACTTAGCAAGAACGCATACTTATGTATAAAATATTCTTAGCAATTTCCATATGAACCTGTAGAAATTATTATGGTAGAATAAGGTTTTATTATTGTTTAGTGTACGTAAATGTACTATACGTACATGTTTAATGCTATTAGAAGCGATCGCAAGACTTGTTCTTCCACATTTTGCATTTCATTTCATAGACTATAGCAACCAAACTGCACCTTGTTTTGATAGACACAATGCTGTCTGCCATAAAGGAATTCTTTCTTGGCAAAAAATTTAAACCCCTTATTTACGGTAAGAATCGAAAAATGGAAATTCTTGTTTGAAATACAAAAGCTTAACAATAGTTCAGTAATGTTAATATTTATATCTCTGTCCATAGTAAAGTATCTCCAAAGTTTTACTAAACACGTCGCAATATGTTAATAGCCAAATCGGATGGTGTCAATCAGAAACCGGTCAGCCAATAATTTCAGTGATTTGAAATTGTATTTAGGAGTTAATTGGTTCACAAATTAGAGTCTGAGTTACGCTTGCGTAAAAATTGGAAAATGTCAGTAATAACACAACTTTCCAAGTTATTACCACGTTAATGACTGTTGCATCCATTCAGAAAGATATGTGGACTAACTTCCTTACCAAGATAGAGCTGAGGTTGTTTTTTAGTTACTTTTTACACATCCCAATTAACGCAATTTCAACAAATAAATGTATTTTATGTGGCATGCGACCGTCTCTGCTTAGAAAGAAATGGTCCGTCTTTCTTGTAATTACTTTCTAAAATATATATTATTAAAATATATACTATTTTTTGTGTCATGATATTTTACATATGTATCATTATCCCACAAGTAAAATATATTTTGACTAAAATTAATTTCGTCACCTTTTTTATGTCCTTTTAAAATTAAAAATTATTTGAGAAACGTCCAATCCATTATCTTTACAACACAAACAATTTTAAGTCCCTATCAGTTACAGAGCCTGAGAAATGGTCATTTAAAAGTTGGTTGAAAATATAAAATCTCAAATCCCATAGGAATATTTTAGTTTAAAGAACAAATGAGACAAAAGTTGTTACGCTTGCAAAAATATGACCTCTATGTACAAATGACATTTCTATCAGAAACATAAGATCAATATATGGAGTTTAAAGGATTGGGTAAAGTAATTATACTTTATCGGTATTATATTTTCTTCTTGTACTTACAATAACGTTTTTTATATATAAACATATTTAACTGAAATGTTCAAGATTTTATGAGTCATAACTGAGCTATACAATTTATTAATTTATTGATGGAACTTATGTGTAATGATAATGTGCTTACCTTCCACAATTACAACGCAATCTGTTTCATCTGTACCATGACAATTAGTTGCCTTGCAGCTATATTTTCCAGAATCTGACGGTTTGCAGTCGATGATTTCCATTGTAACAACGCCATCAGAGTGTTGCATAGAATATTCAAATTTGTTCAATTCACGGCCGTCCTTATACCATTTTACGCTAGGTACTGGTTTGCCACTTAAGCAACAAAGCAATTTACATGTATCTCGTGCTTGCATAACACG
>NC_051847.1:103350609-103370085 GCF_002237135.1 Teleopsis dalmanni | reverse complement strand
CAAAATAAATATAAGATAAACTGAATCTATGCGCATAAAATTCAATAAATCAGCTTGCTTTACAATTGCCAGCGAAGATGTGAATGATGTGGAGAGCTTTACTTACTTCGGAAGTATTCTCCCCATAGACAAAGGCGCAAAACAGGACATAAGCAATCGAATACAAAAAGCAAAAGGCACTTCCGCAAGGGTACGCAATATATGGCATGCACACAACATCCCCAAAAACACAAAAATTTTTAATACTTGCGTTAAGTCTGTCTTATTATACGGCTTGTAACGAGGAGACTAAAAAGACACTACAAACTTTCATCAACCGCTGATTGCGAAACATAATGAAGATATAGTTGCCAAGAACGATATCAAATGAAGAACTCAGGAGGCAAACTAACCGAACGTCTATTAATATTAAAATTCAAAAGTGAAACTATGGATGGATAGGTCATACCTTACGTAGGCCTTATGACGATAACTCGCACGCAGCGCTAATATGGAATAGGAATTGAAACTAATTTGCTGTAACCTTAGCTCCTAATGGAGTATCGAATAAAATAATAATAATAAAAGTTCAAATATCTAAAAACATTTTGTTTTTGTCAAAATAACATTATAAAAGAAAAACAGAAAATTTTTGGGGTGTCATATGCTGCATACAATATCAGCTAGTACAATTGTCAAAATCACAAGAAGTTTGAAATTATTACGAAACCATATCATATCGTAAATTCTCAATGCGTCCTCAAATTGCTTCAAAACTGAAATTAAGTCACAGAAATGGGTTGGAAGTTTTAACAAAGACTTACAAGATAAACCAGTACATGATAACTAGGTAAATGAATGGGTTACTCACAGACAAGGGTGCTGTTGTAGTGGTCTTTATGGCAGGGATAAAATAGTAGAAATCTCCAAAAATAAACGCTACCATCTCTTAACAGGAAATATACGCATTGTTTTGACATAACTAGATTTCTTTATCCAGCATTTTCAGCGTACAATGATATTTGCGGAGAAAATAATTCTACCGTCTCATAGTGATAAGAGAAAATCCTGACGATGTTAATTGGTAAATCACAATCACGCGTCTTTCCAGGAAGAAAAGATCGCAATTGATGATTTATATAAGTTAAATTTTCTATTTTCTAGTAATCAGTCAGTTTAGGAACGATCACTTTAACTTCATTACGCTATGTGGTGGAGTTCTGTCCTTTTGCAAGAATTGTATAATCATCAGCATACATTATGACTCTGAGTCCCTCTGTACTTCGTACCCCTAAAATGAAAAAAAGATGTTCCCCTAATAAGAAATTGACAATGGCATCATTTAATAGTCAGGGAAAAAAATTTAAGGCAAGTTGTTAAGAAATCTGTATTGGAGACTGTGTTAACCCGCTTTGTGACATTTAGTGCGACTAATATAGTGCAAAAACGGGTAATATATGCTATGGGTAATTTGGAAACACTATATGTTGCAATATCTGCAACAATTTCTGAACACAGAAATTGGTTAATACGATTAACCTTATGTGTTATTAAATATGTGAATCGCCAAAACTGAGATGCTAACAGACCGTAGTGACTTCAAAACATTTGCTTGTATAATCAGCTTCCTCATTAGAGATATCGGTACAGGTTTTTTCTATCTGCTTTTTCATGAAAGACAGAAGCACTACTGACAAAGATCCAGTTAAAATTATGTACTTTAGGTATACGAGGCATTATTTTCCTGAAAATGTTCATCTGGCCTCTTGCAGACTGCCAAAACATACGATAAAAATGATGTAGTTCTTTAGTAAGTTAAATCGATTTCAATGACACTGCGGGTGATCTCATAACAAATAGATCTGCACTTAAATTATATAAATCGAAAACTTATTGAAAAAAGTTCGTCTACGAACAGGTTTCTTATATAAAATTGGATCTCAGGAACAACTTTGTGATAATATTTCGGAATAGACGAGACACTATGTTGTACTTATAGTACTCTGGTTTACTGGTAACCCAGAACAAAGTTAACTCTTAATTTTGTGTTAATTTATTCTTCAAACATAGAACCAAACAATTTTTTAATATCATTAGCTACAATAGTTGTTTCATACCTACTTTTTGAATTTCACTTTAATAATAATATATTTTTGTGGGTATTGTTGATTCTGGGATTATACTACAAATAATAAAAAAATTAGATTTTTGTGTGAAATGGTACAGAACATACTTTTAGTGCGAAACATTTCTTAAATGAAACTCGGAAAATTAATTTCACATATTTTATAACTGAAAGCAGGAAGCTTACTCCTTAATATATTGGTTTGTTATTAATAAGGATCTAGTTTTTACTTTGAAGTTTAGGCACATTAGAGCATTGTAAGTCAGAAGGAAATATCCTCAGGAGTGTGAAGTTATAACAAATGTAGTGTAATAGACTGAAGTGTGAAGAAAGTGTAGGAATAGTACACTCTGTTAACTTATTTTACAAAATTATAACTTTATGCTTTTTGCAAAATCGAATGTATACGTAATAGTAAACACCTGCGAAATAATTCTGAAGAAATGTACAAATTAATACAAACATACAAGCACTTACTTATTCAAACATATATTATGTGATTGGAGAGAATATATAACAAGCGAAAAAGAAGCGAAATTTCTTAATATCAAGGAAAATTATATTTGTAAAATTTGTAAAACCATATTTACAAACATATTACATAAGACAATATATTCATGTATATATTTGACCGCACATTACTTCTTATTTCAGATCAGTACTTTAACATAAATAGTTTAATGCACGCCTGTACATCGTTAGTATTTGATTATTATTAAAAATGTCTCACAGTATTGTAAAATTATAAATTCACAGTAACTTATAAATAGGCACCATTTGGCCAGAAGCAAAAAAGACAGCCAAACAAGCGCTAATACTAACTAATATACTCAAAACCTAAGAAAACAATTATGTACATCTAAATACATACATATGTATATCTACTTTTGTACAAACTGAGGTATATCTGTGTACATTTTTATTAGTACATATAAATTCATTTTGGTATACACTTAGTAGGCTCATTCATTCGTGCATAGCCACTCTCAATATTACATGAACGTAAGCACTTTGTGTTATCACACTCTGCAGTATTATCGAGAGAATGAGGAGGCAGTAACCTAAATGCATTGAATTGAAAATCCCAATTGAACATAACACATATCGTCGGTCGCACTGAAATTTGAATATTATTTTTTTTATTTTATTTGTTGTTATGTTATTGCAATATATATATATATATATATATATAAATCAGTTCATTCGATTGTTTCATAAAAACTTGTTAAGATAATATTGCATTAAGAAAAATAAAAGTACATATTTTGAAAAAAAAAAACACATTTGGTTGTACGTTATTATTGTTTTCTGCAATATTGACTCATAGCCGGGACACATAATTTGTAGAACATCTATCTACGAAACACAACTGATTAACATTTTTAGTACACATCTCAAGTATAGCATAGCTAGTATATAGCAGAGGTTTAGAAATTGCGACACTAAAACATGGCAGCATAGCAACTACTAAAAAGTAAAAATATTGAAGAAAGCACAAACTAATGCTGCAAAAAAATCAAACGCACTTTATTACTTGCTAATATAAATATTCTGTACCAAAAGTCATGCACAGCTCTTACATTTGGTTTATAAGATACATTGATTAGATGTGTTGATTGAAAATTTTGACATATATTGCTTTAAAACAGAAAAAACAGAAAAAACAGAAAAAAAAGAAAAATAAATATTTAATAAACAGTGTCACAATAACTATAATTTCAACTTTTTCCTGTATTTTGAGAGTTATAGCTTAACCAAAAATAAATTTAACACAAACAATTTTATTAAGATATTAACATTTAAATTAATTAAATGCAGTAATTTTAAGATATTTCAAATTCGTAACAAAATTGTTTTGTGATAATAAAAGCGCTATACCTTTTCAGACTTTTTAAGTGTTATATACAAATCACAAAAATGTTCACTTTGTACTTATCAAAAATGATCTTTAAATTATTCAAATTAATATAAACAAAACATTAATTTTTTTTATATAATCTAATATTAGGCCAAAGCCTCTAAGTCGAGAAGCTTTATTAAAGCCCTATGCTTTTAGAACTTAAATTGCTTAAATTCTTTTATAACGTATAACCAAAATAATTAAATATGTATACGCCTGTTATAAATAAAATATAGGGATGAGAAGATTAGAAGCACAAGCACAAAAGGAACTTTCGATGTTAAAGTTAAAAAATGTTCACATTGCAAAATTTTGGATTACACTTAGCCCAAATATTGATAACTCGTTAATTTTGATTTGACAACATCCACAATTAAAAACGGATATATTTGTACAATAGTATTTACAAAAAAGTTCCACAGAACAATTAGATGATATTAAACAATTTGACGTGCAATATATTAAACGCATACCAATTTAAGTTGTAATGCAAGATCTTATAGATTTTTAGATTTATTACTTTGGGTTTTGTTTTACTTCGAATATAAACTTACGAAGCCATTTAAAGATAAACCGATGTGAAATATTAAAAATCAGCTGTTGCTTTCCTATTAAATTAAAGTAATGAAAAAAAATTCTCATGCTAAAAAATCGAGCAATAAGAATCCCCAAACAATGGATTTAACTAATATCACACCTAACTTCCATCATTGCTGCAAATATTACATTTTCTATTAATAAGCAATCAAGAATACATACTGGTACATAATACACCTTGTTCATAATTCGTTAAAATATTGCTGAACTTTTCGGAAATGCACTTTTTTATAGAATTTATTGGACACCAAACTTAGCTAGTACATTTATTTCATTTCGTAGTATGTATTATTTCATTTACTTTTTATGCAACATTTTTTCCATATTGCCTTTTCTTTAAATATATCGAATTTTAATATTCTTAACTTTGTTTATTATTTAAGTATATTTAAAACATTTTCAATTTGATGTATCACAACAAAACTATGATTAGATTTATGATGATGAAGGATTGTTATACGTTCTTCAGAAATTTTATCTATATCAGCTTTTTATGTATGTAAATAAATACATACATATCTGAAATTCCATTTATATATATCACATATACAATATAAACACAACCAATACCCGTACTACACTTTCTGCACGTCTACTGTTCGCAAAATCAAAAGTTATCATGCAAACATGGACGGAACGTTGTAATTGTCAAATAATATCTTGACTAGACACACATGGAATCCGTTTAACAAGAACGTTCTTAATTTTACACACAATATATTGGATTAGGGGGGAAATATAATAATTTACAAACGTGTGCAAAAACTAAGAGCCCATGTTCCTTTTATTTATTATAATAATATTTATTGTAATTACATATGGTTACGATTTATTAAAATTTTTGATAATTAATACAATTGAACAGTTTAGGGTTAAAACAAAAGAAAATTAAAATTTATTTTAATTAAAACATAGAAGCTATAATAATATTAATTTATTATTATATTATCTTATAATAATTGTTAACAGTACTTACGCCTTTCCTTAAAATCAGAAAGTGTAATAATTAGATTATTAGGTATTTATAAAAAAGGCCATTTTGTCTCCAAAACGTATTAAAATTGTAGTAATTTGTTCCTAAATGGCGCAAATTCTGAAATTTATTATTAAACAACACTGTTTTGCTTAAGTGCCGAAGCACAAATACGCCTGCTTTCATGCCGGAATTTAAACGGCCATATTGTTTTTCTCTTATTCTCGAATTTCAAATAATAACAATTGTACCCATGCTGTGCCTGAGACACTCTGCATAACATGGCCCTTAACATATGGACTGCATCGAATTGGCAAGGTTGTTCGAGGTATTTTTAGCATGGTTATGCCATCACTTTAAAAATATGTCAAATGCTTTTTTTGACAAATGTTTTTCATTGAGTTGTTAATTTAGTTAATTTAAATAAAAGAAAATAAAGTGATTATTAAAAGCAGAGTTGGTATTGACTCATTCATGCAGCTCACACGTGTAGCAATAGTACGAACGACATGGCAACCCTTACAATCAGCCGATTGTCACTTTCACAAAACGGTTTTCTTCGGCAACCATAAATAAGAGTGTTATTATAAGTCATTAATGACCAAGAGCCAATTATTAAGTGAGTACAAAATTTGCTCATGATCGTGTCCCCAAAATTTTTTCATATTGATAAGTTGCTTATCGGCGTGTGCCTTCAATTTGCTCATATTAAAAACCTGCTCATGAGATCTCACGAACCGTGAGCTCAACTAAAAAAAGAGCTTACTGGAAATAGTTTTTTATTATATTTAAGATATAAAAATTTTATTTCGCTTGTTTTTCGCATTTTAAGCAAATTGTTTTATTACATTCATGTAAACTTTGAATAACTTTTTTTTGTTTTCAAATTTTCCGAAACACAAAAATTTTAAAACTCTTGAATTAATATAAAACGACTAAGTAAGTGAACGCACAAAATTCAAATTAATAGTGGCACGTGCCAAATTGTGCAACGAAAACAACAACAACAATGCCATATATTTTTCATTTTCTAGTATGCAGCATCTTCTTGTAAACAGCGCATAAGATCTCATGAGCATCGGCTCGAACTCGTACTCACGAGCGTGAGCTAATTTATAACTTATAGTACATTTTCACTGGTTACTTAGTAAGCTTAACTTACTGAGTAAATTTCATAAACCATACAAAGAGCTATCGTGCTTTTTCATTTACTATTAAATATAGTAAATTATACCAAAAATGACGAAAATTAAAGTTAAATTAAAAAAAATTAAACAAACAATCAAAAAATCAAAACAAACAAGAGGTAAGCATGTTTTTAAATATATCTTTTTAATAAATACAATGTAAATATTTGCTTTTGTAGACAATACTACAACACGAAGATTATGAAACATGGCAAATAACATCAATTCGAATAGCAAAAAATACCAGAGATTTAGTGGCTCATATATATTATATTATATACTTCAGAGTCAACTAAATGTATACGACTTAAATTGTAAAGATAAAATCTGGCTAAGAATATCTTAAGTCTATATAATAATAGATAACCCTAAAAACAAGGTAAGATCGGAGGAATTTTTTATATTCTGTTATATAAAATTTAGTAAAATGTTTTAATACCAGCATTCTATGTTGGATGTCCAAGCTATGGAAATCATGCCAAATAAAAGTGACAATATTAAATCGTGTATAGACGATTTTCCTAAAATTATTTCTAATCTGATAATGCACTCTCTTATCCTATCGTTGCTTAATACCAAATTTTCTTTAAAAACTCAGAACCATTTTTTTTGCAATCTTGTTTCCAAAACTTCTTCATTCTTTTCTAAAATAGCAACTCATTCAAATTTTACTCTTTATTTGATAATATTTACTGCCCGTACTTACCAGCATATCCAGCACATCCTTTGGTTTCAAGTAATTGTAGCGGAGCATTCAAACAAATTTGCTTAAAAGTCTCGTTTGAAAAATCAACATAAGCATGCGTGCCAAGGCACAAGCAGTTTAGTTCACTCTGAGCTTTAAAGGAGGTAATATCTCTACAGTACAGTTAAACTAATATTGTAATTTCATCTAGATTATATTGGTTGTTGTCTGTATTATGTTGGTTATTGTAATTTTTATCTAGTTAGTAAGCTAAGAATTGTAATCGTTAATAAAGAGAATAGTCGATGACACTTGTTTTTGAATAATTTGTGGTTTTTATAAATCATTGCATTTTTTTCTATATACAACAATTGCTGCATTTATATTGTGAACAATATCAAAATATTGTATATTAAATTATTTTAATTTAATCTTTTAATTTAATATAATTTATTTAATTGAAAAATATATTTTCCGAACCAAGCTACGCAACTGACGCCAACGTTTTTCCGTTAATCTCATTCTCTCGCTTTTTGACATTCGTTGTCACTCATATCTTGGGTGACTACATGTTGTTCAAGTTTTAAAGGTGACCAGTTGTGCGTTTCTGTTGTTAGTTTACACATGTATCCATGGTTTCATGTAATTGAAACCAAACACTATTCAGAGAAGAATATATGAACTTGTCCGAGAGTATTGTCCATATTAGCGTGACTAATCAGCTATATTAAGTGAGTGAGTGGAATCATATGTGTGAAACGCAATTTAATAAATCATTTCTCAGCCGTTGGTAGGTTGGATAGCTCACGGATGTACAGATGGTGTGAAAGGAATATATTTTGATCTTGAATATTATTCGTAATGTGTATGACGAAATTTTAACTTTTTAATATATATATATATATTTTGATTTATTTACTTAAAAGTTACAGATATAAAAAGATTTGTTAATACTATACATTTATTTTTATGTATTATTACTGAAAAAAAAGGATTGTGCACTGTGACCTAAAAGATCTATTGTGCCCCTTAGTCGGATTAGAGTGTTTCTCCAAGTCCGATTTCTGTAACGAAAGACAGTATAGAGCCTACCTTTCCTAGTTTTAAATCTTTATGCTCCAAGAAATACCTTCCTAGGTGTTTCTTCGCATGTGCATCAGTGCCGGACATTCCCCAAGCACATGGTATGCAGTTTCTCTCTCTTCTCTAGAGTATCTGCAGCCTGAGTTGGGCTGAATTCTTAACTTCAATAGATGATTATTCAATCGACCGGTCAATAATCCTGTAATAATTGTTAGGTTGTTTTTTGATTGTGCCATGCAATCTTTGAACCGTTTTAGGTTGTAATTCCCTAACACCATTTTAGATTGTGCGTGTCCTGTTATCCTTTCCCAATAAAGTTCTCTTTCTTTTTCCTCTGCACCATTCATTAGAATAGATAGAGTTCCTTTGCCTAAACCAAAAAATGGTTCTGGGCCATTCATTCTTGAGGCTGCGCCTCTTGTGGCAAGTTTGTCTGCCATTTTATTGCCTTGGATACCAGCATGTTCCTGAATCCATATTAGGTGCACCTGATTATTTCAGCGGAGTATGTTCAGCTTGTCAATGCACTCCCATACAAGGATATGAGTGCCATTATAGCTGCCTGGCTGTCAGTCAGTATTACAATTTTACGATTCTCGTAGTTAGGTTCAAAGTTAAAACTCGCGCATATTTTTATCGTGTATATTTCCGCTTGAAAGATAGTTGCATTATTTCCCAATATTTCTTACCTGGTCCATAAACACCAGCTCCAGCTCCCTCATTGCTCCCTCCACCATGTTATTATGTTTTCATTTATTATTTGGGTTTTGGGCAAGCCTTCCCAATTCTTTTTGTTGCCAAATTCAGTTTTGAAGTTTTTTGTAAAGTTATACTTTACAATCATCCTCTCCGTTTCAGTTTCTGGGATTTGTGCAGCCAGAGTATCAAATTCTTTGCTGTTGGTTTCAAGACCAGTCATTCTGTTTGTAACAACTCTAAGAGCAGCTGTCTTCGCCTTTGATTGCACACGGATGTGAAGAGGTGTGAGTTCCAGGAGTACTTCAATTGATGATGTAGAACATGTTCTCATTGCTCCTGTTTTACTAACACATGCAAGTCACTGTACCTCATTGAGTGTGTTTATAACGCTTTACTGTTTTGAGTAGTTTTGACAGACTATTGATCCGTAAGTGACCATAGGACTGATTATTGCTGTGTATCCATCCATCGCAGTGACTTTGGTGTACACCTCGTTCTTAACTGCGATGGATCTACTTGTCATAAAGGCTTTGGTTGTCTTTTTTGTCACTTCTTGGATGTGAAATTTACATAGTAATTTTTAATCAAAGGTTATACCCAAAAAATTTACCTCCTTTTGTGGTTTTATTTCTAACCCATCCAAAGGGGTGGGTTTAAGATGTTTGACTTAGTATTTCTTGGTAAATGGCACAATGGTTGCTTTTACTGGATTTATTTTCAGCTCAACCGAATTGCACCATTCTTTTCTCTCGCACAGAGTATGTTTGAGTTTTCCTCTGCAGATTATTACCACATCATCTGCGTAACCCTGGATTTGGAAGCCATTTCTATCCAGTCTTACCAATAGTTCATCTACTACCATACTCCACATTAGTGATAACAATACTCCACCTTGTAGTCACCCTCTTTTTGCAGTAGTGCCATTGCCATCAGTTTTGGAGTAATGCCAGAGTAGTGCCATCAGTAGCCGAAGATTTCAGTGGCTTGAGCGAGGTAATTCCCACCTGATTCTAGGCATTATGATAATATCTTTGGCAGTCTTTCAAACTTTCTTTTTTATTGTCCTAGGGGGTTCAGTGTATTCTAATTCTGTTTCTAGGGATAGGATCCTGGGAAATGTATGTTCAGAGAGTTCCTTGTAGAGTCTTGACACCTCCGTGACCACAAATGCATCTTGCCATCTTGGCATTCGTTCCATTTAAGTCACCGGGGTTGGATGGTATATTTCCAGCACTCCTGCGATGGGGAATTGACTTGCTCGTAGTCAGACTCATGGAGATATTCAGGACATCACTGGCAACAAGGTACGTCCCTATGTCTTGGAGAGAGTCAGGGGTGATTTTGCTACTAAAGCCAGGAAAGAAGGATTACACAGAAGCAAAGTCATTCAGGCCAGTTAGCTTCACCTCTTTCATGCTTAAAGCTCACTCTCTACCGAGAGCTAACTTCAGGAAGCATATCATGATGGCCATCATGATGGACATCGAAGGAGTCATTGACAAAGTAAGCTTTAATAAATTGAAATCTGCTCTAGCTGATCGTTTCACTCATTATTGGATGGATGGATTTCATGCTACGGCAAAAAGCAGTAAACCTACAATATGGAAGACATAGACTGAGACGGAGAGCAGTCAAGGGTGCCAGGGAGGGTTGCTTTCATCATTCCTGTGAAACGTGACCATAGACTCTTTACTTCAACAGGATAATTGAACCGTGGGTGAAAATACGCACGAAAAATGATCGCTCCGCAACTTCTATTGTTTTTAATCCGAAAAGTTAAATTTCAAATTTCAAAGTTATAAACACTTGATCCGTTGATCATAAATAAAATAAAATTTATCAAAACGGTGCCCGATTTTAAAAGATGAAGTTCAGTTTTGTATATTTAAAAATTTTTTGTTCTAAAAAATTAAACTTTAATTTGCAAATTAAACAAAGGCAAAAAAAACAAAAATAAAATTTTATTTGCTCAACAGCTGATAGAGACAGCATATGCTTTTCTTAACGAAAGTAAGAAATTGCAAAAAAAAATTTTAAATAACTAAATAAACGAACTGTAAATATATTGTGACAATTTTATATTTTGTTCAATTCTTTCAATTATTTATAATTGTTTTCGTAATTTTGGTTTACTTCGTGAAAACTGTGCGTTACAGGATAACTACAACACTTAAACAACCAGACATTTTTCAAATCTGTCATCGACATAAACTTTATTTTAAGCTTTGAACTATGATCAGCGAATAGCTCAGCCTAAAAGGATGCAAGATGCCATGAGGAATATTCCATCCCCTTCATGTAGAAATGAAACGCCTTTAGATCAGACTCAAGATAACATGCTAAATGAGTTAAAACGTAACATTAAATTTTTAACAGAAAAAATAAATCTATTAGAAATTAGTTGTGAAAGTCTTAAAAAAGAAAATCAAAAACTAAAGGCAGAAAAGAATAGTACATTATCACAAAAGAAAGAAGCTGATAAGAATGCTGTTGATGCAAAATTAGATAGCACGATTGTTCAGTACCATACTGATGAAGAAGAATTGGCGTTAGAAACTGACTAGATATTGAAACAAGAACGTCCGAATAAAAAACGAAAAGCTGAATCTTCTCTAAAGCTTCATGTTTCATATGATAAAAATACAAATGCCAATCCGAAACCGGAAATTCTATTAAATAATAAAGGCCCCAAAGTGCATTCTCCCCTTCCAATAATGATATCAGGAGTTACTGATTACATAAAGATTTACGAAAACATTAAAAACACTGCGAAAACTGATTTTTCATTCAAGCTTATAAATAACGGGAAGTATAAGCTCAATACCAGGGAAGCAGATGACTACAGAAGCATAACAAAGCTGCTGTCTAATGCTAAGATAGATTGGTACTCATATGAAGATAAACAAACAAGACCTATTCGTGTTATTGTTAAAAACCTGCATCACTCCTGTGAACCTAAACTTATTGTCGAGGACTTACAGAGACAAGGGCTCAAAGCCATAAGTGCAGATCGGAAATTTAAATGGAAAACAAAGGAGCCGTTAGATATGTTTCTGGTCACCTTTAAGTCTATTGAAGACATTAAAAAGGTTTACGGAATAAATAATATATTAGCTACTATTGTCTCCATTAAAGCAGTAAAAAGACCAAACCAAATATCTCAGTGTAAAAATTGTCAAACTTTTGGTCACACAAGGAACTACTGTTCAAAAATGGCAAGATGTGTCAAATGTACGGGAAAGCATCCAACAACGAGCTGTACAAAACCAGCAGAAACTTTACCAAAATGCTGCAATTGTGGCGAATCTCATCCAGCTAACTATCGCGGATGTATTGTAGCCAAAGAGCTACAAAAGATGCGAAACAAAACCGTACAGAAAGATAACCAAAGTAGTAAGCCAGGTAAACCCAACTCTGCTGCCACTGAATATATAAAAAATTTGCCAGTTTCTAAACTAACACAAAATTATGAAACACCTTCATATGCCCAAGCACTAAAATCAAATAATAACTCTCAAAACCCTGGAGAAATTTCTTCAACCTTGCAGTTGGTACTTCAACTGCTACAAAACCAGGAAAAATTTAATAAAGTTTTAGATAAACGGATAAGTAAACTAGAACAGATCCTTCCCAAACACCGTATGTAATGCAGTCTTCAATAAAAGTTATGCTCTGGAACGTAAGTAGGCTGCTACATCAACAAAACGAACTACAGACTATTCTTTACAAAAAGTCCATCGATATATGTCTAATAGCAGAAACGCACTTTACGAGGGAATCACATATAAAATTTAGAGGTTATGAAACTTACCACACTACTCACCCGAATAACAATGCACGAGGGGGAAGTGCTATTATAATAAAGGAAACCATCAGTCACTATGAAGAGGAAAATATCAGCTGTAGCGAGTTTCAAGCCACAACTGTTACAATAAAAGTACAAAATCAAAAATTATCAATTATTTCGGTCTACAGTCCTCCAAGACATTCTATTAGTACAGATCAATATATAAACTTCCTTTCTAAATTTAAAAATAAATTCATTATTGGCGGCGATTTCAACGCTAAACATGTCCATTGGGGTTCGCGATTAACTATAACTAAGGGTCGAGAACTATTAAAAGCCATACAAGCCACAGGATGTGATGTCTTATCAACTGGAAGCCCAACATATTGGCCAACTGACCCAGCGAAAATACCGGATCTGATTGACTTTTTTATAACTAAAAAAATACCGAAAGAACTCTTACAAATAGAAAATGGATACGATCTCTCTTCTGATCATTCACCTGTGCACCTCTCTATTAATAAAAGTGTAGTCATAAATGAACCGAAGCTTTACCTAATAAATAGATCTACTGACTGGGATTACTTTAGGCTGCATCTTGAAAACACTCTTAATCTTAACTCTGATCTAAACTCAGCGACTGAAGTGGATAACGAAGTTCTTCTATTTACACAGCAGATTCAAAAATCAGCATGGATGAGTACTTCACAGTTCTCTAAACACCAGATCAGACCAACTCTTCCAAAAGAAATAAATAAACTAATATGGGAAAAAAGGAAATTGCGTAAAAAATGGCAACGAACACGATCACCAACTGATAAAACGGAATTAAATAGGAAAACTGCACAACTACGAAAACTTATCAATAATGTTAAAAACGATAAGATACAACAGAATCTTAGAAGCCTTTCCTATGAGAAACGCACAGATTACTCGCTGTGGAAAGCCGTGAAAGCAGTAAAACATCCTATAAAACATAATCCTCCTATTAAAGCAGATGGCACATCATGGGCCAAAAGTGACGAAGAAAAAGCAGATTTATTCGCAAAATTTCTTAAGGCAACATTTACACTAAATGATGATGGAAATAATCTTCTTACGTCTAATTTAAATCCATTAAACGAAGCAATACAACCAACTTCGCTAAGGGAAATAAAAAATGAAATAAAAAATATGAAACTAAAAAAGGCTCCTGGTTGGAATCAGATAACCGCTGAGATCTTAAACCAATTCCCTTACAAAGGAATAATCAAACTATGCAAAATAATTAATGCAGCTCTGCGCTTAAGATACTTTTCAATTTATTGGAAAGTGGCGGAAGTACTTATGGTACACAAACAAAGAAAACCTGCTAATGAAGTTTCGTCGTACCGTCCAATTTCTTTATTACCCGTTTCATGAAATATCTTTAAACGAATTCTCTTTAACAGAATACAGATTGTTCTCACAGAAAATCAAATAGTTCCGAGTCATCAGTTTGGGTTCCGAAAAAACCATTCTACTGTAGAACAAATACACAGAATATGCGACAAAATCGAAAGAGCACTTGAGGAACAAAAAATTTGCACTGCAGTATTCCTAGACGTATCGAAAGCCTTTGATAAAGTTTGGCACAAAGAACTAGTGCATAAGATTGAACAGTGGTTTTCGAGACAAATATCCGAAATTATGTGGTCCTACTTATCTTGCCGATTCTTCAGAGTGAAATATAAAGGTGCGTACTCATACTTGGCCCAATTCTGTACCTAATTTACACAGAAATAACACTTTCCCACCAGAAAGTGTTATTGCCACGTTTGCAGATGATACAGCGATCCTTACCACTGGAAACACCATACACGAATCAACAGAAGCAACGCAACATTCAATTGATCAAATTATTAGTTAGACTAAGAAATGGAAAATTGAGCTCAACCAAACGAAATCCGTCCATGTAAATTTCACAAACAAAAAAATTGACTATTTGCCTATAACTATGTGCAGTGCTCGAATACCATACTCAAACACAGCTAAATACCTTGGCATGAACTTAGATGCTAAGTTGAAATGAAAAGAACATATAAAGAAAAAACGAGTTGAACTAGAATCCAAATACAAAAATTTATATTGGCTTCTTGGGAAAAAATCACCCGTCTCTCTAAACAATAAATTAATGATATACAAGCAAGTCTTAGCTCCGGTGTGGACGTATGGAATCCAGTTATGGGGATGTGCACCAAAATCCACTATTCAAATCATTCAAAACTTTCAAAACAAAGTTTTAAGAAACTTAGTCAACGCTCCGTGGTTTATTAGGAATACTGACCTCCATCGGGACTTGAAGATCGAATCTGTGGCTGCAGTAATCCAGAAGTTCGCGGTAAAGCACCAAAAACGATTACAACAGCATCCAAACGAGACAGTCAACCATCTGTCTAATACATCTGGCCTGCTGAGAAGACTTAAACGAACAAAGCCTTCAGATCTACTCCCGAATTAGTAGTCTAATAATAATTTAGATTACTACTATTAACACTAAGTCTTTGACAACTTCACAATTCTAATAAGTATACTGAAATGTAACAAAACTGCTTGATAGTTCTTGTATGAACTAGTCGTAGTCAAATGAAACATGTATTTATATTATTGTACATATTGTCAGACACCGAGTTTAAATATTACACGTCCGTTTAGTTAAGAGTGTCCAGTCAAAACTGACTTTCATTTCTTTATTATATTTCTTACATTAATGCACTCCGAGAGCGTAACACTTATGAGAGCATGAAAAGATGCATAAGAGCAATGATACTAGAAGTAACAATAAAGCAATAAATAAAAGTAAAATAACAAAAGAGTGACAGTTCGACCATCCTGACATTAACTCGTCCTCGAGTTTCAAGTTTACTATATGTTAATATCGTTATCTTCATCGTAGTCATCGTCGACTGTAGGAAATAATGAACACCATGGTTTCAGTTTGTCACTGCTAACGACTGTGCTATACCGGCGTTGTTTCTTTGTTCACCCACCATGTCTCCAATAACATACCTGTCAAATCGCAGAATTTTCTTCACTTCATATGGCCCGCGATATTTAATGCCAAGTTTTCTTGATTCGCCTGTGCTTGGAAGCGTTGCTTCAATAAACACAAGATCACCTTCTTTATACGGTTGCGGAGTTTTATATTTAGCATCGAATCTAGCTTTCCAAACCTCACGTGCAGCCTTAATGTTCTTTTTAGCATCCTCACGACGTGACCATCGATATTGATATTTTCTTCTGTTACAGCAGCCAACAGTTTATTTCCACTGATGTCTTTTAACGGAAAATCGTAAATTAGTTCAATAGGTGAATATTTTGTTGTTGAATTTATTGTTATATTTATCTTCCATTGTAAGCAACGAAGTTTTGTGTCCCAATCTTTTGTATCTGATGACGTCTTTAAATAAGAGAGAATTGATTGATTCACACGTTCAGCAATACCATTAGCTCGTGGTGTGCGTACGGCAACTTTAATATGCTGAATATTGTTACTATTACAATAAGCTTCGAACGCTGAGGATGTAAAAGCTGTACCTCTATCAGTAACGATTTTACTGGGAAGACCAAAATACAATGTTAGTTGATTAAGTGTTTCTAATACAGGTTTGGTTTTCGTTGATTTAACAGCGACAGTTACAACATATCTAGTTAGTGCATCCACGATCACTATGATATATTCATTACCACTGCAGCTTCTAATAAAAGGTCCTAGATGGTCCATATGTATTACATCGAACGGCACCCTCGGTATCTCCATACCATATAGTTGACATTCTTTCTTTGCTGTACTTCGATTATAACAACATTCAATGCATGATTTGATGTACCCCTTAACAAAATTTCGACATCGAGGAAACCAAAAATGTTGTTTAATACGTTTTATTGTGCCATCCACACCTGGATGACCAGCATCATCATGACAAAGTTTCACAATTCTCCATCGTATTCCTTTTGGTATGACCAGTAACTCTTTCCCATCATGATGCCTTCTATAGAGCCGATTTCCCTTTAAAATGAATTCCTTCTCATGCTGCTCTCGCTGTGTTGAATCGACACGTCCTTTTAAAATATCAATGATCTGTTGTAAATTTGCATCTTGCTGTTGCATTGTCAAAATCCAATCCTCATTCGAAATGTCAATCATCATTAAATTTGCAGATACATCATCAACTTCGCATGACGGTTCAACAGGAGCTCGACTCATTGCGTCAACGTGAGCCATTAAATTACCTGGGCGATGACTTGACGTATAATCATATTCGAGCAATTTTAACAGCCATCTTGCGACTCGTGGAATCATTGGTGTTACTGTTTTAATACTGGAAATAGCTGAACAATCCGTAAAGATTTTAAAATGTTTGCCCAAAAGATACATTCGAAAACGTTGACATGCTTCAACTACCGCTAAAACTTCTAATTCATATCCATGATATTTACTTTCAACTTCTGTACATAATCGACTGAAATATGCTATGGGCTTTGATATTCCGTTATCTTCACGTTGCATTAATATCGCTGCAAGTCCAATACTGCTTGCGTCAGTATAAATTTCTTGTTCTTTATTAATGTCATATATTCCCAAAAGCGGCTCATTAGCTAACAATTCAATTAGTTTGAGGAAAGCATTTTCACATTCCAATGACCATTTAAAAGCAATATTCTTTCTCGTTAACTGTGTTAACGGATGAGAAATTTGTGCATAATTCTGAACAAATTTCCTGAAGTAACCTGTAAGTCCCAAGAAACGTCTGACTTCTGTTACATTTGTTGGTATAGGAAATTGTTTTATCGCAATGGTTTTCGTTATACCAGGTTTTATACCATTCTCGTCGACTTCATGACCTAAAAACGATACACTGCCTTTCATAAAATAACATTTCGATAGGCGTAAGGTCAATCCTTCATTACGAATAATTTTCAAAAATTCTTCTAAATTCTCAAGCCCTTCTTGTGCTGTTTCAGATGCCACAATGACTTCATCAACATAACTAACCACCTTACCTCTCAGCGGTTCCATAAGTTTCATCATCATCTTTTGAAATACGCACGGAGCATTTTTGAGGCCAAATGGCATTCGGTTAAACTCATAGTGACCATTATGAGTGACGAACGCTGTCAGCTTTTCCGATGATTCAGCAATTTCAATCTGATAATAACCTGACATCATATCTAAAGTTGTGAAAAATCTTTTTCCCGCAAGAGTTGATAGAACACCATCTACTGTAGGCATTGACCATGGCTGTTTTTCCGTTACAGCATTTAATGCCCTGTAGTCGATGCATAAACGATCTTCACCATTCGATTTCGGTACAAGAACAATAGGAGACGAGTATTCTGAAGTTGATGTTCGAATAATGTTTAACTCTAATAATTCGTCAACAATTCGTTCCACAACACGTTGTTTAGGAATTGGTATGCTGTAAGGTTTTTTTGTTATCGGCGTTGGAGATGTAACCGCAATCTCCATTTTCGTTGTTTTCGCCTTACCAAGTTCATTTAGATTTTCGCCAAAACAATCATTATAATTATTTAACAAATTACGCAACTCATTTTGTTCGTTTACCGATAAATTCTCGTTGCACTTAAAATTTTCAGGTGTTATCGCAAACACTTGACAGTTTCCATTTTCAATCACAACGCGACATTTGGACAATAAGTCAATACCGATAATAACGTCATATGCCATGGTATCATCTTCGACCACTAGCATTTCGCACTTGTACTTTTGTTCATCAATAGTTATTGACAACTTATCTGTCTTTTCGGAACACACATATTCACCGCCGGCAAAACCGTTCAAAGTTTTCACACATTTTATTAGTTTACATTTCAATATAGTGGCTATATTACGCTTAATTATTGACACACCACTGCCTGAATCGATCAAAGCGTTACATAAAATATTGTTTATACATATTTCTTTAATTATAATACCAGGTTTTTCAATCGCATTTACTGGATTTCGTTTATTACACGTTTTTGTGTCATGGTTTCCTGAACACATTGAACAACGCGGCTTTCGTTGCGGTTTTGGACAATTTTTCGAAATGTGCCCATACTCCCGACAATTATAACAAACCGGTCCCGTTTTTACCACACGAGTTACACTGGAGTCACTGTTATTTTTATTCGGCATATATTGATTATCATTGTAACGTACTACTGGTCTTCGTACGCTTACATTACTGTTCTGTAACGACCGCACAAAATCTGAGCAATTTTTAAATTGCATAGCAGATAATGTCTTCCGCAACCCGTCGTCATACAACCCGATGGTTACATATCTTATGACCACTTGGTCTTCGAGTTGTCCGCGGCGTCCAATAGCTAACATTCGATAGTAGTACTCAACAACGCTTTCATTTTTTCTCTGCTGATTGCTCATTAACTGCATATGAATATCAGCAGCATTTAAAACACACGGAAAATCATTTAAGAAT
>NC_051847.1:103331855-103350509 GCF_002237135.1 Teleopsis dalmanni | reverse complement strand
GTATTAGCTCCCATTTGAGCAGAGCACCGCGACCATGATTGATCTTTTGTGCTACAACAGACCTTAACTGAACAAAAGACATTCCGCCTTTCGAATGAAGGCCAGAATGTCGGTTGTTGAGGACCTCCTAATGTCGGAAGGTGCTAGTAGTTCCCGACCCAGTGATCTCCTCCTGGCCCAGATCAAAGCTGGGCAGTCACATAGAATGTGGCTGGTTGTCTCCTCTGCCTCCAAGCAGAGTCTAAAATCTATCTCTTCGAATAGGCCCATTTTGTTGAGGTGGTAACGTAGCCCATGGTGACCCGTTAGATATCCCACTAGCAACCTCAACTCTGTTCTGCTATAGAAGGATATCTTATTATAATTATAGGGGAGAACCAGCTCTTTAGCCTGACGGTTACCTCGACTGTCGCGCCAGTAGCGACTTCTCTCGGTTGAGATCCAGTTATTGATTAGAGACCTAGTTGTAGACCAACTTAATCCACAAAAAGGTTCTGGGCCACAGATTAGAGTGGCGGATCCTGCCCGTGCAAGACTATCGACAGACTCATTACCATTAATTCCTGGACCAAGCACCCAGCACAGTGTCACTTTATTATTGCTTGCCAGCTGCTGCAGTGTGTTATAGCAGTCTGCTAGAAGTTTTGAGAAAAACTTCCAGGACCATAACGTTTTGATTGCAGCTTGACTATCTGAATAAATACAGATTCGGGCGCCTTTCAACCCCTTGTTAATGTTGATACGAGCGCAGACCTCGATGGCGTGAACCTCAGCTTGGAAGACAGTGGGCCATATACCCAGCGCGAGCGAGACTCTGATGTTATATTCCAGCACCAACTCCTTCTTTGGTTTTCGAACCATCAGTATACCACGATATTACTTTTGGTTCGAGTCCAGGAGTGCTATTTACCCAGTCTAATCGATCGGGTATGAGAACTTCGAACTTCCTACCGAAGCGAAGTTCCATGTTCATGCGATCTGTCCTATCGCAGATCTCTATGCCAGGAACTAGTCTGCAGATAGAGTTTTGACTGACGAGACTTCCGTGCATGTTGATAACAGGGAGTAGCCTAGCTTCACTCATAGCTGCTGTTTTTTTAATAAAGAGGTGCAGAGGGGTGAGACCCACTATGGACTCCAGTGCTGATGTGGGACGTGTTCGAATAGTTCCCGTCATAGCGATGCATATGAGTCTTTGCAGCTTATTGCATTTGACTATTGCAGCATTTTGTTGCGCTTTATTCCACCAAACAAGAGCTGCGTAGGATACAATGGGTCTGACCATTGTGCGGCATAACCATGATATAATTCTAGGACTTATGCCCCAGGTTCTACCATATGAGGTCCTACATGTCCACATGACCCGGGTGGCTTTGCAAATTATATTATCCAGGTGAGTGTTCCAGTTAAGACGCTTATCTAGGGTGACCCCTAAATATTTGACTTCATCGGAACATTCAATAGCCGTATCTTTAATAGATAGGGACCCAATATTTACTTTGTATCTTCTGGAAAATGGTACAATTACCGCTTTTTTTGGGTTCGTGAGACTTCGAGAGACTTCGTGTAATGCCGCCTGCATTACATCTGTAACTGTGGTGTCAAATTTACCTGTGACAATGATTGCCAGGTCATCTGTGTAACCTATGGCATGATATCCAGATTGCTCCAGTTTAATTAGTAGGTCGTCGAACACCAGCGTCCATAACAATGGTGAGAGAACCCCACCCTGGGGGCAGCCCCTTACAGCATTAATGCTGACGATAGTGCTACCTAACGTGGACGATATGTTTCTATCACGCAACATTCTATCTATCCACGTTATTATACATGAGTCTATATCTTTACGGGCCAGTACTCCAGACATGGATTCGTAAGATGTATTATCGAAAGCTCCCTCTACATCCAGAAATGCACATAAGGCGATCTCTTTAGATTGAAAGGTGTTTTCAATTTTGCTGACTAAATGATACGCGACCTCTGTGGATTTACCTTTCGAGTAGGCACATTGGGTGAAGTGGAGTCTGATTGAATTGTTGCAGTCGGTGAGTGCAGCTCTGTAATATTCCCAACTATCAGAGCGTTTTGCTCTATTGAATAAGCTCCTTACTAGTTTGCGCTTATTAGCTAGTTGCGAGTTCCACCAAGGTACCTTACCTTTAATTGAAGCATTGTCTGCAACCGTGCTGTTGCAAAAGGAGGTTAGTAATACCTCACCTAAATGGTTTGCGGCCAACTCTATCTCTTCACAAGTTCTTAGTGGCCTAGCTAAAGAAACATTTTCGGAACCCACCAAGTCCCTGTACCTAAGCCAGTTTGTTTTCTTTGGCTGGTACGCTTTATTTTGCTGTTCGGATATACCGGGAATTTTAAACCTAATATGTTGATGGTCTGAGAGGGACACCTCGTCCGACACATGCCAATTCCATATAGATTCCTCAATACCTCTGGTGCAAAGAGTGAGATCTAATACCTCTTCTCTAATTGCATTAATAAAAGTGGGTTTACTACCTTTGTTAGCGATACTTAATCCTAACGACATAATATAATCTAATAGGTACTCACCCCTTTTGTTGTCGTTACTGCTCCCCCACACTGTGTGGTGAGCATTAGCGTCACAGCCCAAGATTAGCTGCCGCCCAGTGGACTTGCAGAAGTTGATCAGCTGTTGGACTTCCGATGGTGGAATGGTTTCTTCATCACCTGGGAAGTAGACAGAGGCCATGACAATATCCGTCACCCCTCCTATTGTAGGTACTTCAACTAGGACCGCAACTAGGTCTCTAAAAATAAAGTTTGTTAGCGGAAGATGTTTAACGTCTCCACCGATTAAGATAGCTATACGTGGCACTGCTATCGATCAGTCATAAACCAGCTTACCTGATTTTGAGTTTAGACCCCCAATGTGGCCACCGAACACCCATGGCTCTTGTATAAGTCCTAGAGCAATATTGTTGGTTTGGGAAATTCTGCACAGGGTGGCTGATACTCCTTTAGCATGGTGCAGATTTGATGCGCAGAACTACATGAGTTCGTGGGAAATCCTTTTCCTCAACCACGTTAATGGCGAGCCCGCATTTGGCCCCTATGTGACCAGAAAATCGCTTGACCCACTCCGCGGTTTTTTCATCGCTGCAGACGATAAGTAGCCACCCCGTTCTAGGTAAGCACCCTTCGAACTCCGGCTGCATATCGTCGCAATGTTGCTCTATAGCAACATCAATCGCCTCCTGGAGACGCGTTATTTGCTCTGTAGAGAGCGAAGTGCTAGCTGGATCTGCTGACGTGAAGCCTAAACGTACGCCTTTGACAGCAAGGTTGTACGATGACTTGGTGGGCCCGACATGAGCCACCTTAGATTTTTTGGCGGAAATCAAACCGGGGGATTGCTCCTCCGATCTGACCCGCTTGTTCGCAGGCGGATGTTGCACAGCGATTTTTAGATCCTCTGCCCTGCTATGACCTGAAGACATAGCCGCCTTAAACCTTCTTCGCTCACTTCTTTTAAGGTGAGTAAATTTTGGGGGTTCCAAAGTAGGTTCTCAACTTTGGAGCCAACGACAGTTAGACCGGATTTTTGTGATACCACACTGCCTGTGTCGGAATCACCAGATTCTGCGGCTTCGGAATTTGAAGACAAAACCTCAATAATTTCCTGCCGCCTTACCTGGGATCGCGACGAAGTTACTGCTAGTGCGTACACCGTTTTCGCAAGCGGAGAAGTAGACGGTGGCCCATCCGGGTCCATTTTGACGCACACAATAGCGTTGTCGAAATGGGTGGAGGCTTCCAGCCCAGTGGCCGGCACACACTCAGCTACAGATAATTCCGTAAAGGAATCATTTGAAGGTGATGCCCTTAGAGTGACATCAAGCTCATTTGAATTTATATTATTTAATTTATCCATATAAAATCTTATATATTCGGGATTGGAAGGTCATCCACGACATAGCCCGTTTATCGTGTGAAGTCTAATTAAAACTGGAGTTCGACAGGTATCCAGAGTTCGCATATTAAAGACCAACTATCCATGGCCGTTCATCCCTCGGCATATGCTGTTCCACCTTGGATTTGAGCTTTGATTTAAGACGCTTTTACATGCGTCCACCCGATTACAATTAGCCAGCACCCATAGTAGAGACATGACCATACTATGAATCTGTTTCTAGCCGCCCCCGCGTAGAGGATGTAATCACACTACCGACAGTGTACAACAGTTACGGCACATATACAAAGTACGTGTTTATCCCTCTGTGTATCTGACGGCTGACGGACATGACTGAAAGTTACCATCTCCAGTAATTAGTGAGGTCAGCCAGCTTAGAGTCCTCCGCGAATAGTTAAGCACTTTTATCGCTTCCCTGGCTCACGGTTTCGGCAACATGAGTTTGGTCTGTCTACAAGTGCTCAACTCTCTCCATCTATTAAGATGATGTGAGGTTATCCATTTATAGATATAAGCTGCCATCATGTTGTAACCCAATGGTATTCTGGGCTATGGGCCACAGAAGTTATGGCTTGATCCTTGCTTTGCAAGTTTATCTGCCTTCCCGTTTTGCTAAATACCGTTGTGTCCCTTAACCTACATAACCGTACCTCATTTCCATGAGCACATTCCATGAACTTCGCTATACATTCTTGAACTAAGCTGTTAGCTATGTATGTCTTTTGCATGCTTTTGATAACTGCTTGATTATCCAGCGCCATCAGAATCTTTTTCTGATACACCAGGCAATCCAATAGGTGATCCAGAGCATGTGAGACCGCCATAAGTTCCACCTAATAGACGGAAACATATATTCCTAGATATAGAGTGCAGGTTAGATTTAGCTCTTTCGAGCAAACCCCAGCACCAGCTCTGCCATCCATGAAGGAGCCATCGGTAAAAATGCAGATGTCATTCCTTTCACATTCATTATGTAGAAGCCTCTCTACTATCAGTGTTCTATTGGACACTTCTGTTCCATAAGCTCTCCTCATGTCTCCGTTTCCTTGACCTCGGTCTGGATGAGTTCAAGAATTTTCTGATGGCCCACCAATGTTCTGAGGTTGTTCCACGTGGAGCTCAGGTTCATGCGAATTTGTGCCAGTGCCACCGTTTTCTTTATATGTAAATCCAACGGAAGCAAACCTAGCATCGCCTCTAACGTCGGTGTTGGTGTGGTGCACATAGCATCCGTTATTCCAACACAGGCTAGTCACTGGACTTCGCATTTATTGTCTTGGGTGACTTTACACCACCAAACTACTGAAGCATCTGTTATAATAGGTCTGACCATCATCGTATAGATCCAGTACATCGATTTTGGGGATTTGCCCCATCGTCTTCCGCACACTCTCTTACACTGAAATAGGGCTCTCCTCGTATTTCTGATCTTTTCTTCACATGTTCATTCCAAGTCAGTTTATTATCTAGGATGAATCCTAGATACTTCACCGAATTTGATATGCGAATGTTATTATCGAAAAGTTGTAAGGGCTCCATTGGCAGACTTCTCTTCCTCGTTTCTGATTTCGTCACATTAATGGTCAGGCTTTGATCCCTTCACCATTTTTCGACACATTTGAGAGCACTTTTCATTACATTTCTAATAGTGTCTTTAAATTTGCCGTTCACATCAATGTTATATCTCCCGCATACCCAATTGTTTGTATGCCTTTGAAATCAAGCTGTTGAAGTAAAGAGTCTATGGTCACGTTTCACAGGAATGATGAAAGCACCCCTGACTGCTCTCCCTCTCAGTCTATGTCTTCCATATTGTAGGTTTACTGCTTTTTGCCGTAGCATGAAATCCATCCATCCAATAATGAGTGAAACGATCAGCTAGAGCAGACTTTAATTTATTAAAGCTTTGTTTAAAACTTTGTCAATGACTCCTTCGATGTCCATCATGATGGCCATCAATATGCTTCCTGAAGTTAGCTCTCGGTAGAGAGTGAGCTTTAAGCATGAAAGAGGTGAAGCTAACTGGTCTGAATGACTTTGCTTCCTTGTAATCCTTCTTTCCTGGCTTTAGTAGAAAAGCCACCCCTAACTCTCTCTAAGACATAGGGACGTACCTTATTGCCAGTGATGTCCTGAATATCTCCATGAGTCTGACTACGAGCAAGTCAATTCCCCATCGCAGGAGTGCTGGAAATATGCCATCCAACCCCGGTGACTTAAATGGAACGAATGCCAAGATGGCAAGATGCATTTGTGGTCACGGAGGTGTCAAGACTCTACAAGGAACTTTTAAAGGCAGTAGCCTTACTTCCACCAATCTCTAGCGAGAAGATGAAAGTTTCACCGAAGATGAAGAGAAAAAGATACGACTACTTCTGAGCATACATTTCCCTGGATCCTATCCGACTTTAGAAACAGAATTAGAATAAACTGAACACTCTAGGACAATAAAAAAGAAAGTTTGGAAGACTGCCAAAGATATTATCATAATACCTAAAATCAGGAATTAACTCGCTCAAGATACTGAAATCTACGGCTACTGATGGCACTACTCTGGCATTACTCCAAAACTGATGGTATTGGCACTACTCCAAAAAGAAATTGAAGAGATACTAGATCCAACGCGAGTATTACATTGGGTCATATACCAACTATGTGAAGGAGGGGAAAAGTAGTCTTTATTCCGAAGGCGGGTAAGCAGGATCCTACTCGCAGAAAACCCTTCAGACTTATCTGCCTTACATTCTTCCTACTTAAAGTAGTATAAAAAGCCGTAGATAACATATCAGGAATACTACACTGAAAGAAACTCCACTATACAATCGCCAACATGTCTATAGGGCAGGTCAGTCGATAGAAACGGCTCTGCATCAACAAAGTAATACGATTCAGGACAGCATGGATAAGAAAGAAATAAGAAAATTGTACTTTCTTAGATATTGAAGGAGCCTTTGATAACACTTCACATGAGGTCATAAACTCAACTTTTTGTAGAAGAGGAATCAATGGCACACTTTCACGCTGTTGCTCATCAACAGGAGAGTAGAAATTCCGACCAGTAATGGGAATGTTTTTGCAAACAGATCACGAGGGTGCCTACAAGGTGGAGTATTGTTATCACTAATGTGGAGTATGGTAGTAGATGAACTATTGGTAGGACTGGATAGAAATGGCTTCCAGATCCAGGGTTACGCAGATGATGCGGTAATAATCTGCAGAGGAAAACTCAATCATACCCTGTGCGAGAGAAAAGAATGGTGCAATTCGGTTGAGCTGAAAATAAATCCAGTAAAAGCAACCATTGTGCCATTTACCAAGAAATACTAAGTTAAACATCTTAAACCCACCCCTTTGGATGGGTTAGAAATAAAACCACAAAAGGAGGTAAAATTTTTGGGTATAACTTTTGATTAAAAATTACTATGGAAATTTCACATCCAAGAAGTGACAAAAAAGACAACCAAAGCCTTTATGACAAGTAGATCCATCGCAGTTAAGAACGAGGTGTACACCAAAGTCACTGCGATGGATGGATACACAGCAATAAGCATTCCTATGGTCACTTACGGATCAATAGTCTGGCAAAACTGCTCAAAACAGTAAAGCGTTATAAACACACTCAATGAGCTACAGTGACTTGCATGTGTTAGTATAACAGGAGCAATGAGAACATGTTCAACGTCATCAATTGAAGTACTCCTGGAACTCACACCTCTTCACATCCGTGTGCAATCAAAGGCGAAGACGGCTGCTCTTAGAGTAATTACAAACAGAATGACTGGTCTTGAAACCAACAGCAAAGAATTTGATACTCTGGCTGCACAAATCCCAGAAACTGAAACGGAGAGGATGACTGTAAAGTATAACTTTACAAAAAACTTCAAAACTGAACATGGCAACAAAAAGAATTGCGAAGGCTTGCCCAAAACCCAAATAATAAATGAAAACATATTAACATGGTGGAGGGAGCAATGAGGGAGCTGGAGCTGGTGTTTATGGACCAGGTAAGAAATATTGGGAAATAATGCAACTATCATTCAAGCCGAAATATACACGATAAAAATATGCGCGAGTTTTAACTTTGAACCTAACTACGGGAATCGTAAAATTGCAATACTGACTGACAGCCAGACAGCTATAATGGCACTCATATCCTTGTATGGGAGTGCATTGACAAGCTGAACATACTCCGCTGAAATAATCAGGTGCACCTAATATGGATTCAGGAACATGCTGGTATCCAAGGCAATAAAATGGCAGACAAACATGCCAGAAGAGGCGCAACCTCAAGAATGAATGACCCAGAACCATTTTTTGGTCTAGGCAAAGGAACTCTTTCTATTCTAATGAATGGTACAGATACCATCTGTACATCCGTAACCTACCCAAGCTACCAACGGCTGAGAAATGATTTATTAAATTGCGTTTCACACATATGATTCCACTCACTCACTTAATATAGCTGATTAGTCACGCTAATATGGACAATACTCTCGGACAAGTTCATATATTCTTCTCTGAATAGTGTTTGGTTTCAATTACATGAAACCATGGATACATGTGTAAACTAACAACAGAAACGCACAACTGGTCACCTTTAAAACTTGAACAACATGTAGTCACCCAAGATATGAGTGATAACGAATGTCAAAAAGCGAGAGAATGAGATTAATGGAAAAACGTTGGCGTCAGTTGCGTAGCTTGGTTCGGAAAATATATTTTTCAATTAAATAAATTATATTATCTTAAAAGATTAAATTAAAATAATTTAATTTACAATATTTTGATATTGTTCACAATATAAATGCAGCAATTGTTGTATATAGAAAAAAATGCAATGATTTATAAAAACCACAAATTATTCAAAAACAAGTGTCATCGACTATTCTCTTTATTAACGATTACAATTCTTAGCTAACTAACTAGATAAAAATTACAATAACCAACATAATACAGACAACAACCAATATAATCTAGATGAAATTACAATATTAGTTTAACTGTACTGTAGAGATATTACCTCCTTTAAAGCTCAGACTGAACTGAACTGCTTGTGCCTTGGCACGCATGCTTATGTTGATTTTTCAAACGAGACTTTTAAGCGAACTTGTTTGAATGTTTCGCTACAATTACTTGAAACCAAAGGGTGTGTTGGACTTTGGTAAGTACGGGCAGTTAATATTATCAAATAAAGAGTAAAATTTAAATAAGTTTTATTTTAGAAAAGAATGAAGAAGTTTTGGAAACAAGATTGCAAAAAAAATAGTTTTGAGCTTTTAAAGAAAATTTGGTATTACGCGATAGGATAAAAGAGTGCATTATCAGATTAGAAATAATTTTAGGAAAATCGTCTATGCACGATTTAATATTGTCACTTTTATTTGGCATGATTTCCATAGCTTGGACATCCAACATAGAATGCTGGTATTAAAACATTTTACTAAATTTTATATAACAGAATATAAAAAATTCCTCCGATCTTACCTTGTTTTGAGGATTATCTATTATTATATAGACTTAAGATATTCTTTGTAATCGTGCGCTGGTTAGTGTGTCTTAGCCAGATTTTATCTTTACAATTTAAGTCGTATACATTTAGTTGGCTCTGAAATATATAATATAATATATGTAAGCCACTAAATATCTGGTATTTTGTGCTATTCGAATTGATGTTATTTGCCATGTTTCGTAATCTTCGTGTTGTAGTATTGTCTACAAACAAAAAAAAATTACATTGTATTTATACAAAAAGAAATATTTAAAAATATGCTTACCTCTTGTTTGTTTTGATTTTTTGATTGTTTGTTTATGTTTATATTTTGTTTCATGTGTCAAATATGTCAAATTTTGATCATTTTCAATTATCGAATTCCAATAATTTCTAATACTTTAATTTTCGTCATTTTTGGTATAATTTTGGTCGAATTTTGTTTACTATATTTAATAGTAAATGCAAAAGCACGATAGCTCTTTGTATGGTTAATGAAATTTACTCAGTAAGTTAAGCTTACTAAGTAACCAGTGAAAATGTACTATAAGTTATAAATTAGCTCACGCTCGTGAGTACCAGTTCGAGCCGATGCTCATGAGATCTTATGCGCTGTTTACAAGAAAAAAATAAGTAATTCAAAGTTTATATGAATGTAATAAAACAATTTGCTTAAAATGCGAAAAATAAGTGTAATAAATTTTTTATATCTTAAATATAATAAAAAACTATTTCCAGTAAGCTGGTTTTTTAGTTGAGCTCACGGTTCGTGAGATCTCATGAACAGGTTTTTAATATGAGCAAATTGAAGACACACACTGATGAGCAGCTTTTCAATATGAACAAATTTTGGGACACGATCATGAGCAAATTTTGTACTCACTTAATAATTGGCTCTTGGCCATGAGTGACTTATAATATCACTCATTTTAGAGTTGCCGAAGAAATCCGTTTTGTGAAAGTGACAATCGGCTGATTGTAAGGGTTGCCATGTCGTTTGTACTGTTGCTACAAGTGTGAGCTGCATGAATGAGCAAATACCAACTCTGCTTTTAATAATCACTTAATTTTCTTTTATTTAAATTAACTAAATTAAGAACGCAATAAAAAACATTTGTCAAAAAAAGCATTTGATATATTTTTAAAGTGATGGCATAACCATGCTATAAATACCTCGAACAACCTTGCCAATTCGATTAAGTTCATATGTTAAGGGCCATGTTATGCAGAGTGTCTCGGGCACAGCATGGGTACAAGTGTTTTTATTTTAAATTTGAGAATAAGAGAAAAACAATATGACCGTTTAAATTCCGGCATGAGAGCAGGCGTATTTGTGCTTCGGCACTTAAGCAAAACAGTGTTGTTTAATAATAAATTTCAGAATTTGCGCCTTTTAGGAACAAATTACTACAATTTTAATACGTTTTGGAGACAAAATGGCCTTTTTTATAAATACCTAACGATCTAATTATTACACTTTCTGATTTTAAGGAAAGGCGTAAGTACTGTTAACAATTATTATAAGATAATATAATAATAAATTAATATTATTATAGCTTCTATGTTTTTTTTTTTGTGGTTATTTTTGGTAAGAAATTGAAAGTAAGTATATATATATTTCCCATTAAATTCAGGCACAACCATAAAACATTCAAAAAATACAAAATTGGCAATACTGATGTGGCAGTCTACATTACATGCATTTTCGGCATAGCCTGAAGGCCCAATTTTGCCGTCCCCGAGACGGTCTACATAACGCGGCCCTAAGAAGTAATCAGCGGTCAAAGGGATGCCTTTTATTATTAATTATAAGCAAATTTCTTGTTCTTTTATAAATATAGAAGAACAGTAATATTTGTTTCGCACAGCTAACGTTCGTCCTCTCGCAAATAATCTCACAAAAATTAAATTTTAATTTTGGTTTTCTGTTGTTTTAAACCTAAACTGTGCAATTGTATTAATTATCAAACATTTTAATAAATCGTAATCATATGTAATTACAATAAATATTATTACAATAAATAAAAGGAACATGGGCTCTTAGTTTTTGCACACGTTTGTAAATTATAATATTTCCCCCCTAATCCAATATATTGTGTGTAAAATTAAGAACGTTCTTTTTAAACGGATTCCATGTGTGTCTAGTCAAGATATTATTTGACAATTACAACGTTCCGTCCATGTTTGCATGATAACTTTTGATTTTGCGAACAGTAGACGTGCAGAAAGTGTAGTACGGGTATTGGTTGTGTTTATATTGTATATGTGATATATATAAATGGAATTTCAGATATGTATGTATTTATTTACATACATAAAAAGCTGATATAGATAAAATTTCTGAAGAACGTATAACAATCCTTCATCATCATAAATCTAATCATAGTTTTGTTGTGATACATCAAATTGAAAATGTTTTAAATATACTTAAATAATAAACAAAGTTAAGAATATTAAAATTCGATATATTTAAAGAAAAGGCAATATGGAAAAAATGTTGCATAAAAAGTAAATGAAATAATACATACTACGAAATGAAATAAATGTACTAGCTAAGTTTGGTGTCCAATAAAAATTCTATAAAAAAGTGCATTTCCGAAAAGTTCAGCAATATTTTAACGAATTATGAACAAGGTGTATTATGTACCAGTATGTATTCTTGATTGCTTATTAATAGAAAATGTAATATTTGCAGCAATGATGGAAGTTAGGTGTGATATTAGTTAAATCCATTGTTTGGGGATTCTTATTGCTCGATTTTTTAGCATGAGAATTTTTTTTCATTACTTTAATTTAATAGGAAAGCAACAGCTGATTTTTAATATTTCACATCGCTTTATCTTTAAATGGCTTCGTAAGTTTATATTCGAAGTAAAACAAAACCCAAAGTAATAAATCTAAAAATCTATAAGATCTTGTATTACAACTTAAAATGGTATGCGTTTAATATATTGCACGTCAAATTGTTTAATATCATCTAATTGTTCTGTGGAACTTTTTTATAAATACTATTGTACAAATATATCCGTTATTAATTGTGGATGTTGTCAAATCAAAATTAACGAGTTATCAATATTTAGACTAAGTGTAATCCAAAATTTTGCAATGTGAACATTTTTTAACTTTAACACCGAAAGTTCCTTTTGTGCTCGTGCTTCTAATCTTCTCATCCCTATATTTTATTTATAACAGGCGTATACATATTTAATTATTTTGGTTATACGTTATAAAAGAATTTAAGCAATTTAAGTTCTAAAAGCATAGGGCTTTAATAAAGCTTCTCGACTTAGAGGCTTTGGCCTAATATTAGATTATATAAAAAAAATTAATGTTTTGTTTATATTAATTTGAATAAATTAAAGATCATTTTTGATAAGTACAAAGTGAATATTTTTGTGATTTGTATATAACATTTAAAAAGTCTGAAAAGGTATAGCGCTTTTATTATTACAAACCAATTTTGTTACGAATTTGAAATATCTTGAAATTACTGCATTTAATTAATTTAAATGTTAATATCTTAATAAAATTGTTTGTGTTAAATTTATTTTTGGTTAAGCTATAACTCTCAAAATACAGGAAAAAGTTGAAATTATAGTTATTGTGACACTGTTTATTAAATATTTATTTTTCTTTTTTTTCTGTTTTTTCTGTTTTTTCTGTTTTAAAGCAATATATGTCAAAATTTTCAATCAACACATCTAATCAATGTATCTTATAAACCAAATGTAAGAGCTGTGCATGACTTTTGGTACAGAATATTTATATTAGCAAGTAATAAAGTGCGTTTGATTTTTTTGCAGCATTAGTTTGTGCTTTCTTCAATATTTTTACTTTTTAGTAGTTGCTATGCTGCCATGTTTTAGTGTCGCAATTTCTAAACCTCTGCTATATACTAGCTATGCTATACTTGAGATGTGTACTAAAAATGTTAATCAGTTGTGTTTCGTAGATAGATGTTCTACAAATTATGTGTCCCGGCTATGAGTCAATATTGCAGAAAACAATAATAACGTACAACCAAATGTGTTTTTTTTTTTCAAAATATGTACTTTTATTTTTCTTAATGCAATATTATCTTAACAAGTTTTTATGAAACAATCGAATGAACTGATTTATATATATATATATATATATATATTGCAATAACATAACAACAAATAAAATAAAAAAAATAATATTCAAATTTCAGTGCGACCGACGATATGTGTTATGTTCAATTGGGATTTTCAATTCAATGCATTTAGGTTACTGCCTCCTCATTCTCTCGATAATACTGCAGAGTGTGATAACACAAAGTGCTTACGTTCATGTAATATTGAGAGTGGCTATGCACGAATGAATGAGCCTACTAAGTGTATACCAAAATGAATTTATATGTACTAATAAAAATGTACACAGATATACCTCAGTTTGTACAAAAGTAGATATACATATGTATGTATTTAGATGTACATAATTGTTTTCTTAGGTTTTGAGTATATTAGTTAGTATTAGCGCTTGTTTGGCTGTCTTTTTTGCTTCTGGCCAAATGGTGCCTATTTATAAGTTACTGTGAATTTATAATTTTACAATACTGTGAGACATTTTTAATAATAATCAAATACTAACGATGTACAGGCGTGCATTAAACTATTTATGTTAAAGTACTGATCTGAAATAAGAAGTAATGTGCGGTCAAATATATACATGAATATATTGTCTTATGTAATATGTTTGTAAATATGGTTTTACAAATTTTACAAATATAATTTTCCTTGATATTAAGAAATTTCGCTTCTTTTTCGCTTGTTATATATTCTCTACAATCACATAATATATGTTTGAATAAGTAAGTGCTTGTATGTTTGTATTAATTTGTACATTTCTTCAGAATTATTTCGCAGGTGTTTACTATTACGTATACATTCGATTTTGCAAAAAGCATAAAATTATAATTTTGTAAAATAAGTTAACAGAGTGTACTATTCCTACACTTTCTTCACTTTACTCTGTTACACTACATTTGTTATAACTTCACACTCCTGAGGATATTTCCTTCTGACTTACAATGCTCTAATGTGCCTAAACTTCAAAGTAAAAACTAGATCCTTATTAAGAACAAACCAATATATTAAGGAGTAAGCTTCAGTTATAAAATATGTGAAATTAATTTTCCGAGTTTCATTTAAGAAATGTTTCGCACTGAAAGTATGTTCTGTTCCATTTCACACAAAAATCTGCTTTTTTTATTATTTGTAGTATAATCCCACAATCAACAATACCCACAAAAATATATTATTATTAAAGTGAAATTCAAAAAGTAGGTTCTATAATGATATTAAAAAATTTAATAATATTAAAAAATTGTTTGGTTCTATATTTGAAGAATAAATTAACACAAAATTAAGAGTTAACTTTGTTCTGGGTTACCAGTAAACCAGAGTACTATAAGTACAACATAGTGTCTCGTTTATTCCGAAATATTATCACAAAGTTGTTCCCGAGATCAAATTTTATATAAGAAACCTATTCGTAGACAAATTTTTTTCAATAAGTTTTCGATTTATATAATTTAATGGCAGATCTATTTGTTATGAGATCACCCGCAGTGTCATTGAAATTAACTTACTAAAGGACTACATCATTTTTATCGTATGTTTTGGCAGTCTGCAAGAGGGCAGATGAAAATTTTCAGTAAATTATGCCTCGTACATCTCAAGTACATAATTTTAACTGGATCTTTGTCAGTAGTGCTTCTGCCTTTCATGAAAAAGCAGATAGAAAAAACCTGTACCGATATCTCTAATGAGGAAGCTGATCATACAAGCAAATGTTTTGAAGTCACTACGGCCTGTTGGCATCTCAGTTTTGGCGATTCACATATTTAATAACACATACGGTTAATCGTATTAACCAATTTCTGTGTTCTCAAGCAGATATTGCAACATATAGTTATATCGTTATAGTTATATATATGCAGATATCAACAACAACTCTGCAAGATAATGTTTCCGTTTTTATACTATATTAGTAGCACTAAATGTCACAAAGCGGGTTAACACAGTCTCCCATACAGATTTCTTAACAACTTGCCTTAGATTTTTTTCCCTGACTATTAAATGATGCATTTGTCAATTTCTTATTAGGGGAACATCTCTTTTTCATTTTGGGAGTACGAAGTCCAGAGGGACTCAGAGTCATAATGTATGCTGATGATTATACAATTTTTGCAAAACGACAGAACTCTACCACATAGCGTAATGAAATTAAAGTGATCGTTCCTGAACTGGCTGATTACTACAAAATAAAAAATTTCACTTATATAAATCTTCAGTTGCGATCTTTTCTTCCTGGAAAGACCCGTGATGGTGATTTACCAATTAATGTCGTTAGGATTTTCTCTATCACTGAGATGGTAGAATTATTTTCTCCGCAAATATCATTGTACGCTGAAAATGCTGGATAAAGAGGCACTGGAATGAAATCTGGTTATGTCAAAACAATGCGTATATTTCCCGTTAAGAGATGGTAGCGTTTATTTTTGGAGATTTCTACTATTTCATCTCTGCCATAAAGACCACTACGACAGCACCCTTGTCTGTGAGTAACCTATGCATTTACCTAGTTATCATGTACTGGTTTATCTTGTAAGTCTTCGTTAAAACTTCCAACCCATTTCTGTGACTTAATTTCAGTTTTGAAGCAAATTGAGGACGCATTGAGAATTTACGATATGATATGGTTTCGTAATAATTTCAAACTTCTTGTGATTTTGACAATTGTATTAGCTGATATCGTATGCAGCATATGACACCCTAAAAATTTTCTGTTTTTCTTTTATAATGTTATTTTGACAAAAACAAAATGTTTTTAGATATTTGAACTTTTATTATTATTATTTTATTCCATACTCCATTAGGAGCTAAAGGTTAGAGCAAATGAGTTTCAATTCCTATTCCATATTAGCGCTGCGTGCGATTTATCGTCATAAGGCCTAAGTAAGGTATGACCTATCCATCCATAGTTTCACTTTTGAATTTTAACATTAATAGACGTTCGGTTAGTTTGCCTCCTGAGTTCTTCATTTGATATCGTTCTTGGCAACTATATCTTCATTATGTTTCGCAATCAGCGGTTGATGAAAGTTTGTAGTGTCTTTTTAGTCTCCGCCTTTTTTAACACCAGTGAAGGAGTCACTTAACTTTACGTTATATAGCACTCTGCATTTTGTTTGTGCGTAGCTTTTTCTTATAATGCTAATAATTTTTTGTGACACTCCCATCCTTGAGGCCAACTATATTCAGTTTCTCTTGAAATAATCAAAAGGTTTCTCGTAGTTGATTGCAGATAAAGTGCTGTTGAATTCGATGCATTGCACAATAATAACTCGCATTTATGTTGTCAAATCATGAGCGATTTAACCGAAAACCCGATTGTTGTTTACGAAGTTGTGCGTTGATTGAATCTATAATGCAGCTTTCCTCACAGCTGCAACTGGTGCTATTCCTCTCCAGTTGTTGCAGTCAGAGAGGTCACCCTTTTTTGGTGTTTTTACTATTATCGATTCTTTCTACATTGAAGGGATTTCTTCATTGTTCCAAATATCTCTACATAGAGGATATAGCATATCAGTTGTGCAATCTACATTGGCTTTCAAAAACTCAGCTGGAATATTGTCGACGCCAGCAGATTTACCATTTTTTAATGAACGCATCGCTGATACAATTTCTTGTTTAATTGGAGGTTCATTACATATATTGCGTAATGGTCGCCTTGGTTGACCAATTTGCGGCATGTTGTTATTAGTTATTAACATAGTCTTGGTCACGCCACATTTTAAATTGTTCCTCCTCCATAGTTATAGAGTTTCGATTGCTTTCTATTAAAGACCTCCATAGTTATAGAGTTTTCATTGCTATTTTTTAAAGGCATAGTTCGATTGTTGTTGTCGCTAGATAGCTTTCTGGTGTTATTAAATACTAGATCGTAGATCGCCTTTAGATGCTGCTATTTTCGCTTTGAACTTGTAAATGGCACTATTGTAGTTTTTGCTGAATTTATATTCAATCTTACCTTCACACACCACGTTTCCGTTAATTCTTGACCGAATCAGATTCCGTCAAATTGAGTATTTTGGAAATTGAAACCACTTTATATTCATTGAAAAGTTCTACGTGACTTTCCCCGAACTTCCACGACAACCAATTACTTACACTAGGACCTTTTCTGAAAATCATTATTTTAGATTTGTATAGATTCGCGATAAGACCCCATAGTAAACAAACCTTTCCAGATCATCTATCATAACTTGCAATACAACAGGTCAGTCCGCAAGTAGAACCACATCATCAGCATACAAAAACACTTATATGAGTTAAGTTGGTAGGTACTTCACCCGTTAAAAAGTCATGCAGATCATTTAAGTATAGAGAAAACAAAATCGGGCTGAGCATCCCTGTTTTACACCTTGACTGATTCTAAACGAAGAACACATAAGATGCGACTGCTGGGTATAATTTTAGTAGTATGGTCAAAAACTTTCAAGACAAATCTAAAGTGGCTAATTTGAAAAATAAGGCATTCCTAGGAAAAGTGTCAAATGCACATGAGAAATCGACAAAAAAGGCATAAGTTTTCTTATTGTTAATTGAATTAAGGTGTATTATAGAAGTCAAATTGAAAATGTTATCAACAGTTGAGTAGAATATTAAATATGTTAAATTTAATGTGTTAAATATTCATAATGGATTCTACTAATGCGACATGTAGTCTAATAAAGTTATCTAACATACTACCTTTTATAGATTTTTTCATATATGGGATGGTGTCGAGGAGTTTATATAAAGAGCGCTCTTCTTAGCCACATTCGTTATTCAACTTCTGAATTAATTCGTTTGTTGTGATTTCTGATTCACTAGATAATTGATATCCTTTAGGAGAATGTTACTAAATAATAAACAAACGAAAATAAAATTTTAAAATAAAACCGGTGTATGAGCGTAACTATTTTAAACAAAGCAAATTGACTTTAACCAGTCAGCCCTTTTAACAAACAATTGGAACAATTGCTAAAATTTTTGTTTATCATCGGTTTGATAGGGAGTGAAAAATAGTAAACTAATTAAATACGACTATTAGTCGTAAGCTCAGTTAATATAAGTAAAAGTTTACAAGGTAGTATGTATATGTAATGTAGGTGGGTTGTGTACACCTACAAGCACCGCAGATATACGTTTTA
>NC_051847.1:103308153-103331755 GCF_002237135.1 Teleopsis dalmanni | reverse complement strand
GCGAATTTTAAATGAGAATTTCCGAAAGCTTTTCGGTCACAATGTATGTGCGCAGCACATATTGCATCAAAAAGTTTTGTTTAGGCTATACCATTTGGTATAGTAGATCCAAGATTTGGAAAATATGTGTCATTACTAGCCATAATATTGGCAGTTTTGGGATATGTCCACCCGACTGTTACAAAAAATCTGTTTAAAACCACCTAACTGGTCCAGGCCTTCAAGAAAGGGGGCTCCTGAAGTATTAAGTCGCCGTCGTGCATGACCTGGGTAAAAACAATAGTTGAGAGGCAGCCTCATCGTCTTCTTCACAACTGCGACAGATTCGATTGAAAGGGAGATCAAATCTTCTAGCATCTTAATGAGAATTTTGAATTATGTTTTATCGGAACGTGGCCAGATTGCATACAAATGTCTGCATATCGTTGAGTCTTCCCATCTTTTGTTAAAAGTTTCAGTATAGAAAGAACTCAGCAACAATTTACACGATGTTAACTGTCCTAGATGTGAATTGGATTGAACTCAAGGACTTTAAAGCAGCTTGACTGTCTAATAATATATATATATTCCTGTCAAATATATCGTCTACTTTCAAACAAGCTATAGCTTCCCTAATGGCGATCACTTCAGCCTGAAGAATACATTTCGTCCCATCGTTAATTCGTTTTTTATTTGAAATTCAATGCACACTAAACCTCTTATAATTCGTAATGCAGAACATTCGCAGCTTTACCGACACAATAAGAAGGCGTGGATGAGCAGTGGATCATTTAACTAATGGCTTTAGATGATACTTGATAGCATGAAAACTAAAAATCGAAAGATACTGTTATTTATAAACAATTGTCCTGTGCATAACGCGTCCTCTAATTTCAACCACGTAAAAATAAATTTTTTGCTAGTAAACACTACTTTCAAGCTGCAGCCCCTTAACCAGAGTATTATAAACATTTTTAAATTATTTTACCACAAAGAAATTGTTATTTAACCGGTTAATAATATTCATGAAAAAAAAGAGTTCAAATGTACGCCATTTACGGCAATACAAATTTCTTATAAATCGTAAAATAGTGTCAGCACTTCTTGCATCCGAAACTGCTTCTGGGCTTGCAGAAGCAACTATTCAATTTAGATTATCTATGGGACGGTATATGTCAGAGCATTGAAAATGTCATCCTTTTCGATATTTAAATGAACTTTGATAATGAAGTGGCTGTATCTGATATGTTAAAAGATAACAATATTTTGGAAGAAGTTGAAGCTATTAATAATGAGACCGATGAGAATAAAGGCCTTGGTGAGGAATAACTTATAAGTAATAAACAATCCATATCGACCATTTGACAACTACGATATTATATTTCAAATCGAAGTTTTTATTTTTTCAATAAATTAATAGTACGTAGTTTCGGTGTTATTTCGGCCATCCGGAATAATATCGGATGGCCGACTTCGATGAAAGCTGCTGCAATTTTCTTTGTCGTAAATAACATCCGTCGTGACCGCCAATTGTGCATACAGGGCCATGAAGTTAAGCAAAGTAGCTTGAACAAAATCATTTTTGCAAGCCTTTAAAGCTGCTATATGTTCAAGAGACCAACTGTCTTATCATTCTTACGATTACCTGGAGTAAGATGAAAAGCCGGAGTCGATTCTGCACAGTATTACACAGAAACAGGCGATAAAAGTTTACCATGCCAAAACTTTCTAAGCTGCTTTACTGTCAATGGCAGAGGAAACTCACGAACAGTTTTAACTTTATTATTCGCAGGACGCAAACCCTTCACTCTAATAACGTGCCTTAGGAACTTGATTTCTGAACAGCCAAACTCACATTTGGCAAAATGCACTGTCAGATCTGCTAATCTGAGTCGATTCAAAACCATCCGCAATTGCATTCCACGTTCAGCTTCATTTTTCCACGCAATGAGAATATCTCCGCATTATGGAGGACAAAAGTCATAAACTGGCACTCGAACAGGCCAAATGAAGTTGTAATCGCTGTCTTTGGGATGTCTGCTGGTGTGAGCGGTATCTGATGATACGTTTTCTGTAAATCTATCTTCGAAAACACACGCTTATCGTGAAGAATACATGTCACAAAGTGAATGATCGGTATCGAATAACGGTCAGTTTGCGCATTGAGCAAACGATAATCGCCGCACGGTCTCCAACTTCCATCACTTTTGCGAACCATATGAAGTCAACTTTTGAAGGTTGACAAATTCCAGTTTGAACTAAAAATTGGAAGCCAAGAGCTTCTTCAAGTTTGGCTCCAATTAAAAGTCGAGGACAAACAAATGACGGTGAGCCAAATGTTTCAATGCGATATTCAGCCTTTGGTACTAAACCTTTCCGATTTTGCTCATAGTGCCTTAATCACAGTATTCATTTACCAGTTCATCATACGCAAAAACTTAGTTACTAAACCTTTCCAATTTAGTTCATAGGGTCTAAATCATACTGTATCATCGGAGTACCATAAATTGTTTATAATTACCACGTTAACCATAATTCCATCTGTCGCATCGTGTACTGTTTCTTTGAAAATAGTTTCCGAGTAGATATTGAACAGTAATGGTGACAGAATGCACCCTTGGCGAACCCCGCGATTTATTTTTACTTCTTGCGTGAAGTAATTATCAATTGAAACATTTGCGTACTGTTTCCAGTATAAGTTTGCTATTATTCGAATATCCTTTTCATCTAATCTACAATGCTTCAGAATTTCTATGAGTTTGCCATGTCCGACAGTGTCGAAAGCTTTTTTAAAATCAAAAAAACATAAAAATACATCTCTGTTAAAGTCACGACAACGTTCTATTATCACTCGTATTCCATACAAGGCTTCTCTAGTACCAAGCCCTTTGCGAAAACCAAACTGAGTATCACTCATTAATAAACGTAGATTGAAGCCAATTGTTTGGTATCTGGCCTGTATTATAAATTTTATTAAAAAATCTTGTTAAATTACGTACGTCATTATCTTTGAATAACTTCACCAATTCTATTGGTATTTGGTCAAAACCTACCGTTTTTCCAATTTTTGCACCATCAATTGCCTTCTGAATTTGGTCATCAATTGCTTTTCTATCTCCTCAAATTCCTTTTTGTGAAACTCTTCTTTTGCTTTTCTAATAAGAACACGTATAGATCTGTGTATATTCCTATATTTGCGAGTATTTTTATTTTTATACTGACTTCTTTCGTCCATTAATGTCAGGATTTTATCTGTCATTCAAATTTCTTTCCTTCTAGATCTGACCACGCTCACTTCATTATTTGCTTCTTATATTATTGTGTTTTTAATTGTCATAGATATTTCTTCAATGAACATGTCATCGGGTTGTAAACTTAATAACTTTGTTTCAATTTCATTTTCAATTCGTATCCTTACATCTGGGCTTTTTAATTTCTGTACATTGAGTTCCTTCGTAAAATATTTCAATTTCATCATCAGGAGCTTTACATGTAGGTGCGTAAACTTGAATTATATTTAAATTTACTGCCCACTCCTTCATTTGCACCATTATTATACGAGCGGAATGGTACACGACATTTGTTACCATATTTTTGAGTTCTTTTGCTATAATTACTGCAACACCATGTTTGTTTCTTCTTCCATCATAGCCACTGTGTAACGACACTTTGGGTGACGTTCAAAAATTTTTAGTTTTTGCTGGGGTATCCTCAGCCGTCGTCCAGAGTCGAGACAATTTATTTATATTTTCGCTGAGACGTCGTTTTAGAAGAAAAGAATGTTATTTATATATATAAATTATATATTTTTATTTATTTCATAAAAAAAAAGACTTATTATTAACAAAGTATAATTAAACGAATTCTAAATAAGTTATTCAGCATATAATAAGTTATCATTCACTTAAAGCATTCTTTTGCTTTTTAAAAAAAATATATGGATAGCAGTTGACGATAGAAATTATTACTCCCTAGTGTATTACTCGTTAAAAGATTTCTGGCAGGACAGTGTGACGTCCTGGGTCCCCTCCTCTGTTGTTATATAAAAAAAACGATTACTCCGTGCTGTGAAGGAAAAAAATCATTTGGCCGAATGAGCCAGGTTAAAAATGCTACACACTACGTTTGGCTGAAGGAGCCAGGTTTTTGGCAAAATGTACCAGGTGACCAATAGGCCAGTGTACTTGTCTTGGATAAGTAAAATTTCAAGTCTTTGGTAAAATTTACCAGAAGGCTCAATGAGCCAGACTACTTGTTCCTTTACTTGTCAAAAACCAAGTCCTCTATTACATGAAATGTTCCTCCTTTTATATCGAGCATACCGGAGCTTTTTGGTGTAGCGCACCGGTATTACTTGCTGTAGTTCACTCCGCTGTGAAGTTGAACTTTTTGTGTTCTACTGTGTACTGCTTGTGTCTTTCGTGTTTGCTTGTTTTCCTCTTCCCCGCGACTTTGAGTATTTACTACGCGTAGTGTTTTTTATTTCGTGTGTGTTTTTTTTCTCTTTAATTTATATTTTATTGTTTAAAATAAAGTATATTAATAATTCAAAACAAGGTATGAAATATACATATATATTTTGTGAATTTAATATTATTCGAATCTAAATATGACAAAAAAAAGAAATAATCAAAAAAAATAGTGTTGGTGTGCTTAGTTATTGTCGTAGTTTGTTTTGTTTACGTGTATAAAAAATAAAATTGTACAAACATGAGTGTTAAATTGTTTTGTGTATTATTTTATTTATATATATTCTAAATAGATATTTGTTTAATAATTAAACGTGTTTTCGGTAATAATTGTTCAGTGTTGTTGTGTTTAGAATTTCTTTACAAGTTTTTGTTTTCATTCATAAAATTTGTAACAAACAAATTAAATTTTTTTCGTATATTTTTAGATTCTGCACATGTATCGATGCCCGCGGCACGTTGGAATCGGGGATCGCAGGTAATGTCCATGATATTTTAGATAAACATTTTAATTCAATTTCATATTTTTTTAGATAACTCCGCTTCAATTTTCTTCATGTGAGTTATTTTCTCTATATGGTGTGTAGCGGTGGTAGTTAGTTTACGAACAGACTTTATTTTTTTCTTCTTCTAGATAATATGTAGCTCAAAAATTTATTGTAAAAATTTATGTCGTTACAACTGTAATACACATCATAATTGTCTATTGTACAGCTTCGACACCACACCGTCGGAAACTGACATCACGTCGGGGACACCAATTCAACAAATGGCTGCTCATTTTGTTAGTAAATATGAAAACAAATCTCTATGACCAAAAGCAAACTTTATTCAAATTTATTAAGAATGAAATCGGAAACGTTCTTTTTTATAAAAATTAAAAAACTGATTAAATGAAAACAATCGTTTTTGTTTCGCGAAAAAAGATTTATTTAAATGAAGAATGTACGATTGATACTAGATTCTTATTTTTTAGTTTTTTAGCGAGTCGCAACTGACATAGCAGTTGCTGTAGGTAGTTGAAGTCGCATACTCCCTCTATTACATTTAAATTGACAGATAAGTGCTCCAGCTATAGTGAGACTGTTAGGCAAAGAAGTCTGAGTTAAAGATCAGATGATAAAGGTACAAGCATGCTATATTCATTCTTTGCAAGATTTGTAAAAATGAAACTGAAGGTACAGTACAGTTGTTTCAGCGTACAGACGAAATACGATAGTCCGAGGTGGTAGATTAGTACAAGTAGTATCAACCCACCTTACCGTAACCCGCCAAGGCGATGAAGACGAATCGATTTCAAGACGAAACGGCCCATACTTTGCGAAACAATATCAACTATAAACCATCAACAAGTGCTAAAAGCGCATACAGGAATGTAGCGAGGATGAGCTGCAGGTGGAGTTCATTGACTACATAACTGGCAATGGAAAAAAGGTCCTGGAGATATTGGGTTAAATTGAGCACAGGCTAGCTGAAATAGTGATGGAAAAGCTATTAGCAGATCTAGATGCACCCACACCAGGATTTGATGCACCAGAAGTGGTACGCGGCTACAGGGTCTTCAAGTACAATGAACAATTGTCTAAGGAATTTTTCGGTACATGTATTGTTAAGGGAAGTGATGCGTGGGAAGGTTTAAGGCCTAAGCTTATCTCAGTCAATGAAATTCTAAAACGACCAAGGGTTCGCATTTGGCCACTAATAATGTAAACGAAGCTCAGGAAAGTTCTTCAAATACTGCAGCGGCAAAACAAAAATATTCCGGTGTACAACAGGATAGTCATGCCAAGCCTCCATAAAAACGGCATCACGTTTCGGCTAGTGAACAACCGTGAATCCATGAAGCCACTAGAAACAATAAAGTACAAGCTGAGATGGCGTGCGACACAACAAAATCAAAATCTTTCGTCCCACATAAAACGATAAAGAGAGCAACGAGTTAGAGAATGCTAAGAAGTTTCTCGATGATATGAAACTTCAAGAAGAAACTTCTGACACATTGTAAGTCTGCTCGAATACTGAAAGTATTACAAATCAACCATCAGTACTTGAAAATTGCCTCGGAAAATCTGACCGTTTTTCTAGTCAAAACGTTAACTCAGAAAAAACTAAAGTGTTACAACACCGGCTTTCAGTTTGCCTTCACTAAATAGACAACAGCTAAAAGTTCAGAAAAGCCAAATACCCGAGAATTTTTCTGGATAGTAAATATAATGTCGGCCTACGGCTCAAGAAGGCCAGCATAGTTTTCTGTATATGCAAAAGTTTCTTTTGAATGAAATGAGGAATTCATCCCATTATTAAACATTGGATATACACGGACATTCTACGTTCAATGATGTCGTAGATTGTTGGCCAACTCTAAATAAGAGCTACCTATAACTTTCAAATGTTATAGCTCCGCTATAACATGTAGTAATGCTATATCTGCTACCGATTTATCTTTATGCAAGAAACATCGTTTGCAACAGCACTGTCAGACTGAAACCGACAAGAGTTTTGGGCATTTCTATTGTCAATATTCTAAGATAGTTTTTAGCAAACTACGATGTATCAAGTTTTACAGATGACTCTAAAATAGACTGCGACATAAGAGTAAAAATTTTCGCGCCACTGGTGATACAAACTATCATTTAGGTTACCTAGTGAGGCCACCACTTTTCAGACCAAAGCCTTAGCGATTAGAGAGGCATGTGAGCTAATTGCAGATGTAGTGTTGCCATTTTAATTAACAGTCAAGTGCAATTTAAATTTAAATTTAATTTTAAAATTCCAATACTTTATCATAAAATTTAAACTAGTTGAAGAATGAAGACGCAATTAACGAGTTAAACCGGCCAGTTGACATTACTCTCATCTAGGTTCCTGAACATGGGATGAAATGGAATGATTGGATGGAATGAAAAGGCAGACGTTTTGTTAGTTTTAAATAACAAAAGATGAATATTGGTGCATAAAGTATAAAAATGGAGACTGCTTGTTCCTCAACCAAAGAAGTTAATAAATCGCAACCCATTTCCTAAAAATATCATATGATTTCAAATATATTTCCATTTATATAATTAAAATTAGAGAGAACACACATGCTATGTAACTGCAGTCTCAAAGCTTTATAAGTTTGTGTTGTTTATTTATTAACAATGTCGGAGTTGTTACTGCGCAATATTTGAAGTAAATTGGGCGAAAACTCCGTTAAGTGTAGATGAGTTGATGCGGTACCGTTGCAAATACTCTTGTTAATTTGGGATATTTTTTCATAATCAGAATTCCTTATTCTAATCTGTTCAAGACCTGCAGCCTGTAGTTTTACAATAGCATGTAATAATGTGGAAAAATTACATCTTGTAAAGTTTATTTTAGGTGCATGAGAACCCTTAATATCGATAACCATGATTTGACTGCCAAGTATGTAAAACAGTGTTGCCATCACTAAAGTTTAGCAATTCATCATAAATCGTTTAACGCTATAACAAAACTTCTAAATTGTGAAAATTTACTTTAAAAAAAAAAAATAAATCTGTTCGCTAAGTTCATAGAGCATTTCGATTACTTTACGGTCAACATAATGGCTACGTCAATAAACAAAATTGCCGTTTATGAAGCGAAGACAGTCCTCAAGTCGTTAGCAAATCACTATTACATCCATTAAAATTAAATGTTTAGTGCACTTTACACGCTGGTGGCATCCTCGATCCTTATTTCTTTTGAAATGGGGTAGAAGGTACCAATGCAGTGGTACCAACTGAAGCTGCAAAATTCAGAAATCCAGACGGAAGACTGGAAGTCGAGGAACCGTAAAAACACAGCCAATTATACCTCTTTGTCATCAATAAAGAATACTTGCTAGTCATTAAGGCAAACGACTGCAAGCTCCGTTATGGCATCCGGAAGATCAAAATTGAAATGTGGTGTCGGCCTTCTTACGCGAAAAATTTAGGCGACCAAGATTCAACAAAAAGCTCTCTACGCTCCATAAGAATGTTCGTACATAGCTTTCAACGAAAGCTATTTACCTTAGTCGCCATCTTAGATATAAAAAGGCTTTTAATAACGTCAGTGTGGAGGCCATTTACGAGGCTCTCACCGGCCTGCATTCCTCGATAGATCGCATCAATGCTTGGGTACAAAATCATTAATGCAGAGATGGGCAATTTAACCATCAAGAAATGCGCTAAGAGAGGTACACCATAAGAAGGAGTGATATCTCCTTTATTATGGATTTTCACAATGAATTCACTGCTTCTAAAGGTTAAACAGGGTGGAGTCGAGGCAGTAGCGTATGTGAATGATGTTGTCCAATTATTAACAGGTATTTTTCCATCATTTTTGAGTAACATCATAAACAGTGCTCTTCAGAATCTTAGTATATGGGCCTAAGTGTGATATGGTCGTAAACGCCTCTAATACAAAACTGTTACTGTTTGCCAACAAATATAAAATTCCAAATTTTCCACTATCAAGATAAAATGGCCAAGGACTAAATCTTTCGCACAACGTTAAGTATCTCGGAGTAATTCTTGACATTAAGCTTAACTGGAAGGCTTATGTGGCTTTCATGCTTGCACAAGCAAGTATGGTAAGGGCTAGAAATTGCAGCCCATAGTGAATGTTTGGCTTTATACAAACGGTGTTCGGCCGGATGTCTGGTGTAGTGGCCTTTTCTAAACAGTATATTGTTCAAAGGCTAACCAGATTGCAAAGTTCTGCTTCTGTAGGCGCAACGGGGGCTCTGAGATCATGCTCTGAGCAGGGAGCTAGGCTTTGCCTACCCTGTGGTGTCTTCTGTAATGCTTGGCTACCAGCTTTCGAAGAAAGGACACCAGAACACCTGCTATGTCTATGTCCAGGCCTTTTCAGAACTAGGCCTAAGTTTCTGAGGGCCCCTTCTTCAACATACTCGGTCATATCTCTAGCATTAGCATTGGCCAGATTCTTTACTTTATAAATACCTAGTTATAGGCATTTAAATGTCTAGTTTCTACCTTTATCTTCTCTTTACTACCCATAATTACTAGGATTTGTGGATTCAAAACGACTTTCTAAGCTAATTGAGGAGGATTTGGCCCATCCTCCACCACAACTGGCTTACTAACTAAACCGTTTAAAACATATGTAGTAACATTGTTTGATATTTTTTTTTGTTAGAAGTAACCAATCAATGAATAATATATAAAGTATTCCCTACTATTCTATTTTAGTTATGGGTACAACAATATATCTTATAATTAACATTGAAGTGTCATATTTGAAATACTTATATTATTTACATTACTCTTCTCTAATGGAATTTGGGTTAACTCATTTACATAAAGTTATTGCTCGTCAGTCGGTTTTTCTTTTCGTTACTGCAACACTCCAATTGCAGACGCTCCGCTTTTATATAAATTTAAGTCTAAAATTTTAAGAAATAAATTTAAATAAGTGCGCGCAAAGATTAAATAATAAACATACTTTCTAGTTATCGCGATCTGCGACAGCAGAAGGGTGGTTTATATATTTAATCACAAAATCTATTTCCGAATTTTAATAAAAAACAAATTTAACAAAAACATTATTTTAATGTACCAAAATTGTGTTTTGTTACTAATATGTACGAAACAGCTGATAGAGACAGCATTTGTTTATTTTTTTTTAACGAAAGTAAGAATTTTTAAAGATGGCGTTGCCACAGTGTATATTTCAAATTCTTTTTAAAAAGTTTATAACCTATATATTATTACAATCAGTGATCATCAAACTGTAATTACATTACAAAAAATCAATATTTTATGAACAATTGTAATAGTATTATACAACGACATTCACTATAAAGTAAATTTTATTTTCCTTAAAATATGTATATGCATAAATAAAAATTTACTTTATATATAAATATTTTTTATACGAGATGAATGTTGATATGAAATAAATCGCTAGACATAAGTTATTTTATAAAAATATTAATATTTATATGAAATGAATTGCTCGACATAAGTTATTTTTATACAAAATAATTGTTTATATGAAATGAATTGACTATATTTAAGCTAGAGTTATTTTTAGAATTTATTATGAATAAAAGAAAACAATAGTTGTAAAAATTTAGTCTACGTAAAAATTATTTAAAACAAATAAACAAAGCCAACCGCGAACATACGCACAAACGACACGCAAAACAAAGCCAACCGCGAACACACGCACACACGACACGCAAAACAAAGCCAACCGCGAACACACGCACACACGACAAGCGAAACGAAGCTAACAGCGAACACACGCACGCACTACAAGCAAAACAAAGCTGACAGCAAATTATACTTGTGCGGTTGTGCGTGCATTTAAGCAAAGCAAAGTGTCGTATATAAATAGCGGAGATTTTGTATGAAAGATCACTTAGCACCGGCACACCGAAACGAGTAGTACTCTACTCCAGCGCTAAGTCTTTCTTTTTTGAGAAGCCCATGGTGTTTTGACGCTAAGGCTTAATAAATCAGTAGAAGTAGATTTTATAAACGCCATTGATGTTTTGACGTCTTTGGCTAGAACTAATTGCGTAGCTTTGAAAAAAACCCTTTGATGTTTTGACGTCTTTGGGTAAAAATTATTGAGTAGATTTATAAACGCCATTGATGTTTTGACGTCTTTGGCTAAAACTAATTGCGTAGATTTGGAAGAACCCTTTGATGTTCTGACGTCTTTGGGCAAAAATTATCGAGTAGAGTCAAGCTTAAAATAAATTATCGAGTAGAGTCAAGCTTAAAATAAATTATCGAGTAGAGTCAAGATTAAAATAAATTATTAAAGAAATCTTTTTAATAAATAAAGTTTTTGTTTAAAATAATAAACGGTCTTTTTAACTTTCCTTGGTTTACCAGCTTCGAACTGGTCAATAGAACAAATTTATTGCAACGACCCGGACCACGACTGAGTAATACCTCAGCAAATTTAAAACGACAAATCCGTGTCGTTACATCACTAATTAGTGAAAATGGCCTAAATGGCTATATAACGTTAAATGCAGAAGACATTAAAATAAAAGACCAACCTACAAACAAAACTATAGGTAAGTCGACAACTGAAATAAATATAAGGAAAACACCTAGTGAAATTTGTAATGAACTTTTTTAACAGCCGAGGTTTCGCTCGCCGGATCCCAGAGTCGTCACAAGAATATTTCTTTATAACCCTGAATCTTTTCGTATAATAATTTTAAGACCGGTTAATTTTATTTTAAATTCTTTATTATTTTTTTTTATGATATGTAAATAGTCTGTGTCGTTATTGTGTTGGGTTGGTTTTTGCTTGTTTTTCATACCTCGGTTTTAATGAAATTAACTGTTTTAAAAACTGCGTCGTTCAATTGTTTCAAGACGCTTCCTGTATTTTTGAATACTAGTGGTGATTGGGTTTCGAGTAGTGTACTCTATTGGACAGTTGCTGATCCGCTGTTTGATATTCATGTTGCTACGTCGTTTTATAGTGTTCAACTAAATCCTCGTATAATTGTTTCCGCGTTTTATAGGAATTTCTATTATGTAGATCCCGTTAACCCTTGCTGCGGCACATTTGGCATTTCGAAATGTTCGTGGTAATAAATTTTTAGTTCGCTAATATGAACTCTACTCTCTTTCTGTGTTTGCATATGCTTGAGTTTGATAATGACTGGCGATATAAAATTAACCACCTGATAAGGTCCTGAGAACTAAGACGCCAGTTTTTCAGCAAAATGAGCCTGAGCGTTGGATAGAGGATGCGTTTTAGCTAAAACCATATCGCCAATCTATGGTTTCCATGCCCTATATCGTATATTATAATGCTTGGCTTGGTCTTGGGAAGCTGACTGTAGGTTAAGTTTCACAATTTGTTGTATTTCTTGCATTTCGTGTGGCTTAGTTTCAGGAGGTATCGGTGCGTAGTTTGTTCCAAGTGTGGCTTCATCGAAAAGTGCACTTGAGACCCTGGGGGTTCTTCCGTGTATAATATAAGCTGGACTGTAACCCGTACATGTGGATACACTGGAATTGAGTGCTAACATTATTTCAGGTAGATGCTCGTCCCATTTACGCTGTTCCTGTTCTGACACTTGTGCGATATTGTTTTTAACGTTCGATTGGTGCGTTCAACCGGATTCTCTTGGGGAGTGTATGGTGCTGTAAATTGGTGACGAATTCCAAGATCTTCCAGAAATTGCTTCAATGCTCTACTATTAAACTGTGATCCACTGTCTGTGAGTAGAACCTTTGGGACTCCAACTCTAGCTATTATATTTTCCCGTAATGCCTTCTTCACTCCATTTGTTGTAGCAGATTTGAAGGGGATAACTTCGCTGCCGTGTTTCCTTTGTATGATCGAAGTAGTGCTCCAATGAAATCAGCACAGAGTACTGCCCATGGTTCATTTGGTATTTCCGTTAACATTTTCCCAATTTTTGTTGACTTACTTTATACCGCCCCTTACTAGGTAGTCACCTTGTCGTGGTGTAGGGGCTTATTGTGGACTGAAGCATGTCATATGAAAGTCATGACATGATGACTTTTCATGTGGCATGATTCAGCACACAAACTAAGAACTGCCGCCAACGCACAGGTTGAAAGTAGGTATCTACGATTCCTGATTAGTCGTTGAGGCTAGCTAGTGGACTTTAATGGATACTTGCTAATTAGTCAATCCTTTTAGGAAAGTGCGGCTATCTATCAGACCAATGACTCGCCTTCAGTAGGGTCATGTGTCTGCTGTTTGTGGGTCACCGATAGGCGGGCGGGGGAGAAGAAAAGCTCCCTAGGGTCAGTTCATATTCCAGGTTCTCAAGGCTAGGTCTTGATAGCCTGGTGTATGAACAAACCTATTGCCCCAAACTAACCCCCTAAACTCACAGTGGAACAGCTATGCTGGTGAACTTGCTTGACAGGGTAGAGTCAAGCTTAATAGCGAACTCCATACCAGACCTGGCAAACCTACGGTTTCAATTTGTCCTTCCCATGGGGGCACTCATGGGTAACCAACCTGCATGGTTTAGTAAAACTTGTTTTTTTTATGGATTTAAATACACTCAAGTCTATAGACTGCAATCCTTTAAATGTGCAACATATGGCTTTACAAAGCCAAAACTCATCACTGGCCGAGGGGATACATGGTACCCTCGTCAGTGAACAAATGGACCACGACTAGTTCGACTTGTTGGAGGGGGCACCTGGTCCTCTACCCGACAATCCGGAGGAGATGGACATTCCACTTAGTCAGGAGTTGGCTGGAATGTCCATTTCCTCGGAACAGGAGAGCCTGGTCCAACCAAAAAGACTCAAACAAGAGTGAATCTATCCTGCGCTGGACAAAAAAGGTTGAAGGCTTTACTTGCCAAGGGCATCCCGCTGGAAACAGCAAGGTCCTTGGCAGTAAAATCGGCTACCGCGACTAACAAAGGACAGGCAACACCAAAACGATCCCGATCGGACAGCTCTACACCAACATCAAGCTCCAAACCGACAAAGCGGATTGCATTACAGGGCAAAAAAGTTGATAACAAATCAACAGTGCCTGCAACTGCTTTATCGATTTTCAGCAGGATGAAGGAAGTACAGACCTCACACGGGGGCAAACCTGTTCCCAGTAATGAGGTGGCAACGGTATCTGTGGGGCAGGCTGAGCAGAGCGCTTCTTCCGAAGACATATGTTCAAAGTCTAGTCTAGCAGAAACTGTTCGCTCTAAGAAGATCAGTATACCACCGCACAATTTCCCATAGGGCATTTGGTCCAATGAGGAAATTGGTATGGTGCAAAAATGCATCCTCGACAAGATGTACGAAACTTGTCAGGCTCCTGGGGTAAAGCCTCTCTTCACCGGTTACAGTCTTAAGCCCGAATGGTTTACCATTAACTGTCTGGACGACGAGACTGTAACTTGGTCTAAGGAGACAATCCCACCCTTGAAGCCGTGGGAAGGAGCCCAGCTTAAGATAGTGGACGAGGCAGAAGTGCCAAAGTCTGCTCAGCTTCCAGTCTCACCGTCCTGGCAAAGTGACCGAATTTTGGGACAAATTGAGTGCCAAAATTCGGGCATGCGTGTAAGGGACTGGCGGGTGCTCCACAGGCTTCATAAGCACGATCTCGTCGAGATGGCGATTGCTCTGGACCCTTTATCGTCCGAAATGGTTGGAAAGCTGGGGAATAAAGCCTTTTATGGACTTAGTAGTGCCGTGCTGAGACCTAGACACAAAGGAAACAGAGCAAAGGAAATGGTTGACGATGAAAAACCATCAACATCTGCGGCTCGTGCTTAGTCAAGCAATCAAAAGCCGAAAACGGGTCTCAACTTCGGGAGACCATCATTGAGAGGGGGCAGAATCCGTGCCCAGGGCAGAAAACCTTCTTCTCTCTCTGGTCTCTCTGGTCTACTCTCTCGGACTCAATGACTCAATGCCTTGGTGGAAGAACACTGTCTGCATTTTGTGGCCATCCAAGAACCATGGGCCACAAATGGGTGCATAAGCGGTCTACAGATAAAAACGTGTAAGTTATTCTATGATAGTGTGGTGCATTAACAATTGGTTGAAGGGTAGCAACTCTGGCCGAGTGAGAGAAAAGTAAACGAAGCAAGTTAACAATTGACATTTAAAAGTAAGTTGTTAATTAGAAATTTTTTTAATGAAAATAAATAAATGGTTACTCAAACAGTTCAAGAAGTAATATACATTTTTGTTAAGTAACACGCTATAAATTGGTGACAGCCGACGTATGAAATTACAAAATTTACACAAATTTACGTTACAAGTGAAAAGATGGCGATGGATAACAACGGCACGAGCCCATCATCAAACGCTACTCTAACAGTTTGCAATAGTACTACTCTGAACGATAGTAATCATATGGTAAATCGAGTAGCCGTCAAGGTTCCGCCATTCTGGTCTGACCACGCGAAGATATGGCTTGCTTAAGTTGAAGCGCAATTTGGTGTTGCTGGAATTACTAGTGACACTTCAAAATTTACAACGTTGTAGCAGCCATGTCAAATGTCCTGGTTCAAATATCTGATGCCGTATTGAACCCACCACCTGAAGGTAAATATAGTAATTTGAAAAAGTGCATTCTAGAGCGCTACTGTGAAAGTGAAACTAAGAAAACGCAAAAACTACTCGCAGAAGTCGATTTAGGGGACAAACGACCAACGCAACTTTTAAATGAATTGAGCGTGCTTGCTAAAGACAACGTTACTCGTGAATTTTTGAAAACCTTATGGTTACAACGTTTACCAGCACAAATTAGAGCAATCTTAATGGCGTCTGATGCCGATTTAAACGAATTAGTTAAATTAGCAGACAAAATAATGAAGGTAGGCGAATTTAAACATGTAGCGGCTGTGGCGACATCACAAGTGTCACAAGTATCTAATATTGACAAACGAATAGAGTGCCTCGAGCAGCAAATGAATAGACTTTGCATGAAAGACAACAACTACTGGCGCCGTTCACGATCTTCTTCTGCTAAGCGTCAGAGTTCCAGTCGTCATCAGAAGGCGTTTACTTAAACTGAGGAACAGTTTTGTTGGTGTCATCAAAAGTACGGCGAAAAAGCACGTAAATGTTGCGAACCATGCACTTTTACCAGCAAAACACAAAAAAAACTAAATGCTTCTTTCGGTCCAGCGAGCGGGCCAAAAGTTAGCCATTTTATAGCTCGCCTTTTAAGAGCCGATAATAACTCGAAACAGCATTTTTTAATAGATACCGGCGCAGACGTTTCCGTTCTAGCAGCTCGTCGCTTTGCTAAACAAAAAATGACGAAAACGACGAAGACAACACAACTGTTTGCAGCCAACGGTAGTCCTATACGGACATATGGCGAAAAACGTTTAAAAGTATCCTTGAATTTAAGATGAAATTTTATTTCGACATTTATAGTAGCGGACGTTAACAGTGCCATCATTGGATCTGATTTTTTAAAACACTTCGGTCTTTTAGTTGATGCAAAAGGTAGTAAACTTATTGATCGAAAAACGTTACTTGAGGTAAATGGCATTGCAACACAATCTAATGGGGTTCAAGTACGAGTACATTCTGCCCAGGGACGCTACGCTCAGTTACAACACGAATTTAAGGACTTAGCGATAATTAATGCGAATAAGCAGCCAATTACCACCAAAGTGACACACCATATTACTACGAAAAGTCCTCCAACATACGCTCGTGCTCATCGGATAACCAGAGAGAAGCTAATTGCAGCAAAAAAGGAATTTGAATTTTTAATGGAAAAGGGTATTTGCAGACCTTCTGAAAGTAACTACACTTAGTGAAGAAATCAAACGGTGAATGGCGTCCTTGTGGAGACTATCGTGCATTAAATAATATAACGGTGCTAGATAGGTACCCAATACCGTATTTACATGATGTTACCAACATTTATATGAAAAAACGATTTTTTCAACAATCGATTTACAGCGGGCTTATCATCAAATACCGATCGAAATTTGCGATAAACCCAAAACTGCCATTATAACTCCTTTTTGGCTTTATGAATTCCAATATATGACATTTGGTTCAAGAAATACCGCACAAACTTTTCAACGCCAAATAAACGAGGTTCTAAAAGGCCTCGATTTCATATTTGCATATATAGATGACATATACATAGCATCGAATTCAGAGGAGGAACATGAAAAGCATCTACGAATTATACTGGAACTCCTTCGTCTAGGAAACTTGGCTGTAAACTTTGGAAAATTACAATTTGGTAAGCATGAACAAATTTTTTTAGGGCATAACATCAGCACACAAGCCACCCCCAAAAAAAAATGAACGCTGTACGTAATTTGCCAAAACCTAACACAACTAAACAGCTTAAAAAATGTTTGGGAATGATAAATTTCTATCGCTTATTCATTCCCAAAGCGACGAAAAATCAACAAATATTACAACAATTAATATTTGGTAACAAAAAGAACGACAACAGGCTTCTTAGGTGGACGACCGGATCTGAAAATGCGTTCGAAGAATGCAAGAGCGAACTTGCAAATGCCACGCTATTGAATTTCAAGGCTCCAAATACGAAACTTATAGTCACCACGGATACATCGGACGAGGCAGTCGGTGCAGTCTTGCAACAGGTTGTAAAAAACCAAGTACAACCTCTCGGTTTTTCTTCGAAAAAAGTCACGTCTCCTCAAAAAAATTACAGCGCCTACGATCGTGAGTTAACAGCAATATATCAGGCAATAAAGCATTTCAAATATGCTCTTGAAGGCAGAGAATTCGTAATTCTTACTAACCATAAGCCAATCATTTTCGCTTTTAAGCAGAAAACTGAAAACGCATCGCCTAGAAGAGTGCCATAACAGTTTACAATAAGGAATTGAGAAAATCGAAGAGGGAATCATGGAGGAAGCACTGCGATGAGATTGAAACACTTTCGGCGGCTGCGAACACTAAAGAAGGCTGGCGGAAGCTTTACGGAAAGTCTGGAGGCAACGGGACAGCTTTTGCTGGACATTCATTTTCCAGGCTGTGCCATTCATACTGAGACTACGGAAACCATCGAGCATACTCGTTTCTTGTTGGTTACACGTAGAGATCTTTCACTAGCTCATAAAATCTTCACAGTCAATAAAACTAAATGGGCCATTACCACTTTCAGACCGTTGAAATCACCTGGTATCGACAATATACAACCGTGTCTTCTTCAGAAAGGCGTTGATATATTATCACAGGTATTAACAAACGTATTTAGAATAAGTCTAGAGCTAGGCGTGATACCTAAATATTGTACAAAGGCTAGGGTAGCTTTCATACCTAGAAAGCCTAGAATCATAAGATTCTAGATCAATACATCAGGGAAGTCTACATCAAAGCTTCACTTTTACATATTGAACAGTATGCTTATCAGTCGGGCAAATCGACCGAGACCGCTACACACAGTCTAATAAGTAAAATCGAGAAGGACTTAGACGGTAAGGAAATAGCTCTCTGCACATCGGTTGACATTACAGGAGCTTTTGATAATGCAACATTCAGATCAATTGAGAAAGGAATGGTCAGGAAAGGAATACACAGACTGATCATAACATGGATTCTCAATATGCTGAAAAATAGGACGATAATCTTTGAAATGGGGGTGAAGAGATTAACGTCAAGTCAACCAAAGGATGCCTTCAAGGAGGCGTTCTATCACCGCTCCTATGGCTTTTGGTCATTGACGAACTCCTACAGGTTCTTAGTGACCTCGGTTATGAAGTTTAGGGCTTTGTAGATGATCTGGTTATCCTGGTTAGAGGCAAATCTGATTCCACCATATCCGATCGTATACAACTAGCTCTTGACATCACTCAAGATTGGTGTCAACAGAAAGGACTCTCGATTAATCCAGATAAAACAAACGTAGTACCCTTCACCAAAAGAAGGAAGATGAGCCTAGGAACCCTAAAGTTAGGGGCAGTGACGACGCGTGCCCTATCTGGAAGGGTGTGCGGCCCTTCTTTAATGTTGTTTTTACATGTACCAATTATATTAAAATATATGAGATCTTTTATTAATAATAACTATATTATATAAGGCAATAATATAGTCGCAATATTATATTAACAATTCATTAACAAAAGAACATATTAAACAAATTAAATTAATAATTTATATATAAATTTAATATGGAAGAAACAAAACTTTTTACATAATTCTCGTAACATCAAACCAACTTTTTTCAAACAAAAGAGTTTTAACTCAGAACCATACATGTTTATCCAGTGATCAAACAAAATCAAACCCACTTGCAACGTACAAGTGTGCGCACAAGTACTCCGCACAGTAAGAACAGAAATTTGTGGGTGCTACTGTTAAAAGGGGAGAGACGAAATGTGATAGAAATGTATGCTGAGATGAGCTGCAAACTTCAGCCGCTCACGCAACCACTTTGGCAAATCATTATGTTGGATTCGTTGATATTCGAATACAACAAAAATTCACTCTCATACAATTCCCACTATATAAATCTCTATCTCTGATATTACGAATGGGAGCACACGCACATTATTTTGTTCATATGCAACGTATGAATGTGCTGCCAACTTCTTTGCACACAAAGGGGAGAGACGAAATAAAATAGAAATGTTCTGTGATTTGAGCTGCAAATATATGAGCACAACTAACAAGTATAGCAGCTAACAGAAGCAAATTGATTGAGTTTTCATAGACAATTATATTTAATTGTTTTTGCTAAAACTTTAAAAAAATATATATGGAAATGTAATAAATAATAATAATTCTTGATGTGAAGATACTTAATAAATTTATATTTCAATGTTATTTGACATTTTGGAAATTATGTTAGGGTGTTCACCGCACACCTCCGCACCTTAGAGCAATCGTCACTGGTTAGGGGACACTGACTTAATACTATCAGAGGAAATTAAATATCTAGGACTAATTCTTAATAAATTACCTACTTGGAAAACCCATTTATCATATATAACTGGCAAAGTCCTAAGAGCAACTCATGCGAGCCAAAGACTAAAAACATGAAAAAACAAGGAGTCTGCGACCAAAAATGATGGCTTAGACGTATAACACCGTAATAGTACCAATCACCAGTTTCCTTAGCATGGTGTCTAAAGGTAAATCAGACGAAGGCTAAGAGGACTCTCAATAAGATTCATCAAACACCCTGTCTAAGCGTAACGGCAATATCAACGTGGTCCACATAAGCCCTAGCAATGCTTACTGGACTCACTCCATTACACATCACAGTTAAAAGGACTGGGACCAGTGCCGCACTAAGGCTTCCTTAATTATGTAATCTTAAAGAGGGCAATCTGACAGGACACGCAAAGATTCTAGATGAAGTCTGGAAATCTCTGTGCCTTAAGATCTTTGATGAAATGAATAGAAGATTAGCTTTCTCCAGGAAATTTGAAGTGGTCATCAGTGACCGATCAATTTGAAGAAACAATGAAATTATCTTAAAACAGGGTGTCAATTATGGTATACTGATGGGTCCAAAGTGGAAGATGGTAGTGCAGAAGCAGGAATTATGGGACCGTAGTTACGAAAAGCAATCGCAATGGGAAAACTGCTTCCATTTTTCAGGCAGAAAAAAAAGAATGCCTAGTAGGTGCACCCGAGGTACCAAAAAATGCAAAATCCTTATTCCATAGCATATATTACTCTTATGTGAATACTGTAACATAAAATTTATAGCTTGTGGTGTCCACCCAAGTATAAAGAATGTGTGTTCGACTAAATTCATTCGTTTCGTAAATACAACCTTGAGTCACTTTTATCGATATTTCAGTACGAAAGAGTGTAGACAAGAAACAGAAACAGCTGTCACTCCACCGCCATTGATGACAGTGAATTTGCGAGTTGAGAAGTATGAAAAAGCAAGCGGAGTAGAAAAATTTTGATTGAGAAAAAAAATAAATTGTCTATTGTAACGACAAGTTCTAAAAACTTTTGTATTTAACGTTCTTACCATGATTGATGAATCATAGTAATTACAACAATAATTAATTAAAATTAAATAGTAAAAATAAATTGTCTATTGTAACGACAAATTGGTGACCCCGACGTGATTCCGGGAATTAAAACCACATTTGGTGACGCCGGAATTAAAACAACAATTTGTAAAAAGCTAAGTAGCAGCCACAGAGTCTCGCAACGCAAATTCTTTAACAAGCAGAAATATCATGAACGAAGACGAAGCAGTCAACGCAACAACCAGCACGACAGTACAGCATGGTACAACACCGGCAGAAATTTGCCGCATAGGTGTCAAGCCGCCGGTATTTTGCAAACGCGACCCCGACTTATACTTCCTGCAGATGGAGGCGCAATTTCGCAACGCACGCATTACACAAGACCAGACGAAATACGACTACGTGATTGGTTCGTTGGACGGGTCTACACTAAGAAACGTTGCGGATATTGTGAGATCACCTCCATCGCAAAACAAATACGACGCAATAAGGAATCGCCTGATACAAGACTTTGCTGACTCTGAAAATAAAAAGCTACGCAGACTCATACTCGAGTGCGAACTTCATGACAACAAGCCATCGCAATTACTTCGCACTATGCGCGACCTAGCAGCTGGAGCCATGAATGACGGCGCACTGAAACAATTCTGGCTAGATCGTTTGCCCGTTGCAGTGCGAGCTGTTGTGTCCATCGCTGACGGTGATCTTGACAAATGCGCACTTCAAGCTGATAAAATGATGGAGATGGGGAGTTATGGTTCTGTAGCCACTGTAGATGGTGCAAAAAATTCTCAATCAACACAGTCATCATCAATTGAAGAAATGCAAACCATAAAAAACGCCGTTTTACAACTGAGCAAAGATGTAGCCGAAATAAAACAGCGACAATACTCAAATAGAAGACCTCGATTCCGAACTCCAGATCGTGATCCAGTCCAGCACATCCGCACACGTTCTGCAAATCAGGTTAGTAAGCAACCTCTTTGTTTCTACCATTACAGGTTTGGTGCCAATGCAATCAAATGTACCAAACCTTGCAAATACAAGGCACCGGAAAACTAAAAACAGCTTTGTCAGAGACGGTAGATGAAGCTAGTGGTTATAAGTCAAGCCGTCTGTTTATTGTTGACAAAAAGACTCAACACAAATTTTTGGTGGATACGGGCGCAGATTTCTCGGTTTTTCCGATAACCGCAATCGCTAATCCTAAACCCAAACCCACAACAAGTACACTGTTTGCAGCGAACGGATCACACATTAAAACGTATGGTTCAAAACTTCTGACACTCAATCTTGGGCTGAGGAAAAGTTTCGCCTGGTATTTCACCATCGCTGACGTGTCAAAGCCAATACTAGGAGCCGACTTCCTCAAAAACTTCAACTTATTGGTCGACGTCGCTAACAAGCGAATTATCGACAATCAAACGAAGTTACAGACGTTGTGCATAGCTGAAATTGTAGCCTACTCTCCAGTTTCTTCAGTCAACAGCGACAACAAGTATCAGAAACTCCTGGCCAAATACAAGGATCTGACTTCACCACTGACATTTAATTCGTTGGACACAACAAAAACAACGGTTCAACATCACATTTACACTAGCGGACGTCCTGTTTTTTCACGCGCTCGGCGGCTGAACCCAAGTATGTTACAGATAGCTCGTCAAGAATTCGAGTACATGTTAAGTCATGGAATTTGCACCCACTCGAAGAGTGATTGGGCTAGCCCGTTGAATATGGTTTCTAAAAAGAACGGCACGTGGCAACCATGTGGGGATTATCGACGACTCAACTCACAAACGTTACCAGACCGATATCCTATCCCACACATCCAAGACTTCGCACAAACATTCAACGGCAAGTCAATATACACTACGATAGACATCGAAAAAGCGTATTTCAACATACCGATAGCTGCTGAAGACAAAAAAAAGACAGCGATCATCACACCATTTGGTCTTTTTGAATTCAACGTGATGACATTTGGATTATGCAATGCCGCGCAGACATTCCAACGCTATATGGACCAAGTTCTTTTAGGTCTAGACTTCGTCGTCTGCTACATTGACGATATTTGTATCGCGTCCAGCAGTGAAGAAGAACACTACCAACATGTCACAACGGTATTCCAACGCCTCCAGCAGCATGGGTTAAAAATTAATGTAAGTAAATGTGTTTTCGCTAATAACGAAGTGACCTTCCTAGGACATCGTGTAAACAAAGATGGTGTTAGTCCTCCAATAGAGAAAATCAACCACATTACAAAATTCAAAAAGCCAGTACAAACATACGAACTACGTAGATTCCTGGCCATGCTGAATTTTAATCGACGATTTCTTCCCAACGCAGCGGTGATGCAAGGTCAATTGCAAGCGGTTATCAAAGGCAACAAAAAGAAGGACAAAAGTCTTATTGTCTGGACACAAGAAGCTGAGACTGCATTTGAACAATGTAAGCAAGCAATAGCCGACGCAGTAACCCTGGCACATCCACTACCAGAAGCACATTTAGTTCTAAACGTAGACGCCAGTAACTTCGCCGTTGGTGCAGCAATTCATCACGTTTGCAACGAACAAATGAAACCATTAGGATTCTACTCCAAGCGGATGACAGACGCACAGAAGCGCTATAGTACTTATGATCGTGAACTGCTTGCAATATATCAGTCGGTAAAGCATTTCAAACATATTATAGAAGGAAGACAATGTACTATTTTAACTGATCA
>NC_051847.1:103301957-103308053 GCF_002237135.1 Teleopsis dalmanni | reverse complement strand
CACCTTATAAAGAAAAACAAAGGGAATTTAAATACGCCATTAGGCGGGCCAAAAGAACAGTTTGGAAAAATTTCTGTGGTAACATAGAATCCTCCTCTGAGTCTAGCCGACTGCGCAAAATCCTCAATTCCACTCACAAGACCCATGATTGTATTCGGGCTCCAAATGGTCAATGGACCAATTCCAGTAAGGAAACTCTTGACATCCTTCTGGACTCCCACTTTCTCCGACTAGTCTCCGATACTGATTTATCAACTCAAACCAGTTCGCTCCCTCAACATAATCCCAATTCATTTCAAGTGACAAACACCCAAATCAAGTGGGCCTTCCAGACTTTTAAACCATATAAATCCACAGGTCCGGACGTCATCATTCCCGCTGACGTTCAACACGGAGAATTTGTCATCTTCCCCTGGCTTCTAAGCATATACAATAGTTGTCTCAAACTAATGTATATCCCAAGCTGCTGGAGAGTGTCTCGTTTAGTTTTCATTCCCAAAACGGAAAAAACAACTCACTGCAGTGCCAAGGATTATAGACTAATCAGTCTGTCCTCCTTTCTTCTGAAAGTACTGGAGAGGGTTCTAGATCTTTATATACGGAACACTATAAACCCGATACTCTTATCTTCATCATTGCATGCATATACTAAAGGCAAGTCTGTCGATACTGCGCTTCATGCACTCATTTCGCATCTCTCTCAGGGAATACACACTTGCGCTTTCAACAACGTTTGCCCCAATGGTATCGTATAATCCCTTTCAAAGCTAAACCTTCACGATAGTCTGTTGAAATTTGTAGCGGTTCTCCTTAAAACTAGGATTATTACATCCGACATCGGAAGTTTTCAATCCTTTAGAGCAGTCTGTCGGGAAACGCCACAGGGTGAAGTTCTCTCTCCTCTCCTATGGAACATAGCGGCCTATACTTTGTTAAAACTTTTCGAACTATTGGGATCGAGTGTTATAGTTTATGCGGAAGACATTGCTATTACTTCATCAGGCAAATACTCTCAAGTTTTATCTGATATCATTAACTCCGCGCTCATCATTGTTATTGAATTCGAATAATGTCAAAGCGAATTCGGCTTTGACATTAACCCCGTTAAGGCGGTGGTCATTCCCTTCACCAGGAAATATAAAATACCTACCCTTTTCTCTACACAGCCATTATTGAACCAATCCTCCTTCATGGGGCTGCTTTCTGGTGGCAGGCAACTGAAAAGGCGTACCACACAAATCAAATTACTGGTGCTCTACGCTTCACCCCCACTCAAGCTCTTTTTGTTCTGCTTCACTGCCTTCTTATAAAACAGCAAACCAAAATTTTTGCAAGCAGACTCAATGATCTTTCTTGCTGGTCAAGAATCGATGTAGGGCACGCGATCATACTAAACCAGGATCTGCCAACCCCCGTCTCGATTGATTACACGTGTTGTTACCCAGACCTAAACAGGGGGTTTGAATTTCCAATACCTAGTAGGGAGGATTGAACCCTAGAAAGAGTGTCCCTCTCCAAATGGCAGACATTTATACGGACAGCTCAAAAATAGGCGAACGAGTCGGCTGTGGCATATTCTCTGAAAGACTGTGTCTCAGTCTCTCGCTTCAAAAATATAAAAAACTATTCATCAACAGTGATAACACACCAGCTTAACTTCTTATTATTACACCAACTTAACGACGACTACTTTTCTCTTGCACTCAATACTCGCAGCTAGCCCTCTGCATGCAAACTCGTTTCAGTGCATACTTCACTGTTTACAATCGGCCATCCTGAATGTCGTCTGTCCCAGACGACTCACTTTCACTATCTTCATAAGTCGCCCATCTTTTCATATAATCTGCAGCTGTCGATGTTGTATTTGGACCCTCATGATCACCTACTTTCCTTACATCGTATCTTTCATTTTGCTTCACCTTCGTCACCTCATATGGACCGAGATATTTTGGACAGCACTTTTGACCAACTCCGAACTGAGTGCGTTGAATAGCTACTAGATCACCCAACCTGTATATTGTTGCCAATTTACGTCTTTTACCATATTGATTTCGGTTTTCATCTTGTATCTTAAGAATTTGTTGCTTTGCGCTGTCACGCATCTCTTTTCTTTTATGTTCAAAATCACTAATAATTGCTTCTTCAATGATGCTATTTAATTCTAAGTCCTCCGGTGTAAACATTTTAAAACCAAATAGCAGCTCAAAAGGTGTTCTCTTCGTACTCCTTGTTACTGTGGAATTAACTATTTTTTGTAACTTACTTACATGAATGTACCATTTCAGCGGGTTTGCCAGTGACATCTTAGTTAGTACTTCAATAATTACTCGGTTTATACGTTCTACTTGCCCGTTTCCTCTTGGAACTCCCGTTGTCACAGTATGGTGATGAACATGATTAGCAGCGCAGTAATCCTTGAATGCGTTAGAGGTAAATGCAGTTCCTTTATCAGTTATTATACGTCGTGGATTTCCGAATGTGTCATTTAATAATGTCAGCTTAGTAATTACGGAATCCTTCCTGCTTTCCATTTTTTTTAGAAGCAAGAATGCAGGTCACACAGTTTGCAATTATTTTCCGAAAACAGCATACTTTTTAGCTTTCGGAATATAGTACTTTTGATTTAATACCGCTACTACTTTATCCGCGCTCCAATGTCCCTTCTCATGTATTTTCAGAATTATTTCTTTATTCATTGATTTTGGTACAACTAACAAGTGTCTGCCTTCATTAAATTTATATAGAACACCGCTACTTAGTTGAAAATTTTCATACGGTTCATTTTTCAGCAAACGACTGATAATCTGGCATGACTCATCTTTTAATTGTGCTGTTCTAACCATGTGTATAATGCTGTCTTCTAATCTGTATACAGTTGGATATCTGCTTAATGCATCCACGTGTCGCATTGCGTTGCCGGATCGATGACTTTACAATCAATGACTTTATAATCAAACTCTGATATCTGCATAGCCCACGCAGCAACTCTACTGTTCTGTGCTTTCTTTGCCATTGTTAATTGAAACGCCTTGCAATCTGTAAATATTTCAAATTTTAACCCAAGTAAATAAATTCTGAACCTTTTCAACGCCTTAATTATTGCCAAAACTTCAAGGTCGTAGCTACAATAATTTTTTTCAGCAGCTTTCATTTTATAGCTTAAATAAAATAACGGGTGATAATTTAAATTGTGTCTTTGCATCAATATAGCGCCATATCCCTCCTTGCTTGCATCAGTATGTAACTGAGTTTGTAGTTTGGGGTTAAAAAGTTTTAAAACTGAGTTGTCACAGAGTTGACTCTTCAGAGCAACGAATGCATTTTCTTCAGCAGAGTCCCATTTGAACGTAACATTTTTCCTGGTTAGGTCCGTTAACGGCTTTGCTAGAATTGCATAATCTTTACGGAAAAATCCGGTTAATCCTAAAAAGCTCATAACCCCACGTAAGTCCTTTGGTTTTGGAAAATTCTTGACTGCTTTTGTTTTCTCTTCGGAGGGACGGACAGAACCATTTTCAATACTGTGTCCCAAAAACTCAATACTTTTACTTAAAAACGTACACTTATTCCACTTGATTAAAAGTCCATTTTTTTCACAAATGTTAAAAACTATTTTCAGTTTGTTCATAGCATCTTCGTCATTGTGTGCTGGAATAACTAAGTCGTCCATGTATACTAGTACTACACCTTCTCTTATGGCGTTCTGGAAAATTATGTTTATAAATCTCTGAAATGCTGAGGGAGAATTACATAAACCAAATGGTGCCTTCTTAAACTTAAATTGGCCATCGGGTGTCACGAATGATGTGTATTTCCTACTTCTTTCCTCAATGTCACAATGAAAAAATCCATTTCTCAAATCTAGTGTTGTGAAAACCTTTGCATCATAAAGTCCTTCTAAAACCTCTTCTATATTAGGTAGTGGATATCTATCGCGTATTACAACTGAATTCAATTTTCTGTAGTCTACGCAGAGTCGGTAGGTACCATCTCTTTTATGTGCCAATACTACTGGACTTGCAAAATCTGACGAACTCGATTGGATTATACCTTCTTCTAACCATTCTTTTATTTGCGCATCTACGATTTGCTTCTCCATCGGTACTAGTCTTCTTGGTTTTTGATAAATTGGTTTTTCGTTCTCGAGATTAATTCTCATTGTCACACATGATGTTTCAATTTGTTCCGGATTGTACGTAGAAATTAATGTGTTTATTTCTTCTTTTAATATTGAATTCGAAATGTGGCGTGTACTGTCTAATGTACTGGTCGCTTCCGCATATTTTACTAAATTCACCCTTGCCAATATCAGCTTTTCGTTCTGTTCATCAAATTTATAAGTTGTAAGTTTTCCGTTTTCGATTAGGATAGATGCATATTGAAGAAGATTTTTGCCCAATATGATGTCTTCATTCATCCAACTATTGGGTACCACGTCGAAGTCTAAACTGTATAGTTCACCTTCAATTTCAGTATCTAGTGTAATGAAACCTAAAGTAAACTTATTAGTACTACCGAATGTAATTATTTCTGTACCTGCTCCTTGGTAATGTTGGATTTTAAGTGATTCTTTCACCCATTGTTTTACGATGCTTATATCGCTTCCTTTATCCAATAAGGCTTTAAAACTTTTATTACGTATTTTTATATCAACTTGAACATCGGGAACTTTGATTCTTGCTACACGAACTGGAGTTTTCTTATTATCTGCGTTCGACTAGTGTACTGGACAGCTTCGCGCGATGTGCCCAAATTCATTACATTTGAAGCAACGTGAACCTTTTTCCTTGTGGGGGCACTCACGTGTAAGGTGGCTTCTCTTATCACTTTCAAATTCCTGAATTCTGCTTTTTCTTTTCCAGCTTTTATCATTTGCAGTATCATTAATAGCATTAGCATTTTTAATATTCGTTTGTGCACCTTTTTTCTTTTCTTCATATTGATCACTTTATAATTTTTCATATGCGATGAAATTAAGCTTCAAATCAGCTAAACTGCGCGACTGGTACAATATAGTTTTGTTTGATGCATCATCTGGAATACCCGCTATACTGTAGTCAATTAAATGATGTGTATTGACATCTCCTCTGGAGGCTATTTTTTTCATCTTGTACAGATATTCCAACAGAGATTCTTTACTATTTTTCTTCGTGATTTCAAGCTGCTTGTAAACATTAACGCTATCCCCCGTTTCAAACTTAGTTTCCAACACCACTTTCAAATCGTTCCAACTTGACACATTCCCTTCAGCTTCAACTGCTAATTTTGCCGCACCCATCAGTAATTGTCGACCATATAAAAATGTCTGCACCTCATTCCAACAACAAACCTTAGCAATATTCTCTATTTCCGTCAACCACTCTTTCACATTTTTATTTGATTCTCCATCAAATTTTTCTAGCGCTTCTTCGACATCTCTTAAATGCAGATTATTTTGGACTATTTTTTCAACAGCATTATTTTCGCAATTTTGCTTGCGCTCTTCGCCCGCTGCTACGTTATTTGCTATCATAGCCGTTGTTGCCGTTACTGACATTTTAGTAATAATTCCAACGTCGTTATTGGTAGAATTCTTGCTACTTTCCTCGTGGTTTTGTAAACGTTCTATCAAATCACGTTTTACCCTGTAACTGTATGATAGACCACGTTTCTTTAATAATTCTTGCAGTTGTTTTGTTGTCAAGGACGACAATTCAGCAGCAATCATGAATCTTTGATGTAGCAGACACTTCTGACACCATGTAGAAAAGTTATTTGTTAATTTATAAAATTATTTATTAATTTAATATAGAAAATTATTCATCAACACTGATAAGGTTAGTTTCACAAAGTTTATAAGTTTATAATTATTTAAATCGAGAAAAATATAGAAAATTATTTATCAACACCGATAAGGTTAATTTCAAAAAGTTTATAAGTTTATAATTATTCAAATCGAGAAAAATATAGAAAACTATTCATCAACAGTGATAAGACACCAGCTTAACTTCTTATTAGTACACCAGCTTAACGACGACTACTTTTCTCTTGCACTCAATACTCGCAGCTAGCCCTCTGCATGCAAACTCGTTTGAGTGCATACTTCACTGTTTACAT